>NC_079352.1:7116999-7446686 GCF_029582105.1 Oenanthe melanoleuca
TCCTCAAAAGGGTTCACAGACTGATCAGATGATACAGTGATATACTGGACTGCAAGCCACAGAGCTGTGCTTCCTTCATGATCCTTCAGCTCCAAGTCTAGTCTAAAATAAGAATTAGTGCCCCCCAATTTATATGTTAAAAAATAGTTCCCCAACACAGCTGAAGTTTCAAGTGTCTGAACAGCTGTACCAGTTAATCCTACACCTCTCTAACCACTACTGGAACTCCAGTTACTTCAGATAATGTGTGAATACTCTGAAACAAGCACAGCACCTTTTAGTGACTACTAGATTCAAGCTCATTGCTCTTAAGGAAGCATAGAATCCCTGGAAGGTCTGGGGTCCCACTGAGTGTAACAAAGAGGCAAATCTCCTTGAGTAACCCATGTATAAGATCTGCAAATGCAGCTGCAATGAAACTGAGTCAAATGAAATGTTCTGCTTCACCACCCTAAGAAGTCACCTCTAAGCAGAACCCAAGTTGAACTCAAGAATATATTGACATACTTCAAGAGTGTTATTACTCTTTTTAGCTCCTCTACAAATCAAGCTTCCTACATTACCTCACCTCTGGAATTATTTCAGCCTCTTGGAAAAACACAGAGCTGCATTTCACTGCTTCTTTTCAGTAGGGCAAAAACTTACACTGCTTCTGATACGGTTTTAGCATCTTCACTTATGCAAAGCCTTCACCCTTCTGCATCCCAAGTTATTACTAGCCTTTTATAAGGCAAAAAGGCACAGGAGTCGTTAAACCAGTTTTCATATCTCCACTGTACAAGGTAACCTCAGTGTATTTTACATTCAAGTGACACTTACTGCTTGCACTGCAGGAGCTGACTGAACACAGGCTCATTCCTGACCACAATGGACACGTGTAACGGGGTCCTGTAATTGCAGCAAAGAACAGGAAAAGTTACAGCTGGAATAAGTGAGACACTTCAGACTTTGGCCCCAGTCACCACTGTGCCCCCAGAGTACCATGGGCTGAGCTTCCATCTCTGCTTAAAGGAGAAGGGCACAAGCACTTCTTAAAAGAATGAGAAATCTAAACTTTCAGTGAACATGACTCAAATTAATTTTGGCAGTAAGAAACTCATTAATGTAAGAAGCAACTTTTGGGAAAGAAGCACAATAGCTTCACCTATCAGAACCGTGCAGCTGACAGATTCCAAGTCTTCTACATTATTTTATGAACTTGCTTGCCAGCCCAACCTAACCTGTGAAAAAGCTTACAGGCCCTACACTTCAGATAAATACACTGCAGAAACTGGCATTTTTTGAGAACACTTTAGTTTCCCCTTCTAGCTTTAGGCATATTATTTGTCATCTTAATTAGCTTTTACCATTCAGTGATTCAATAAAGGCAATTTAACTGCCATGTGTTCCAACACTGTCAACTCACCCCAGCTTTCTGTAGATGGGCTATGTTTAATTGGCTATAACAGGATACCATTCAGCCTGCACAACTTTCTACTTTGAGTACTACCAACAGGTCTCAAACTGGATAAATGAGCTTCCAGCACCAGCTGTACTTTGCTGAAAGACCTGAATAGGTCCTTAAGAGGCTGCATCTGATCACTACAGAACTGTCTGTTACACTGGTAGCAGACTTTCCTTCCCCAGTATTTACCTGCCTTTGTTGTCTTGCATGTTTGGATTGGCTCCTGCCTGCAGGAGGGACTGTGCAATCTGTGCCATCTCTGCCATGACATCTGGTGAGTGCTTCTTGGGGCTGTATGATGCCACAAGGTGCAGAGGAGTCTCCTGGTCTCCCAGGGTAGCAGCATTCACACGGGCACCATTTTTAATGAGAAAGTTTGCAGCAAATTTATCTCCTTTTGTGAAACAAAACAAGGTTATTAATGGATATATGTAGCCTATGTATTTTATATTCCAGAAAATGGATTCACATGACTTCACTCCATACCATATGTTCATTCCAACACAAGTACTGCTCCTAGAATGCCTCAGCAACAGGCAACTTCAACAATGCCTCACTGCAAAGTCAGGATTAAAATATTTCACTGCAAGCCCTTGGAAAAAGTGTTTTTTCCCACAGGTTACCTGTGACTCAAGTTCTCACCCCAGCTAATTGTTATAGAGATACTGATTCTGCTCATTCCTCTAGCAAGATAAATCCATTGTTGCTTTAATAAAACATTGCACAAGCTGTGACACTAAACATACAAGTATTTTTTGAACAAAAGGTTCTGTTCCAAGACTAGTCAAAGTTTCTAGTTCAAATCAGTCTGTTGAGTCTTACTACATAAACAAGTAATAACACTGCCTTTGCTCTTGGAAATTCAGGCCCCCAGGTTTTTTATGCATGGGCTTTAGCAATGCAGACCCACCATGCACAGCATTACCAAGAGCTCCTTGTGAGTCCCAACTCACACCCACTTTGAACATGAAACCTTGAACTTGAAACCCAGTGCAAAGAATGACTTCAGGAAAATAGTAGCTGCCCTTGCTTCAAAGGCTACTTTGCATAGACATATTCACATTTTGCTTGGCCTGAATGCAAGACTGGAGAACAAAGAACAGTGTTTCAATCTATATTGCTGGATTATCTCAGGCAACAAAAACCCCATTTTCTGATTTCCATATCAGACATTCCCCCACTTTTCAGTGATCATAAGCAGTAAGAATCATGTGGCAAGTGCAGACAATTTGCTTTAACTACATTTCCAGAACATGTGACTGTTAACTGTGATTAATTCACTGAAGCTGTGGTTTCTGAAAATCAAGTGTTCATTCTCAGAGCTCTAGTTCAGACTGAAAGCAGACATTAGAACTAGGGACAAATGCCAGTATTAAGAATGGAGAGCAGCCTGCTGCAATTTTTCCAGTGTTTTATAGGGCTGCAGCCACAACACTGACCTATGCCTACAATGTCTCCTATTCCTGCAGCTGAAGTCTCACTCCCAGGATCAGAAGCCAGTATTACCCTGTTTAGGTATCTAGGAGAATAATTTAAATTTTGTGAGCTTAAAAAACAGCTCCCAACTTCTTCCTTTACTTCTAGGGGTCCGAGACAGTTTGGTGCTAGAAATAAACTAAACTTTCTGGCACAGAGCTGCCAAAGACACTGCAGAAATAACGAGCAACACAAGGTGTTGGCTGCAGATTTTTACCACACTTTGACCACAGGCCAAGATGCTGCTGATCCAAAGCCTTCAGAGTACTGTGGCCATAGCAACCAGAACCTGCTGTGCTCAGATTCTCATAAGATGCATTTTCCACTCTAAGGTGGAGAACAGCTCAGTAGAATCATGTAGTTAGACTCCATTCTGCTAACTGCACTGGAGCAGAGGTACCTCCACTTGCTCCTCATCCTCTTTCAGTCAGATCTTCCTCTTCTGGAACTGCTGTGCAGTAATGAGGACTCTTACTGTTATTCATATCTCAAAGAAGCATATGCTGCCTTCAACCCAAGTCTAGAAAAAGACTTCATCTCTGTGACCCTTATGTTGTCATGCTCAATTCAACTATTTGTCAGAAAGAATACTGTCAAATTAGAATATTCCCAATGTCTCCCTTTATTTCTTATTTTAGCAAGCAACGTTCTACCAGATTGCATCTGGATGTCACATAGCATGTCTGCCCAGCCAGCAGACTGGCTCTCAGATCTCAAATAATAGTCTGTTTGCTTTTATGTCTGAAAAAAAAAATCCAAAACAAAACAGGCCAAAGTTCATACTTCACTACAATTTTCTAACTGCAGTGTCAACTACATGACACAGGAATAGACTTTGAAATATGTATTCTACACTGGGAACAACTGAAAGTTAACAAAGCTTCATATCCCATCTACTCACCTCTCTGGATGGCTTTATGGAGCAGACTCCAGCCTCTCTTGTCTGCCCTATCTACATCAGCCTTGTAGTTGACCAGTGTGGTTGCAATACCCTCCAATCTTTGGGCCAGGGCTAGATCCAGAGCAAGATCTCCATTGTGATCCAATTCATTGAGCTTCCCAGGAAGCTACAACACAAATACTGACATCAGAAGTACATTAATAATTCTTCCTTGCCCTTTGTTGGGGGCACCATTTATCTGCTAGTTGTTTAGAGTTTTGATCCAAGCAGAACAAATACCTGTTACTTCAGCTTACAATTGAAAAGTTGTTCAAGGAAATGATTCTTACTGAACAGCCACAAAGCAGCAAAGTTGTCTATTATAACCACTCAGCTTTAAATGTGCATAGCAATATCAGATAATGAATTTTACTACATATACTCCATTCCATGCAAGATGTTTTAAGTGCTATGAGTCACTTCCAAATTATGTCCTCATGGAGCTACTGCTAGACAGACCTCCATTACAGACACAGAAGTAGCTGTGGCAATGCTAAACTTGCAAATAAGAATCAGTGATAAAAACCACTAACAAGGTTCAGACTAATACTTAGGAACTAATTATCTGAAACACCAAATTCTAGAAGACAGATCAAGTCAGTCTCACTATACCTGAGAGTCCATTTCAATAAGATACAAAAAGACTACATCTTCTCTCTCAACTTTAATGGCCTTATGCAAAGGATATTCTGTCTTTGACTTGAACATTTTATACAATAGCTGAGCGCTCATGCTGCTGAAGTCTTCTTTACGCAAGTCATCCTAGGAGCAATCAAAAAGAGAAGGGTAAGTTATACTCCTGTTTTATTTATAGACAAGGCATTGCACAATGTAATTCTGAAGTTCACAAAACAAGTTCAGTTCAAATCAATCTCAGATAGTCTTTTAAGATTAGGAAGAAACAATCAGGAAGCTTTAAATCTTACATTTTAGTTTCAAGATCTGTTAGTGAAATTTTTATTCTTTTTTGTCTACAGACATGGAAAAGTAGCAATTTAATGGTACTATGGAGGATTAACATCTAATCTTTAAAATAATGCTCGACTAACTTATTCTTAACTCTGACAGAAAGTCCTGCAAATATTGAAGACTGGCTCATAAAATTATAAATAAAAGTAAACAGAAGCTTAGGTCTGAGTTAGTGTTCATTTGACTACACAGAAACAACTTAATTTCCAGGTAGAGAAAAGCATCAAAAGTTAGGAGTCAAGAAGAAAGTCAAGAGTTAAAACTGCTGACCCACATGGTCACATATATTAATCTTTTTTTATGTATTAACATATCAAAACACTTCCCTCTGCTTTAGAATTAGCCAAGGAAAGGAACCTCCACATCTAGAGTATACATTTTAGATTCAGAATAACCTAAAGCCCCCTCAAGTCTACTGTTGACAAGTGTTATTTTAAAGCCTAATTCATTACTCAGTTAATCAAACGTTCTTCAAAATAAGAGAACAGAGCAAGTAAAACTTCCAAGCTGTTGCAAGACTGGCTGCCTCTCCCTCCATTACAGAAGATAAATTTCCCTGGCTTCCATGAATTATTTTTAGAAGTAAAAGCAGGCCTGGGATTTGTGATCTGTATAGACAGAGACCAACTATGGACGAACTTCTGAACACTCTGCAGCCCAGATTTGATAAACAACCCTCTTGCTTATTAGGAGACATTCCCTTCTATCTCACTCATGTTTAGGAAATGAAGACACTTTGTACAGTGAAGTATTTCCAATGAACAGAACAAGTCTTTGGGTAGAAGTTACTCCCCCCACCATGACGTTCTCAGGACAGTTGACCAACTAACTGAGGTTAGACAGTGCAGTAAAGTAAGCAAAATTCGACTATTAAGTTTCTATAATGTGCAAATATTTTTCCTCTTGCTTCCCTGAGGCAGGACTCACCCAGTGGCTGGCAATGATCTCAGCACAGTAGTTGAGGAGCGTGCTGGCACTGAGCTCCTCAGCAGTCTGATAGAAACGGATGCAGTTCCTGACATTAACAAGTGACATAACTCCCTTTTCACATCTGCCAGAACAGGAAAGCCAGTGGTCAGTAACCAAAAAGCTTTACTTAAATCACTCTCCCATGCTGTAACAGAGTCCCAATACTCTTTTTCATACATACCAGTAGAATATGGCATGGACTTGCTTTACTAGAAGGCTAAACTGCATAAACACACTTTCCTCAGCAGCCCTAGAAGACACCTTCCCTAAGAGCAGACTTGTATCAGAATCCACCTAGCCAAGGTCCCATGGTAACACCACACTGCAGGAGTCTGCAAGCAGAGATCCATCCCAGCTCTCCCAAGGGTACAAAGTGCAGTTCATTCACTGCTGTGAAGAAGGGAAGATGTACTACAGTCATCACAAGCAGGGGTTGTTGAGGCTGGATATCAGGAAAAATGTCTTCACTGAAAGGGCAGTCAGGCACTGGCACAGGCTGCCCAGGGCAGTGGTGGAGTCACCATCCCTGCAGGGATTGAACAGGTAGCTGTGGCACCTGGGGATATGGTTAGTGATGGACTAGGCAGTGCTGGGCTGTTGACCACTCTATCTTAGTGGCCTTCTCCAGCCAAAGCACTCTATACAAAAACATCTCATAATTACGAATAGCATCCTACACATGGACCTGTCACTGTACTACCATGACCAGACAACTGCTAAGTTCACAGTACATTAGGGCAGCTCTTAGGCTGGTACAAAGCTTGAAGCAGTTTTAGCATTGGCCTTACAGATTTCAACTTCTCTGGTCAGAACACTTGACAGCAATTTGGTTACTTCATGTTGAAAGCATACAAATCATAGATTATGAATGTCATGTACTGGCCACAGACATCCCTGGGGGAAAGGATTATTCTATCAAAGGGGACTTTGACTAAACTGAAGTTGTACAAAACTTGATGAGGTTTCAATTTGTACATTCAGGCTTCTCACTAACTCTAAATGGTTTAGAACACTATAATTCAAGATAACCTAGCCCCTAGACCCACAGTGTAGTCATAGTCTCAGAATGGGAAAGCATCATACTGTTACATTAACCTGATTTCTGAAGAAAGTTTGCACAAGATGCACAGAAGTTACAAAAATTTCTCTTGTGCCACCTTAATACTGCAAACTAATTGCCATTGATTCTTCCTAGCATTCTCTAAAAATGCCTTTCTTTTCTCCTGAACCTCATGCTATTCTACTGATCTCCTCTCAACATCAGATTACGGTTATTAGTTTGACAGGGAGAAGAACTGAAAAGCAAACATAAAACCTACAAGAAGTCAGCTACAGTTTAATTCTAGCACAATGCTTCATTTCCTCTGATAAACTGAATGACATGCTGTTTTATCAAAAGCTCAAGACTTTGAAAAAGTGTAATTTTATCCTATTGCCAGCAGCTATCATCTTACTTCTGCTCAAACAAAGTTTAAGAGTTCGAGTATATTTACCAGGACTCACCTTTCCCTAAGCAGCTGGAGCTGAAATTTATTAGCTAATTTCATGAGCTCTGTTAAGAAGATATCATCTTCTCTTAGCTCAAGTTCATCTGTGTAGATCCACCGCAGCATTGCCATGGTTACCTCTGGGTCAGCATCTGGTACAGAGAGCAACAGGATTAATACAATACCTAAAAACAATCACCTATCCTAGTAGTTGCTATTCTTTTGACTTCTAAAAGTAACAGCTACCATAAAAAGGAAAAGATAGTCTTGTTTTGAAACTGTACTTAGTTCAAAATGTCAAAACTGGCAAAATTGGTCAGAAGTTGAAATAATAGTGCTGGCACCAGGCAGGAGAACCTTCTTACACTGCAACACTGTACAGAATGCAGGGAGCCCTATGACATCTATCTGTACACCGCTGGGGCCCTTATAAAGTCCTCACATATGGCCTAATGCACAACCACACCTGACAAGAACAAAACCTTTTTAATTTAACAGTCATATGTTATGAACTGCTGCATTCCAACCAAGGCACTTCCATCTTGTTACATTTTGGTGATGACTACAAAGCACTTCAAACTGCTGGTAGCCATTTCTTGGAAAAGTGCAAAAGAGCCAGTTTAAGGAGCTGGTTACATTTCAGGTCTTCACAAGAGTGATCATAAACTGCTGTTTTTACACAGTGGGAAAAACTGAAAATCACAGCATGAGACACTACACAAGTGCAGTGGCCAAAGACCTCTGTCACCGACTCACAATTAAAATGACAATCCATCTTACAAGGATGTAGATAAGAATAACTTCAGAAGATCAGATCAACCACAACAGAAATACTATTCATTAAAAAAATTACCCTTAGTCCTTTGAGCTGTTTTGTTCTTTAAAAAAAAAATTAATTAAAAACCTTAGAGACACCAAAACACTCATCCTAAAACATCTCCTTTAGATGGAGGGTTGGCCCAGATTATCTGCAGAGTAGTAGCAGTACTTGGCATGCAGACTGCCTCCCAAGAATCACAAGGTTTTAGTAAGACAAGTATTTTTTGCCAAACTTAAAGCAATCAGAAAACCTACTTGAGATGTACTATCAGGTCTGCCTTGGCAGAAGTAAGAGTGCATTTTCTCCCTCTCAATAAGAGAACATGTGTTCATCTCTTTCTACTCTTTTAAAGATTAGAAAATTTTACAGATTACATGAACTCTAAAAGTGCTTTATCTCAAATGCTGCCTGCATTCTGAAGATAACATTCAGGCAATCTTTGCTTGCAAATTCTAAAGAGAACCCCTTAAGAAAACCACTTCTAGGGAACAACTTGTTTCTTGCTCCAGCTACTTCCTAAGCTAATCCTTATCAAATCTTTAAAAAAATCAATAATGCAATTTTACAGCTGAAAGTATCATTTACTAGCATATGTTCAAGCAGTGTTTGCATTGTTAAACATGTAAGACTACAGTTACATTTGAGATTCTCAGACTAGCTTAGATGTGGAGTTAGAAATGCTTTGGACAGCCACTTGTAGCAACACCACAATTAACATAAGAGCTTTTTAGTAATAATTTTTGTTAGCACAGCACTCAGTTTCAAAATTCATTGGCATCTATTTTCCTGTGGCTGCAGAAAGATCCACAAATCATGTTGCAAGGAAGTCCATGCTGTCCCATAAAACCAGCTTGCTGGGACTTGCTACTTTCAGTTTGTCTGCACTTAGAATTCACGATAAGATTAAGTGCAGAACGTGAAGCTAATGTTTAATACTCAACATGCCAGTCAGCAAGCCTGCTTAACTTCATACCTGGTTTTATTGCTCACAAATTAATTGTATAAGGCTCTCCTACACTGTTAAAAACAGAAAAGCCTGTTGAGAGGTTCAATCTGTAGAAGCACTCCCCAGTGTAAGTACATGCAAGAAACAGCTACAACAGAACAAAATGTTCATGTAGGAGATGGTCTTTTAGAAAACTTCTCTTCCTCACCTGTTTTGCAAAGGTATGCAAAGCAAACAATTTCAATAACACATCAGTACTTGCATTCACTTCCCACACACACTGTGTTAACAAGCAGCAAGGTATTTCCATGACACGCTTCAGAGAAATTATGCACACTACCTCAAAAAGCCCTGTCCTTCCTCAAAAAGGAAGAAGTCAAGCTCCTCCATATAGATTTTTCATTATGTTTAGTTGACTCTAGAAAAGACAAACAGGCCACCAATCTCAACCCCTGTTTGTTAAAGAGAAAGAAGGCAGGTTATTGATTTAACTACCACTATCACCCAGCTCACAAGCTCACTATGACTCTTCAGAGAGAGAGAGCTCAGTAATCAAGAGATTAAGCACCACTTTCAGTGGACAGCACTAGACTGAAAGGCACTTAAATAACCTTCTCCCAACAGGGCCTTTCTAAAGACAACTGAGGCATCACATTACTCAGCAGTGACTGACCTGAGAGATCCAGCTCCTCTGTTGAGGCAAGGTTGGCAAGACTCCAGGTATCGCTGCGTGCAGCCAAGACAAATTTGTGAGCATGGATGTGCTTGTCCCCAACCTTGATCTTCAGATCACTGGTATGAGAAAAAAGCATAAACACATATCATGCAGACTTCTCCTGCACTTAGGTATGTCTAGATTCAGCACCTCCATGACATCTGTGTCTGGCTATCCACATTTAGGTTCAGGTTGTTTGAGACATTAAAACACAATTGCTTAAGTAGAACATTCCTATTTTTCTAGGGAGAAATGCAATGAGTCATTAACATTTCAAATCTTTGGCTGGGTTTGGTTTTTTAAACCATTTCACAATAAACAGCAAGGGAATTATTGCAGAAGTTAGGAAAAGCCAACAATCTTGAAGTTAAACATTTATGTCACAGTGTCCATACTAATACTGTCAGCTAGGCACCAACGCTTTCAGGCAGGACCTGCAAGAGAACAATGCTGTTTGACAGCAGTCTGAGTGCAAGGCAGAATCCCCAGCTCCCAGGAGACCAGCTGTCAAGAACACCCATTTCATCCTGACCCTTTACACCAGGTTATCCACTACAGCTAGAAAATAATTGCCCTTCTCATTTTGAAATCCCATGGCTTGCAAATGTTCTGACTATGTAGATGTGCTTTCCAGACCATTTTCCAAATCAAAGCACTGCTATAAACTACAACACAGAGATGTTACTTAATGAAACCTGCACTGGGACCTGCTGCCTTTCTCATTCTGTGATATGTAGGCCCTTTCACACAACTATTCAATGCCTTTAAAGCTAAGAAGCTGAACAGAAATGAAGTGCTCCAACTCTTCTCACATATCCTACCTATCAAATCTTTTACCCAGCAGGCTACAGTAAGTTCTTGCACGTGCAGAGCCTTTTCTCAGGGAGGCTCATGAAGAGATGTTGGTGCAAGGAAATTTTAACTAAAATATATTTTCCCTTACAGATTGAACTCCTTTACTATATTAGCATTGCTTTCAGTAACAGCAAAGAAACTGATAAATATCATAGTAGTGTCAGAACTTAATCAGCTCAGGGATCTAGAATATGGAAGGGATCCTTATTGTGCCTATGGAAAAGAAGCTGTTAACCATAATTTTGTGTTGAGATTCAAAAACACAGCATACCACTAAGTCACATACATCACTAATAAAACCAGACAAGCCAAATTAATCAGGCTTCTGCATACACAATAGGAATACAGAACCTAAAATGTTTTAGGACAAAGCCTTTCAAGAAAGGAACAGTTTTTCCAGACACATTGTGTAATTAATCCATCACCTAAGTATGGTTCAGAACTCCTGTTCAAAGTGAGCTTTGCTGCTGACAGTGATCATGGTTAATTTTCTCTGAACTTGTCTGAGAGACAAACGTCTGCTCAGAGCTCTCAATTCAAGAACAGGATTCAGTATGCCACAACCTCAGCATGCTCTTCCATCTGCAACTGCAACTCAGGAACCTTTTCACACCCAGCAGCAAAGAGTTTTCCTTGTCTAAGACAAGGACCTAGTGCAGTCAATAAAACCAAAGGTTCCTGTAATTCCCCTTTCCCCAGGGGGGATTCCTTACCTGTACTGCTCCTGCTGGTAGAGCTCAGCTACAATGGCCAGAAGCCGACTGATGAAGGTGTCACTGGCATTGTCCTGGTTGGCCTCCACAGCCAGAACGTTGCACCTCCTTTCTGTATCAACAAGTTTCTTCTGCAGCTTCACATACTCCTGGCGGAGGAGCATCAGGTGCTTTTCCAGCTTGGCCACCTCCTCTGCAAGGCACACAGTGTTACTGCAAGGCTGAGACATGCACACCTTTGTTTGGCATCTGAGGGTAACTTAACCCTCAGATCACACATGTTGTTTCATTACAATACTCCAAGGAGAGTCTCTCCTCTTCCAAACACCTGAGCATCTCAATCCCAGTATTAAACCTTCTATTTTGAGTCATTTTCCTAAACACATTGAAAAATCATATCACAGTGATAAAAGCCACTTACAAAGAAAGTTCTGAATTCTGTTTGGTCAGGAATGCCATAAAGTTCCTAAAGCCATGGGAGTCCATTTCTGTGGGAATTATGGTGGGGCAGAGGACTAAGTCTTTGGTTCTCATCCATTTTCTCAGCCTAGTTTTGATGCTGTTTGACTTTGCTCACAAGTGAGCATTAGAACAGTTGCTGATGTACCATATCTATCTCAGAGTATTTAACTGACATGTTTAGAACTCCTCAACCTGTCAGCAAAGAAATTCCCCAAAAAATGGCCAGAGTGGAAAACAGATTGTCCCCAGAACCTACATGCTAAAGGCCCGTCACAAGCATAAAAAAACTACTTCCTGCTGGCACACACACTCCTCCACTGGAGACACTCCACTGGTGAGGCATCACAAATGGACTCAAGTCCATCATGACTATTTCAGTTCATAATCAAAAAAGTGACAGCATCCGGCAATCTGAGCCTTGAACAGATATTTCCACCCCACTGAAGAACCCACTTTTCCACGACACTTAACTCCACAATATGCTGGGGAAAATTTTTCAGTGAACTCAAAGCCTCTACACTTCACTCCTGGAAGGAAACATCTGTACAGGTATTTAAAACCAATGCAACTTATGAGTGCTTATTTATGGATTAGTTGCAAAAACTGTATGTTTGCTATTAATCACAGTGCTTCATTTATTTCCCCTATCATTAAGTTGATTTTTCAAGCAAGGCCAAATCCCAAACCACTCCTAAAATAAGAGGGGGCAGGGAAGATAAATTGGAAGCTAACCAGTGATTTTATGTGGGAAATTTTCTACAAAGTTACTCCCTCCTAGCCAGGAATTCGTATTTCAATGACTTCTCTAAAATATTTACAAAATATCACTAGCACAAACAATGAGAAACTGAGCTCTGTTGAGCAGTGTTGTCTGCAGAACAGTTCAACAGCACAGCTGACCTTGGCCTTGCTCTGACACAGGTCCCCAGGGCAGAGCATCAGTCTGGCTCTGCTGCAGACAGAACACCTTGTTTAGCCTGTCCTCTATAGACCCTGCAGCAAATGCTTCCTCATAAGTCTTTTAATTTAGCAATTATTGTAAAGGATAAACAAGAGGCAACATATCATATTTTATTTTTCAGTTAATACTATGTAAGCAGGTTTGGCAGGTACTTCCTTCAACAGCCTTTTTGTTAGCTTCATCCTTCAGAATTTCATAGATACCATCTCCTTTGAGATACCTTCCCTTTTCCACTGAAATACACTCTGATTTCAGAATTGTGCCATCAGCACCATACCAAGCCTCAGGGAGGTTTGAAATCCTGCTGTGGTCAGTCTTTCTGTGAAGATGAATGCAGTTTTGGTGTTCCCAGAACTAGAAGGACATGTCCCTTCAGCAACTACTCCTTCCTCATTTCTCCATAAGGATAGTGTTGGGGGGGGCACAAAGCAAGTCTTACTGTTACAGCAGGGAGAGCAGGAGTCTGACAGGAGCCCAGAGGAAAAGACACTGAGAACTGCACCAAAAATTAGTGTAGGAACAGCACCACTGTTCATCTAGTGAGATTTTTAGATGGCATGCAAGTTCAAATGCTAGGAATAAGAAGCTGCCTAGAGAAGCTCATTGCATGCACCTTACAGAAATACTGCACATTCCAGTCAAACCACAGAGTGCAAAGGTGGGAATAAAGAATCCGTTCCTGAGGCAACATTGTAAATTCCATCATTTTACCAAAGTCAGCTCCAAATTAGCCCGGGATCACTAGGATACAATGCAGAACTACCTTAAACCCCCGAAGAGCAGCAGCTGAAGCTTTGTGCATGACCAACAGTCCAGCTGGTTACTGTTGCTTTCAGGGCAATCCCAGACAATCCCTACCAGCAGTGAAAGTACCTCAGAGAACCAAAGCTCTGAGAACTCTTGTTTTCAGATTGACACCATATGCTTCCTGCAAACTCAGTGAGAAAGACTGATAGTCCTTCTAGCTAAGTATTTGCTTACTGTACCAATTACAGGAATTGTAAAATGAAGAGTTTCTCTTATTCTACATGGCAATCTGCATATGTTGAGTAGTAGCTACACTTGAGGACAGTACTTGATCTTACAGCACATTTCAAATACACATTCAAGAGAGTTCTCAATGTCCAGTTAATCAACATTTACAGCACAAGAGCAAAGCCTTCATTTTCCCTATAAACTTCTCACTTAAAGAGTGAACAGATAAAATGCACAATTACTGCAGGCACAAGCACACAATGATGGTCCTTGCCTCAAGACAGTGAAAGGACAGGCTCAGTAAGATCCCAGTAAGCCTCTGGCTGAACAGCAATCCAAACTCCTCAATGAAGAGGATGCCTGGGTTCAGCAGAGTGGAAAATACAGAATGCCTCTTCTTCTGAGCCACAGTCCAGGTAAGTAAGAACAGCATTGATTAACAGCTTTCTGGCAGATTAATCAGCATCTCATGAACTGGCAGAAGTTTATATTCCATATCAAAGACTTTAAAGAGGATTTCAGGAAAGGCTACTGTCATTTTCTTATGAGAAGGCACAGAAGTACTTGGGAGCAAACAGACAGCTGAATGCAATTAGGGAGGCAAAAGGCAATGAGGAGACAGCATATATCAAAAACTAGAGGGAGGATTGAGTGGACCCCATCACACAGCCCATTCCACCCATGAAAAGCCATACAGACAAACTTTATTTACCTACAAAGTGGACCCGAGTGAAATATTTCAGAAAACCAAATTATTTCCTTACTTCCTCCACTGCTCCACACTGACCCTTATCTCCCCAAGGACATACAAGTCACTGGTTTCTTGCTCCTCCTCACTTTTGATCTTTACCCTGCCACCACCCCAAAGCTCTACAGCTACTGTTTCTATACTCTCAAGCATTAATCCAACAGTTCTTACCCACACCTGCATGTAAACCTCTGGTATTAGCAGTACAGAACCCAGAAATGACAAACTTGGCTCTTGTCTTACTAAGGCAGTCAATCTGCAGGCAGCAATTACAATAAATCTGATGCAGGATTTTTCTAGACAGAGGCAACACTTCCTTATGAGAAAAAGCATATGGCTTCTCAGCTAATTACCACAATTTGACAAGCTCCCTTCCTTTATATGCCTTCATTTTTCAGCTGACTCAACTGTAGCTCTTAGTAAGAGAAGTGTGGCTTCAGGTATCTCCTTTGCAGGGATAAAATGAGCCCCTCTTCCAACACATCCTGAGGAACTGAGAGGGTGACAACTCCAGCTTGTTATTCCTGTTCACACAGGATCATTCATTGGTCACATGCTTTTTTCAGCCAAAAGATCAGAGAAGTCAGGGAAGAATCTCTGAGAAGAATAGATTGTCTGAAACAAGAGCTTGCTTGTATCAGCTGCTGGTTAATTCTGCAAAGGAAGAGGACCCTGAACCAGAGCCTCACATCCTTGAGGATCTCATTGGGGAAACTTTCATTACCTGAAGCCAACCTGGACATCTAACTGGGTCACTAAGGCTTAAAAGCAAGCATAAGAGACTGCCGGCTAAATATGAAGCAGTGGCATTTCAGCACACAAGAATTCAGGCATTTCTCTAAAGACTATCAAACCAGCTTGACTGCATCATCCTCTCAGCTGATGCATGCCAGTCCAGCAGATCTGCTCCATCTTAGTCAGTGCTCCTAAACCTTCCCCACTGTCCAAGAGCTGCACTTCAAGAGTTGAAGGCTCTGCTTTCACGTCTCTTAACTTCATTTCCTTTGTAACTTGGAGCATTTTAGCTCCATTTGCCCACTCAGTTTCCTCCAAGAAAAAGAGGAAGCTTGTCTTGCAGAAAAGAGTCCAACTGTAAAAATCCAAGCGGTTTTTTTTTTCAAATCCCACTAAGTTAAATTAATTTGCATGGTGTAATTGACAGCCTTCAGGCAAAACAGCAGCACTCAAAGAGCTCTGCAGATCTCACCGAACCTGACAAAAGCACTCCAGCACAAGTGACCGGGAGGCTGCAGCACCGGCAGCCGCCCTGCTCCAGGGAAAGCCTCGGGCAGGGCACGGCGGGATGAGCCCGGGCAGCCCCGGGATGAGAACGGGGATGAGCCCGCACGGCGCTGGGATGAGCCTCACCAGCCGGGCGGGAGCCCCTGCGGCCTCCCTGACCCACCGCCCGGGGACGGCTCGGCGGGATTCCCGGCCGGCTCCCACCGCCCACAGCCACCCCACGGCCCCTCCTGCCGCGCCAGGCCGGCCCCGCCCGGGGTGTCCGCCCGCGGTCCCCGCCATCTCCCGCTCAGCTCGGGGGCGGCCCGTCCCACCCGCCGCGGGCAGGGCCGAGCCCGCCCCGCCCGGGAGAGCGGCGGGAGCCCCACACCGCGGTGCCCCGCGAGCAGCGCAGACCCCCGGTGCCCGCGGCCCCCGGCCCCGCCCGGCCCCTCAGCCGGGCTCCCCCCCTCACCTTCCGCCATGTTGGCTCCGGCGCCGCAGCTCTCGCGAGACCGCTGTGCGCTGGCGCCGGGGCGGGCGGCAGTTCTCGCGAGAGCAGCGCAACAGCGCCGCCACCGGCCGTGCGGCTGGGAGGGACCCGCTCGCTCCGCGTTATCCCGCCTTCTCCCGCGTTATCTCGAATTATCCCGCTTTTTCCCGAGTTATCCCGCCTTTTCCCGAGTTATCCCGCGTTGTCCCGCGGCTCTTCCCCGCCCCTCGGCCGGCGGGAGGCAGTGCCGGCCCGGCGGAGCCGCCCCGCGGATGCGCTCCCCCGGTGCAGAAGGCGGCCGGAGATCCCGGGCGGAGCGCTGGGCAGCACGGCGGCGACCGGCACGGCTGAGGAACGCTGGAAAAACCCAGCCAGCAGCGGGACAGACGCAGCTGTGATCAGCTCCGCTCACCTGCCCCGCAGCGCCGTCCCGAGCCCGGAAAGCGCCTTCTGCGAGGATGCTCGGGGCATGCGGGCTCCTCGTCACTTCAATTCCTGCTTTGTTTCAGAGCCAGCAGTCCTGCACACTGAGTCTGTGCTCCCTGGACACTGCATTGGTGCCCGGCGGGTGGAAAGGGGTTGCAAGTCGACAGGCAATGACCAAGTAGCAGTAACAGGATGATTCTCCCTGGCCTATACAACATAGCTGCCCCCTCGGCTGCTGTCATTGCTCATCATCACTCCTGCTTAGATGCAACAAAAATGCCAAATACTCGATGCTGGTCCAACAGTAAATCTGTTGCTTGCTTTGAGGACCAACTTTCAATTAAATGTTTGAAGACTTTATGCACAGTATTGTTTTACAGACAATTTTTCTGGACTCCACCATGAAGTGACCTTCTTAAAGTTGCTCCGCATCGTATTTATTTTGGTGTTGGATAAAACAGCAAATCCAGAGCTGGGCCCAGGAGGGCCACAAACTGTAGTTTTCAAGACATGCCATGAAAGAACCGGTCTCATTTTGCACAGCTTGATGACAGCTGTGTATGACAGTGTTGTATAGCAAATTACCCCACTGCTCATGGTGCTGCTATCGATCTTCTGAGGAACTGTGATTTAGTTTAATTTCTCAGTAACAACAGGGATCAGATTTCAAACCACTGCTATGTTTTGCATTGAGGGAATTGTAATCTTCTCTGGGGATTTGCCTGGGCAGGAGGCTGTTGTACAACAGTCTCTGTAAATCCCAAGCAGCTTCTGATTTGGTTTAGCATCACTCGTGCTGCTTCTGCAGGGCCTCACGCTGCAGGGATGGCACTGCACCAAGAGCAGTGCACCAGATGGCACAGACACAGTGCAGTCCACCCCACATCGGCCTACCAAAGCCCAAAATACACTTCTAATCACCTCAGAATTCATGTGCTCTGCTTACTGATCATCCAGGTCCAATAAATGCTTTCAGGCATTGCAGCAAAAAGAATTTTAGAGTGACAGTTGACAGTCCTGAGTTTTAGGGATCTTCTCTGGTGCAGAATGGAGAAATAGAAAAAAGGAGTTAAGATGGCCACACTAATTAGATATCCGTTATTATTTGATGCTTTTCATTTTCTCCCAGTGATGCAGTGATATCTGGAATGCAGGACAAACTGTTGGGGCAAAAATCAGCTCAAACCCTCAGCCAGGATAAACCCCTGGAGAACCTAAAGTGTCAACTGAGCAGTCAGGATGCAAAGAGCCTGCACAAACCAAATCAGATATAAAGTCTTGTACAAGAAAAACTGAGAATGCTGCTTTACTTCCTTGTTCATCAAGACTCCTCACCCTGCTTGTCAATGCTGCAGCTCCTCAGTGGTGTTCCTATCTGGTTTAATCACTTACAGCTTTCCACCCTTTCAGTGTGGGGCAGGAACAAAGAGCCAACTGTGATCACAGAAAAGTGAAATAGGCATTTCCATGCCTGCCAGAGGCTTCCTACAACCTAGACACTTGGCACTAGACCCTGAGCTGCCTCTTTCATTCAGTCCCTGGACATTAGCCATACCTGCAGATTGTAGATCTTAACAGCATCCCACGGTGCCACTCCTCCCTGGGGAATATCTGGGTCAGGTGGGATCACAAACCAGCTGGGTAAACCAAATATATATTTGTATTTACAAAGAGGGGAATGAGCAGTGCTGTGGAATTCCCAGTTCTTCCATACCACTGAAGCAAGACAAAAATTTCCAGGCCTACCCCCTAAATTACAAACAAGCAGCAGTTCTGAAGAACACATAAAGAGACATACAGCTTTGAACCATTTTGTGAAATTACAGGTGAGTCCATGGTGAACTGTGTTACTGTGGAAGACAAAACAGAGCCCACCGTTGAACTTGCTGAAAGCAGCAAATACCTGGAACTGCCTCAGGTCTAAATACACTGTGGAAAATAAAGGACAGTAAGTCCATTGCTAAGTTTAAGAAGATCAGCTTTTTTTCCAGTCTTTTCTCTAATGGAAAGAATGACACCATGCCACTGAACTTCTGCACAGTCCCAAATTTAAGTGGAAAAGGGTATTCAGCTGATGGGAAAGAAACCTGCTCTGAAGACCTTTTGGACAAGTGCTTCAATATGAACTCAAATCAACTCTGCTGTCTGAGGGATAAAGTACTGCTTGCACCTGCCTGGCTGCAAGAGCAACCCAGCCATTTAAAAGCAAATTTAACAAATTCATTTCACAAGATAATTCACTTCCAAATATGTAAATGTAGGTATAAAACATACCTGTTTATCTAACCCACCTATAGGAGGAAGTAGTGCCTTTCCCTGTAAGTCTTCTTATACTAAATGCCTTTTTGTCCCCACGGGCTGCCTTGCCTCTAAGTGCTGTCATCTCCTTCCAGCCCCCCTCATCAAAACTGCAATATGTGCCTTTCAGCAACATAAAATGAAGTCCAGCCAGCAACTCAGGACTGAAGGCTTCTTAAGAGCAGACTCTTTGACACTGGAACTCTTGCTTTATTAGTGGGTTATGCTGTCGTTAAGAAAAGAGTTGAGCTGTTTCAAGTTCTTCTATAAAGTTTCTTTGATCAAAGGCTTAAAAACTCTTGTGAGCAGATACTCTGAGATTAGTATTTGCTCACTAGAGGGCCAAAGATAGTTACAGCAGGGATAAAGTTGTGTGTTTTGTTTGCTCTTTCCTTATTCAAAATGAAGCACAGCATGTCCAATTCCTCAAGTGTTTGCTAGTGTTGTGTTGTTGATGATGTTCAGGTGAGTTGTGCTCCAGCTACAGGTGCCCTTGCTCCTGCAATACTCAAGACAGCCAGTTTGACACATTATTATTGGAAAAAATTATATTTTGGAAGAACTCACTACAGAAGGTGACAGAATTCCAAAAATCAAATTACATGAAAATATACATCGCCATTTTCTTTGTACATTAGGTGAGGAAAACTCTGAAGTAGAAGGCAAAGCAGATGAAGGGCCACAGGAGAGAGTAAAGGAGGGAAACTATTTTTGATACCAAACCCAGAAGTTAGTCATTTGAAAGCCTACAGATGTGCATGCTTGAACTCAACCTTGAGAAAAAACAAGCCTCCCCCACACACACCCCACCCCACAAACAGGCAATGAAAAAGGCAAACCAAAAATTTCACCCATAAAAAGCAGCTCATTCTTATCTTGGACTAACTTAGTCAACCAAACTTCCAAGTGAAAGCACTCAAGTCCTTGGAAGTTAAAAATCCTAAAAATCCATCAGGCTGCTCAAGGGTGCTCCATGGCCAGTTTTATTGCTATACCAAATTCAAGAAGGATGAATAATTGGGTTTTAGAAATGGGTGTGAAGGAAAAAAAAGCACCTTTGAGACTACAAAGGTCATAAAAGAAGACACAAGTAATTGATAGCAAATCCTTTCAGGGTTTAATTAGGAAAATTTTAAGTTCTGATGGGGGAAATAAAAGGGACCACATTTCCAAAAACCAAAAAAAAAAAAAAAAAAAAAAAAAAAAAAAAAAAAAAAAAAAAAAAAGAGATACTATACTTTAATAAGCAAGAAATTTTAATTAAGCCTCGGTGGGTCAAAGGAAAATTAAAGTGGGAGGGGAAAAAAAACAAAACCAAAAAAACCAACTTAGTATCCTAATTGGTTTTGACATGCTTCACAAGTTGCTGTTTGTTTTTGTTTTTTAACTCAGGAAACAATGAATAGGGAGAGAAAAAACCTGCTAAAATCTTTAGAATTTACACAATTCTATCCCTAACTACAGACAGCATTATTTGGTACAATGTGTATTTGTGGATGTACATGAACAGTATATATATTATCCGGATCATGTTGTGCTATGTACACATCTTTACAATTCTTCCTGAAGGTTAAAGCAGTTCATTAGATTTCAAAATGCGTAATCATCTTGTGTTGGCACTTGTTAGGCTCTTGTCAGCATTGATAACTGGCATGTTTTATTGCAGCCCAGTTCCAGCCAGTGTTTGCCAACTTGTAATAACAGAAGTCCAGCAATAGGTGGGTAGAGTGCAGGAAAAAAAACAGTGCCATGTTTCTCAATTGGAGACCTGTAAAGAAATCACAGTGTTAAAATAAAACCCCTCCTCATCCTCAGTTATTTTCAAGATGTAATTAGCTTTTCAAGCTCAAGAAGGTAACTAACTCTTGTTCAAGAGTTTCACATACCTCTGAACAGAAGATGGATAAATCCAAACTGATCACCTGAGAAAGACTGGAGTTAGTTCAGCACACTCAATGATCAGACTTTCTGGCTCCTGTAACTTATATTGCTTGTTGAGTGCACAGTGTGTAAAGTTTTGATTATTCACACATAGGGCTAAACACTGCAGGTTTATCACTGAAAAGTCTGTGCATTACTTACTGTGAACAGTAGGAACAAATGGCACAGCAGTGCTTAGCAAGCACTGACACCACAGCCCCCAGTCACACTGAGCTGGTTTGAAACCAGCTGTGGCCCCTTCTCAACCAATTCCCTGCCCAGCACTCACTTGGGAGGAGTCACCAGACTTAGAAAAGCTTTTGCCTTCCAAAAAAGCAACACAGCCAATTACTTAAAATATTTGTCAAGAGCATTGTTTCACTATAGCTAAGTTCAACATGGCAACAGAGCTGAGGTTAGTTAAGGATACTCTGGAGTGTTACTCACAGTTACTCCCTTTCTCCAAGACAGGAAAAAAAAAGTCAGTTGCATTAACAATTCTTGCACTCCAGTCATAGGCAGTTGTACAAGACTTTCTGTTCCTTTGTTTAGTCTTTTGATCAATATTAAGAATTTTTTGTGCTTAATTCATACTGGAGAAAGTTCCTTTCAATCAAAGCATTTCTGCAAAAAGGACTGCAGAATGAATTTGTCACAGATGGAACCTTCCCCCACCCCCAATGTTTACCAAAGGGTAAGAAAGGAACTCTCTCCTGTACAACTGTGATTAAAAAAACTACCCAGCAGAGAATGTAGTGAGCTGCTCAGGCCTGTACAACCCCTCTGAACTACATACAGTGCCATATTTCTGTCCCTGTGAGTTATGTATGCTGTAGATAACCAGTAAATATGGATTTGGGGTTTGCCAGCCAAATGGGTCAGAGCAGTTTTTTTGCCAAACCAATCATTAAGAAAAGGCAGCTTCAACATGAAGTTCTGTTTTGCTTTGAAAAGCAAGAGTGGGAAATTATTAGCTCATGGAGGAAGTTTTTCCTTGGCATACCCAAGATAAAGTGACCAAAGGCCAGGGATTTAAGGGCCATGCTTTAATACAGAGCTTTCTATGAGAGGTTATTGGGGGAAAAAAAAAAATCCCATTAAAACTGGGATGGGATTGTGTAAATTAGAGTAAGTATCTTGAGTCAGAAGCTCTTCAACAGGGTGGCAAAAAATGCAACTATCACATCAGCCACTCTCAGGTCAAAACTTGTCCAAGCTCTCAGATATGCCACAGTTCAGTTTCTAAGTAGAGCACAGCTGTTTTTATGAAGCTATTCCCAAGCCTTCCTCACTAAAGATGTTTTTTAAGCTGCTGAAGAGAACACCACCTTTCTTGATATTATTGACAGGTAATATCTCAATTTGATGCTTTCTGCTGTGCCAGGAGACTTTTTGTTAAAACTTCTATAGATACCTGAAACAAACCCTTCTCAGTGGTTCCTGACAACCTCACTGAAGTCCCATGTAACTCCTATGTGCAAAATGCCACCAACATCTGCAAGATAATCCACAACTCCTGAGATAACAAGACTTTTAAGATGCTTTTAAGATTCTAGTAAGTGTTCTTCACAATAATGAATATCAAGGAATAATCACCCCCTTTTATTACAGCTCCAGTAACCTCTAAGTGCCATTAATAAAGCAGGATGAATTCTGATAAAGAGAAGTTCAACTTCTGAACAGCATAAAACACAAGAATACAAGAGAAGCTCCCCAATTTTGGCAGAATGGCCTGTCAAGTGCACTTAAATTCTTTTAGTCTTTAGTACTGCATACAGCCAAAGAGCTCCACTGAGATCATGCAGCTGAGAAGAATGGTTTGGGGGTTTCTTTTTGCTTTTGAGGGGGAGAAAAATAGTTCAGCAACACTTAAGCAGGAAATCCTCAACTCAGGTAACTGACTTGTCTTAAGAAGGATACTTACCCTGAAAAAAGTGAAGCTACTAGCTGCTGAATAAGTGTCACTCAAAAGCAGTTTCTTGGCTTTTTCTTACACAGCGGGCAACTTTTCTTTTAAATTCTCCATTTCTGTCTTCTCTCCATTCTTTCTGTAATTGAATAGACAGCTTTCAGATGTCAGTCCTACAACAAGGAGTTGTACAAGCTCTAGGAAGATTCTTGGTGTTTATGTTTTCAGACATTAGCCATCTAGTCAACACCTAAATTTGCTTACAATCATTGAGCTACTCACTGAAAACCTGTAATATTCAGAACTTTTCAAAGTCTGCTCTGGGTTTCTGTGCCAGCTGCTCACAAGACAGTGAGGATGTGATTTTTCCCCTTGGATTTCGGGCACTCTCAAAGACTAACCCGGTGGCTTACCAGTATTTCACATTGTCTGTGCTAAAATCAATTTGCTTCAGCCTGCAAAGTAGCAGCAAACTCAACCTGTAGACCACAAGCTGTTATGTGTTAGAGTCTTTAACTGCAGTGGTGAAAAAGGCACACAGGTACTCTGGAGGCAGCAGTTACTCTGAGAATTTTTAAGACCATTTCAGTTCCCTTCAATCTAGCCAGGACACTTCAGGACAGAAATACAGAAGTCACAGTATGCAGAAGAGGCACAGCAGTGTCCTTCAAAAGCAAACACCTCCTAGTTAGATCTGGCTGTAAGATATTGGCTCTGTGACAAAGACCTTAGGAGAATACTCAGCTCACCTACAGGGCTGGCTGGTCTGTGACAGGGATCTGATTTCAGAACTGCAGAGATAAGAGCCAAGATAAAGATGAGCAGGAAGATAAGGTAAGAGGGAAGTCTGAACCCAGAGATGCACACATCAAGGTATCACAAAAACCTACATGAGAAAGTGCAGCCAGGTTTGTTTTGTGCCAGGCTCACAGTGAGCTCAGATGAAAGCACAGGAGCATCAGCTGTGGTTAAGATTGATGTGCTGGGTACTGCCTTCCAATCAGAAGTAGTGGGGAAAACAAAGAAGCCCTTATTTCATGAAGTTCTACAGTTCTTAGTTTCTGATACAAGCAATGTATTCTTACTGCAGGGGTGAGGGAAGGGGTTGAAAACCCCCACATTGTTCCACCTGAGGCAATCTAGCACAGAACACCTTTTCACCCCCACTTGGGGTGAAGGTTGCAGTACATGAGTGATAAATGGCATACCCTAACACCCATCACCTCCAAGCTCACTTAAACCATCAGCACATTGGAGAGCCCAGCTTGTCTTAACCTTCCTATGAAAGCACAAATAAGGCTACTAATTAGTTTGTTCTTTTTCAGCAATTCATGCAGCAAACATTTGGATCCTTGGACTGGGACACAGGACAGTTTACACAAGATGGCTTAAGGCCAAGAAAAGCATTGAATTTGTGCCCTCTGAGCTTCAGAGCCTTAGTTTTTGCTTCTACTTTTTAGATTTGTAGTTCTATGAACTGTTCAGAATTGAATAGCAAGCAGAGTTTCCAATTTGACAGCTGAATCTCCAAAAATCTAATTTTAGGTCATGAACTGTTCTATTT
Source organism: Oenanthe melanoleuca (assembly GCF_029582105.1). Lineage (NCBI taxonomy): Eukaryota > Metazoa > Chordata > Aves > Passeriformes > Muscicapidae > Oenanthe > Oenanthe melanoleuca. The sequence goes on from NC_079352.1 coordinate 7,141,311, forward strand.
GCTTTTAAAAATATCTATTCAGGTTCTTGACCCTCATTTTTCTCCCACTCCAAGAGACAGTACTCCAACATGCACAGTTCATTTTTCCTGAAAGCAGGTACATCCCATGCTCTTATAATCCTGTGAACTGCCTGTAACACCTAATTCACTAGTCTCACTTAAAAGCAGAAACTAATGACAGCAGACAAAGTATCTTATAGTAACTCCCAAATTTTACTGCTGTAATAAACACAGGAGCTGCTGATTCTTTATTACCCTGATAAGTATGTTTTCTGCTAATATGAAGAGATATACAGTCCAGTAGAAGCCAACTGCTCAAGCAGCACTTTAAAAGTTCCTTGAAACATGTAATGCTGCAGGCAGAAAAATAGTTTCTAGCACTCAAAGTGATGCCTCACTGCTATTTTCACAGTCAAATTTGCATTTTTTTGTTCTTTCATGCTGGGCTAGAAAAAGCTGTTTTCATTTCTGACATTTGCCCTAAAGCAAATTAATTTTCTGCCAAGGAAAAATGCAAAATAATAAAAAACCCACTCCTGAAGTACTTGTCAGAGTGGGACACAATACAAAAAGTCTGATGTCAGGAAGGTGACAAGCACAGCTAAAAGCATGTGCTTTCTCCAGGGTTAGGGCAGCTACAGTCAACATACAAGAGTTTGTTAACTGAGGAATTTTAACTGCACTTTTAGTATTTCATTAATAACTTGCTCCTCCCAGTGCTCTCAGCAGGAAATGTCCATATTTCCTGGGTGTCTGTTTCCACCAGTAACACAAAAAGGTTAAATGAGGAAGTTGTTCACTACAACTTTTTGTTTTCTGTTTTCTTCCCATTAAATTTGTTCCACATGTCTATTCTCATGATGATTTTTCAGCAGAGTTCAACCATCTTTGAAAATACTCACAACATAGCAGATCAAAGGCTCCAGGAAACTACTAAACTCCCACCCACTTTGGGAAGCTATAGTTTGGCTGACAGAGCAGGTTAACATTCCTTTACAAAACTCTGCATCTCACAATTCCCATCTCCTTCTTTCTCACTCCCACAGTTAAAGTTCTCTTTTGTGAGAAGACAACACTCACTGCTGAACTGCAATTCATGGGCATGTCAGTGTTATGTCAGATGAGCAGGGCCTGAAGTCTGCCCTTCTATGCCCTTCCAGAACTGAGACTCTTTTCTCTCCCCCCACCACAAACATTTCTCAGTCTCACTGTTATATTCTGCTCTAACACAGCTCTTCTGGAGAGCTGATAGCTTTGTTTATACACACACAGAGCACAGGCCATTCTCCAGAATACTGTGCTGCATCAAACACTTGCATCTCACACCTGCAGATTCACCCTAGTCTCTGACTGTAAATCAGATCATTTTTCCTCACTCCTGAGCCAGTCAGTCTAGTCTGGGACAACCCTCCCTGTTCAGTTGAGGATATGATGCCCAGTAAAGCCTTGGAGTATCTTCTCAGAGCACAGACCTACACAGTCAAACCTACTGCTCTAATCCATGGGACAGGAAGACTGTTCTAGAGAAGTGAAAAAAACTTCCCAGGGCTAATTAGTAATTCCATCTGACAACATGACTGCTTTTCCCAACACAATGGCAGCCTTAGCCTGTGATAGAAAGGTTCTTCCCAAAGTTACTGTTTGCTAAACTAGAGACAGAACTCCATTGCAAGGTTTCTACATTGAAGCCAATGGGCAGACCAAGGAAAGTCTTACCGCTGCATCAACATTAGCAGGAGAATCACCATTGGGATCTGCCAGCATAGAAATAACACTAATCATTATAGTTTCCACTGTGTGAATGGGAAGCCAGCGTTCCTCAGGTTTTTCATAGCCATATTTGTCTTCTCCAGGCTCATGAAGAATTGAAATGCAGACATCACCGTTCTTGTCAACTACAAAATAGAACAAGGCATATTTCAGTCATGAACAACGTGCTGGCATTTCTTCAGGACACTCATGGAACTGTTCGTCTTCATTCCAGCTAGTCTGAAACACGTTAGTGAAGACACTTTATAAAGAAGGAAAGTAATTAACTATTGGAGAACTTAAACTGTAATAAACAGGGCTTGGTGGAAGCCTGAATGTGCCTGGACTCCTGACAGAGAGGGCACATGGGGAAGCAGGACTCAGTCTAACATCATGCTGCAACTCTCAAGACTATTTATTTAGACAGGCTTCCACTACAGCTTTTTCTGTTAAGTTCAGCAAACTTGAGAGTGACTTTTTTCCACAGCAACAGCATCAGCTGGATATTACTGGAACATACTGAAATATGATTTAAACTGCTGGAATTAGAAAGTGCCTGACAAGTACTCTGATATTTCCAGAGCTGAACTGACACAGCATTAAAATATTCCTTGTCCTTTTGATGGGAGCACTGTCTCCTCCCACCTTTCAACATCTACAGTTCCTGAAGTTGAAGAATATTTCTCTTTCCCAGTAAAACCATCTTCCATTTTATTTTACCTTCCCATCCAATCTCCACCAGTCCATAGGTGAGACATTATAAGTTTCCTTTAGAGGGACTAAAAGATTTTCTTTGCTTCACTAGATGAGGACAACCTCGGGCCTTCTATACTGAACTGCCAAGTCAGGAAAAGCAAGATGAAATATTTGAAGGTATAACAAAAGGCAGCTATAGAAGTCACATTTCTCCTTAGACTAGAATTTTGCACTCAGGAAAAAAATTAAGAAAAAAAATCCCTGAACAATTACCAAGAATGCAAGAACCTACTCAGAATAGCTTCTGAAAATACTCTTAAAGTATTTTCATACCCTGCCATTGTTATTACTTCACTATTAACTGAAGATGGCAAAGTAAAAGCGGAGTTTCACATTTCTAACATGAACAGAAATATATTTGTCTTCACTGCATTTTAGTTCTGAACTGTAAAAAAGAAATTGAAACTTTGACATTTCTTACCATTCGGATGCCAGATTTCTGTGATGAATTTCATTTTTGGCGGCCTCAGTGGGTAGTCTTTTGGAAAAGTAAGATGAGCCTTGAAAACACCACCTTCACTGGGGAATCAAAAATATCTTAGTAGAGTTTCTTGTAAGCTTCAGCTGAAGATCGGAACTTACTGATGTTCTAAGTTTACACCTCACTCAACTTAACATCCTGTTGGTAATTAACAGTATCAACACTTCCATATGCAATGTTAAGAGTTTCTACATTGAAAAGATTCTTTCACAAGATACTGCTAGTTCCCCAACATGATCTTTTTTAGAACTAGGATGATGTTCCAGAGGGGAAAACCATGGGGGTGGGGGAAAAAAAAAATTCAAAAAACTGCCAAGGAATTTACCATCTGGAATCACAACTTACATTTTTTCCTCCCAGTACATTTATTAACAGGAAAAAAAAAGGTATTGCCAATAACTGCCTTTCTCAAGTCCAGCTCAGCAGACACCCATTTTCCTCTGTTAAGAGACCTCAGTCCTAATTTTGTGATCTCAGTCTCCAGCAGCGAGCCCCAGGGAAAAACTGCAGAAAGCTCTGGCTGTGTCTAGAGCATTAAATGTAAAAAGACTTCCAATGCCATCTTTTCAACACCAAGCTAAAGTGATTCAGGCATGACAGTGAGGTGTTCTGCAATAGTTACCCACTCAACTGGAAAACAATAATAAACAAGAGACATCCAGGTTTTATGTGGAATTACAGTACCTTTTGAGAAATGGGAAGGCCTGTATTAGATGGAAAGGTTTATGGATGGAATACTTTGCTAATGTCAATAATATAACATTTGTCATGCTACTGTCATTTTTTCTAACTGAAGGCTGTAACAAAATTTGGAAAAATTGCAAAGGCAGAACACAAACTGCAACACAAACCTCCAAAGAAGATGGCATGGATGCACAGTGACAAGTTACTCCTCAGCAGCCACACAGACAAAAGAATTGGTGAACACAAAACTGTTCAGTGCAATTCTTTTCCTGTATTTGTAAAGGAGTAGGAGTCTCTAAAGTGCACTGGCTACTGAGAAAAATAACATGTTTTACCACCACTAACCAAAGAGGTGCAATTCCAGCAGGTGTCTCAAAAAAAAAAAAAAAAAAAAAAAAAACAAAAACCAAAACAAACCACCAAACCCCAAAGAAACACCCCAAAAAGCACTGTCTTTAAGTAACTTGGCTCTTTGAAGCAGCTGACAGGATTTGAACCCACAGCATTTATTTTTTAAAAGGTTTAGAAAAGGCAGGCAGTTTCCAAAGAATCCTTCATCCCAGGAGAGATAAGAATTCCAGAAACACTATTTTAACATCCATAATGTCAAGACAAAGGAGGGCTAGATTGCGTTTGTTGATAGCCCCAAACCAGTCCAACCCCTTTTTTTCTTTTTTCAAACTGAAAAAGTCCTTCTTTCCCTTTTTAAAGAAGCAGATCCTGAAGCTACTAGGCTGTAGTAGGCACCCCTGGTTTAAAGTGGATATACATTAGATATCAGTTAACGAAATACAGTTGTCAATTAAGGGAGATCCATGCCATTTTTAGCACTATTCCTGATGAAAGGGCTTCTGTCAGTAGAGTAATGCACTAAGTCTAATGTTTTTTCAAGTAAACTCAGAATAAATGAAGTGAGACCAGGAATGAGACTGATGTCTGAAAATTGTTTAAGGTAAACTATTATATATGACCATCCTTATCAAACAGCCCAGGGAAGAAGGATTCAGTGTAATACTACCCTGAAAAACAGCAAATGGGGACTGGAACAGAAGAGTTTCTTCCCTAAAAGCCTCAAAAAAAAAGAGCTCAGGACTCTATAAAAGTGGAGTTAAAAACCACTATTGCAATTTTTAACACCTAAGATGACAATTAATTAGAACCAGCATTTCTTTATTGACAGTATTTATAAAATAGCCATGAGAATATAACAGAACCACAAGACTGTTTAGAAAAGGTCAGCAGAAGCTGGAGAAACCATTTCATGCAAGACATGAGAACCACAGTGCAGTGAGCTTGAGGAAAAGCCAAGCTATTTGATTACTGGGTTTAAATACTTATTCCAAGTCTACTGACAGACATAGAGAACTTCATGCTGCAAATGTCACTAGGCTTTTTGTATCAGTAGTTTAGCACTGCAACAGCTTAATGAAGAGAACAGAGTTCATCTTCAGGAGTACACTCTAAACTGACCTCTCCTGGGCACAGAACCTTTTCCCAGAAACTGGAGTAGATGATCACCCCCCAAGATACTCAAGGTCACACCTGAAAGTTCTCCCATCTCAAACTGACAGGATTTGAAGCTAATTCCATGAACTGCTGCTGTTTCCTCCAACTACATCCCACTTGAATTGCATACTTTCCTACCTTCCCAAGCAGGAAGTTGTAATGGTTTAACATAGCACTATCAGCTGAACTACAGCCTCCCAGCAGCAACAGCAAACAGTGGATTTTATCTGCCTTACTTGAATATGAAAGAAAACAGAAACTGCCTCTAAGTGTACCTATTCTCTTTCTTTTCCATACAAGTACAAAGAGATCAGTGTTGCCTTTTCCCAAGGGAGCAAAGCAGTTTAGAACTTCTACATAGCAAATCCAGCTATTTACACATATTCTGCTAGCAACAGAAGAGCATTACCTAATTTAGCACAAAGGTTTTGGTTAGTTTCTATTCAGTAGGAGCAAACTAGAACTAGTAAATCCGAGTTCACTTAAGTTTCTGTATAAGCATCAGTACTTACTATAGTGTATCTGGAGGACCAATAATAAGGACTTCCCATCGATAAAGATCATTGTCATCTATTAAGCCCGCTGAAAAGCCTTCCACTGGATTTTTGTTGAGCTCTGTGTAGGAAAAAGAATTTAAGAGTAACTTTAGGTGTCTATAATACACATCTGCTGGTTTTGCTCCTGTGTCCATACATGACCAAAAACCCCACATTTGGCACAAGGACTTACAGCCTGAGTGGGTCACTCAGCCCCCACCACAAACATTTCTGACAGAGCTGGGACCATGCCTGACCCCAAAACTCTAAGTGCAACATGAACAGAAGGGCCAGAACAACACACAGCTATGTGACATGGTCTCCTAAACTAGATCCCAAGTGTTTAAGTCAGGAAACAGGCTTTCTAATAATAAAATAGCTTTACAAGAACCCCAAGGAGCCAGCTTAAACTAAAGTCTGTCTAGAACTCTAGAAAATGTTAACAGAAGACCAAAGTCAAATTATGTTTTTATTTAAAAATAACATTCTACTTTAAATTTTTTTCTCTGACTCTGAAAGCATTTGAGACCTGTGCCAGTGAATTCTGGAGACAATGATTTATTATATTTTGAACTAGTACAAAAGAATATAGAAGATAAGCTGCAATGCTGTTCAGGTATTTTATTTCTTCCTTTTACTTCACAGTTTTTTCCATCAGTAATAAGCAATAGAACATTCTAAATGCTGTATGAATTATGTTATAGGCTACTTCATACAGTTACTGCCAGATAGAGGCTTCTCTGGAAATAGCTGCACACAAGTCACAGCTAGGTCTAGACTCCACTAAACTTCTGTTTTCAACCTGCTCCAGGAAAAAAAAAAATTTAAGATTTGGAATCAAACACTTCAAATGAGTTTTGCCTACAGTGAAGTGGTGGGGGTAGGAAGGTGAAAACATCTATTAACTGACAGCTTCAGATCAGAAATTACATTAAATGCCATATTTATGCCAAATTCGAATTCTTCATCCACCATTTCCAACAGCACATACAAAGTCCTGATAGATCTTGGGTACTTAGCATATTGGAAGGAGGAAAGAAGTTAACTGCTTCAACTGCTTAGTAATTTCCAGATTAAATTAAGAATGGTAGTTATTGTGAGGGGAAAAAAAAAAAAAACAAAAAAAAAAAACAAAAGACAAAAACAAAACCCAAAAAACCCCAACCAAACCAACAAACTAAAAAACCAACCATACTTATTTTATAACCCATCAGACTCTATGCAGTCCTCATTATTCTGTTTCACAGCACAGTTTGTCTACATATTTCTGTTTTGTAAACCTAAAAGCTGCAAGACTTAAGTTCAGAGGGCCTTATAATGCCCTCAGGTACATGCAGAGGAACTTCAAGTGGGAACCCTGTACCTCTCTGGAAAAAAAAAAAGTGTCATTAAGTCCAAACTGATTTACCCACAGGTTTGTAATCACTAGTGGCCAGCTAAGTTCTGAATCATTTGAAGTTTGGCTGAAAAAGGCAAGAAGAAACAACTCCTCCTACACAGAGGAGTCTAAGTCCACACTGGGAAAACAAAGTGCTCAGTTCATGTGAAGGACCAAAGTTCTAAAGAGGGCAGGAACATCAACTTTGGTCATTACTAATTTAGTCAAACTTATCCACAAAGATGACTCAATTCTAAAATCCCAAGGAACACAGTGAAAGGGGTTTTCGTAGGAGCTATCAGAAGGGTGTAATCAGGAGGGGAGGTGAGCCATCCAGTCCACAAGGTACAAGACAAAGATTTGGGTACTGAGCCCAACCATGTTTTTTCCAGACAATGCCTGAAAGAAAAGGCAACATCACAGGCTCTATAACCAAGATACAAACCTCAAACCCAAAAGCTGCAGCATGGCCATGCCTCATCTAAGCAAATCAGTTTTCAGACTCTGGCACGTATGAAACTTTGTGGAAACAGCTGCACAAGCTTGAGTAACTACTTAATCTTGGCTGAAAGGGCAGATAGCCTAGGTGAGCATCTCACACTAAGAGAGAGCTTCACCAGTCCCTTACTACCTCCTTAAGAAAAAATTTCTTTTTATTGAAAGTTCCATATCAGTAGCTGAATATAACCTGCTTTTTCAAGCAGGATTTCATTTTTTAAAATTACCTATTGCTTGTGAAAAAAGCCATCTCTGCTTAGGACATTTACATCATCCTTTCAGATATTATTAGTACTGCAATACAGAACACCCACCATAGTAACTACAGAAGTCAGAATGCAAATACTAGGTTTCACTATCTCACCTAAGACTTTCAAACTTGAACTTAAGCCTGTGAAAACCAAGTCCCACCATTTCTGCATTTTCACAGAGACAAAAGGATTTGTGCAGAGTTCTGTGTGAACTGCTGTAACTCAAACTGCTCACATTTAGCTTCTTTATTGTTTGCAAGTTATCACTGCTCACTGATAAGACTTTAAAGGCTGCCAGAACTCAAGACGGAAAAAATTCAGAATGTTTCTCTCTATTTAAATATGTCACATTATTTCCAAAGCCAATATACACATTTTTTCTCTATTTCTTAATGTGTGCTATTTCAATTTCTTTCTACATCTGTCTCAGCCTCAAACAACTTTATTCCTAAGTAGTTCAAAACATTTTTCATGTATTTATTCCCAAAGAAAGACAGCTCTTACACTCCAACTCACACCGAGGACCATGTAGCACTATATTGCAAGAGAACTTGTGAGAAGAAGTAAGATTCCTGGATGCCAACTTCTTTAACGTAGAATATCTGTAAACTGTATGAAAGGGACAATTATTAACAAAAATCTTCAGTTAAAGCAGTTTTCTTAGTGGATATTGCCTATAAAGCTAATGAGCACATTACTTCTTTTACAGGAGGTGGCATCAGTCTCGGCTTGTGAAAAGGTTATTTTCCTTCCATGACAGCAGTATTGAAGCACATCTCAAACAGCTGCTGATTGCAAAAATACTCTGAGGAAAAACAATGAATATAAGCTCACACACCTTCTCCATGAGAGGTATGCAGAATTATCAACAGCAATTTAAAAACAAGCTCTTCTATCCAGATTATTTATGTTAAACTAAACAACATGGCTGGCAGGCAGACAAAAAAGGAAGTCTCAGGAAAGTTCTGCACTGAGACATGAAAAGCATCATCCTTGGCTGCTTTACCATGGATAGCCAATAGCTGTACTCATTAAAACCTGCAAAGGCCAAGGCCCAAGGTTTGTTTGGCTTTGTTTTTTTTCCCTGGATATAGTCAGTGCTGTGTATCAGGAAAGTTAACCAGTGGTACCACCTGTCTCTTGCCTCTCTCTTCACTAGCTGAGCCTCGCACAGTAGTGAAATCCATGCACCAAAATCCCAAAGGAACAGCGATGCAGGCAGGGCACGAAAGGAACACACACACACGGCTCAGTGACACAGGGCTGCTGCCAGGCCGGTGTCACTGTCACTGCCCAGCCACCGAGTGACACTGACTGCACCCGGGGCAGGGGACACCTGCTCCCTGCGCCTGCCAGTCCCCGCCCACCACAGCACTTAACCGCTTGCAGCCTGAACACGAGCTCCCTACAAAAACATGTGCATAAAGCAAAGGATTCCGTTCCCAACAAGCTCAGTGCAGGTCCCCTACAAAGCCCTGCTGAAAAACTGCCCTGGAAGTCCTGGAAAAGCAGAGAAGCCAGACACACCTATGAAGAATTGGATCCTTCCACATTATTTTTCCAACAGCTTTACTTTGAGATTTCTTGTTCAGCTAAAGATACGCTATACTTTTTAAACATACATGAGTACATTAACATATTTCCATCATGTCCATGCCTAAGTGCCATTTACTTGCAACTACTATATATTAAAGTCTGTGGTTTAGCATTTGTGACAATATTTCTTTGCATTTCTGATTATTTAATATAATAGGCATTTTTCTACCCAATAAAAGAAAAAAAAATCCAAAACATTCTTACACTCAGTCTAGAAGCAGTTTCAGGTAGAGCCCTGTGCAGACCAAGCAGCAGCTGACAGCCAAAGCAGCACACACCTGGACAGCTGCCAAGCAGCAACATACTTGGAACAGAATCCAGTGTCTGCTTATAAATTAGACATTCAGTTCCTTTAATCCCAGTCCCGAACCTGGGATTAAATCCAATACCTGATTTGGGAGGTGGAGAAGACTAAAGGACCTTAATCCAACAGAGTTGTTTAAATCCAGAACAGATTTTAAAGCCTCATGGCTCCCTTTCCACATGATCTGCCATACAACACACTGTCTGTCTCCCTTTAGCTCTTACTAAAGCAGAACTAAGTTACCATTGCCTTAAACTTGAGCCAACACAGTACCATGGGCTGCACTTCCAGTTTCAGTGTTTAGTTTACATCAAGCTACTGATGTTCCCACACTCACTGAAACTGCCTTTATATAAGCCAAGAGATTTCACCAATCCCAGAGCAAAACAGCATCAACAAAAATGACTAAGCAGAACGAGCCCCACAGCTCCATGGAACAGCTATGTATGGCATCCAAACTTTTCAGCCTGATGTCTCACCCAGCCAGCCACTGCATATGAACTCTTTGAGTATTTTAAGCTACATTACAGTACAAAGCTTTCAAAAATATGAGCTCCTATATTTTTTTAATGGCAGCCTCTTTAAAGAGTTACACGGTGTTTGAGTTTTGTGAAGCCAGTGGATAGAAAAACAACAGAAAAACAGACCAGGGAGCCCAAGTCCCTGGCTAAGGCTTCTGGATAAACCATCTAGCCGGCTTACACAGCTCTTAGAGCAAGCACGCCATATCAGCACTTTCCATCTGCTGCACCTTAGACCTGCATTGTCTTCCTTGCTTTTCGTGAGGCTCAGCACCAGTTCAGGAGCTTCTAAAAACTGTTCACACTGAAAACCTTCATTCTAGACTCTCCTTCTCTGTACCCCACACTGTGACTTCAAAATAGTCCTATTACTTCACTGAGGTCAGCTAGGATTTCCAAAACTTTGCTGCCTGCAGGACCCAGCTGTACATCTCAGACTTTAGAGAACCAGGGCTGAGATTATGATAAAGTAACATGATCTCTATGTGGAGATGCATTCCCCAAACTCTCCATTTAATCTGCTTTCATCATGTTCTGTCTTGCTCCACAAGCTCATCCAAGAAGTTCAGACAAAACGTAGCAGAAAATATGCACACACTCCTGATAGCCACTGTGGGAGTGACAAACAGACAACACTTAGAACAGATCAAGTCTCTGAAGGGCACTGAAATTATTTTGAAGGGAGACTAAAGTAGTAAAGACAAACCTGTCTTAAGCAGAGGTTCTACCAACCAATTCAACCAATTTCAATCGAAGCTATAGGTTTGACTTTAGCCTGGCAACTAATGCCCAGTGCTCCACAAATCACTCCTTCTTAATAAGGGCAGCATTTTAGACTTCTAGAAAAGAAATTCTCTGAGCTCAGAAGATTTGTAAGAAAGGCTGCTCAATTAACACTAACAATCAAGCTGCATCTCAGAACAGTGCTATGCACCTTTGTGTACTGCTTCACTTGCCATGGCCTCAGCTATACCTGTGACACCTTCCTTAGATTTCCACATTGAAGCAGATTTTGAAAGGACAGAGGACAAGGTTGGAGGTTTCTTGTTTAATTTTTGGTTTTATTCCCAGTCAAATTTCTAGCCATGACCACAGCTCAGCTTTGCAAACAAGTGGAAAGTAGCACTAGCCCAAAGTTCCTAAAACTGTCACTACAAGTATGAGGATTAAGGTACCAGAGAAAATTGAATTAATAGAGATTAGAATTATTTCATGAGTAAGATATCACATTATTCTAGAATTAAAAACTGAGTTTCTTGATTCTGTATATTCTGTAGCTCCATGGTCACAGAAGTCATGGCACACCTGGAGACAGACAATTGGAAGGTCAAGTTAGCTATGCAGTGGAAAAAACTGAGTCCTACAGAAGCTTGCAGATCTTTGGTATGGCCTTGGTTCTTATGGAGGTCCCCATAATCCCTTAACAGGTGACATCAGCAGACACTGCCAATGCTCCTTTAGATTTCTCTCCCACAAAACCAGCTCTTTGTGTCATCTAGAGCACAGATACCCAGCAAGTGATCTAACCTGGCAGCCCAGTTTACCCAGCCCAGTCTGTTCCCATGCACCATTTCACCTGAGTCCTAATGACAGGCAAGAACACTCACAATGTATTTTGAGGCATTTCCTTTCTGCAGCAGTCCTCATACATGGACCCTTCTCTGTACATACACTCAAGCCAGTCCTTTTCCACCACCCCACACTATAGAAGGAAGATCTGCTTCCCCCTCCCTCAATGCATTTGCCATTAAGCAAATATCTAAACTCAGTACCTTAAGTTACTGTGGACCACATTGTGCCTACTAAGCCCACAAATCTTTTCTTTCAAAACAAATGTGGTGTTCAAACTACTTTCCTGCCCGAATCACTGGAAATACAAAACATACTCATCTGATGAAAACCTTTGAATGCCACAGCATTGTTTGGAAAGTTATGCTACCAGAATTAAGGTTCTCAGCAGTAAGTCCAGAATATATGTTCAAGTTACCATCAGTCATGTAATTTTCCTAGAAAGCAAGACAAAGTGTTTCCTGAACAGCCTTCTTTGACTAGACTGCCAGAAGCATGCTGTGTATCCCACCAGACCAGAATCCAGCTCAGCTGCACCACCCAGGTTAAAATGGAGATTGAATAAGGTCTATTAAAAGACCACAACAAAACCATGCTCAGTAAGTTCTGAGTTTTGAGGGGAAGTGTTATGAGGAAGGGAAAAGCAAGGAAGAACCCTGATTTGGAAACCTACATGTAAAAGGAAGCAATTATGTCACCAGGGAATATTCAGTGCTTTGCCCACAGAGTCACCTGCAGCACAGAACCACGTTCATCTATCATACCCAGTGTGACAGAAATGCCACCTCCACTTTGTCCTCCATGTCTGATGCCTGCTTCCACTCTTAAGAGTTAGACAAGCATTCAATGGGTATCTGCATGTGCCTGTATTTGAGATGGTCATCCTCAGCAGCACTCAGGAGATCTTATCAGGTAAGTAGTTTCTGAGACACCATAATTATGTCATCCCAAGGCAGGTGTCAAAAACAGGTCAGATGGTTCACTCTACACACACTTATTTCTCTCACCTACAGAGGACACTACAAGTTTCAGATACCTACAGCACACAACTGCTGGAATTTGGCAAGACAGGTGTCATCCTAGGTGCCATTAATGTAGCTGAGTTTACCATGGACAGGAGAAGCTGATTAACTTCTTGAAAGCTAATTACCAACAGACTAAAGATAAGGGAAAAAAGTTCCATCCAAGTATCTTCTGAGCAGTCACATACACATTAATCATGGAACAGCACTCCTGCATATAGAGTCAAGGATTCTAGGATGTGTATGGTTCACAGACAAAAACAGGACACCATTAGAAATCCACAGAAAAGTCTCTATGGCATGCCTATGCAACAGGGAGATGTTAACATCTAAGTTATTGTGCAAGTCAAGGACAATTTTCCAGCTTGTTTTCTCTCCTGCTTATAATATGAATAACAGGTTTGCATATCCTAACTTAAGCCACATTGTTATTTAGAATTGTTTTAAGGCATTTCTTTAAATGACTCCTGACAGCACCATCTTCTAGATCAGCATCAAATGCCAGCCAGCTAAAAAAACAGCCAGCTTGACCTATGAGGTGTATGATGACAGTACAGAAATACATTTGCCTTAACAATCCATACACAGGGGGACTGTAAGTGAAAACCTTTACAGAGGTTTTCTATCAAAAAGTCTATCATTATTCTAAACTCATACAAAAACTGCTAACATTTCTGTCCAGGAGAGCAGTTATTTTTGTGGAACCCCATTCCAATTAGATTGCTATACTTAGTGTTCTTACAAGGTCTGGATATCTGATCTCTGCTCCAGCTGATATGCCTTGGACTTGAGAGTAGGAAAGAAAAGCAAGTATGAGCATTTACACTTTAGGGTGGCCTAAAGCTCAAGCCTGCTAGAGACTGTAAGTGAAAGATCTCATCAAGACCAGACTGACAGATATGCACACATCACTGAAAAGGGAAGCACAGAGTAGATGCAGCTTGGTGAGAGCAAAGGCCTGCATGTGAAGTATTGTCCTGATTCTGTTCCCTCACACTGGAACAAAAAATGGACAGGAGAGTTTCAGCAGTCACATGCCCCCCTCCTCACACGAGCCACCTGCTCTCCTTTTTCCAGGCACCCAAGTCTGCACAATCATTTTAGTATTTGGTTAGTTCTTGCTTTCAGAACAGCAGCCACCTTTCAGATCAGTTCCACTTCATTAGAACCCCATCTCTATGCTGGGAACAAACTGTTGTATTTTACATCAAAACAGAGGTTGATTAAACACACTACAGGAAGAAAATTTAGCAGAATGCCTATGTGAGGCAAACAAGTTTCATCTACAAAGGTCACTTATTTTCAAACTGTTTAACATAGGGCTTTGGGGGAACTAAAAACCAACTTGTACCAACCACAGAAGGGACCAAGTAACCCTATTTTAATTGAATATGCACGTATTGTTCCAAGTCTGTATTGCAATAAAAAGAAATCTCAACGATATACAGAAAAGTTAAAGCGAAATCAGCTAAAATTACATATGATTTCATCTGAAGACCATTCACTCCACTTGATTTATCCCTATCAGTTTCTCTTAAACAAATACATAGAGAGAAAAAAATCAAGAAATCCTTAGTTTGCAGCAAATAACTACACTACTCAAGTGGGAATCAGTATCAATGACACGAGTTAAGACATTTTAGTTGGTTTTGCATGATTTAACATGTCCAAATGAAGCTCTTACCAACAAAAGAATAAATTCTGATGAAAGTATCTTCTCAAATGGTATTAATTTTGCTCCTTACTTTAGAGGATCTCCGGCAATATTCTCCCATTCCACTGTTCTCAAACAAAACAGGAATAAATCACTCTACTGCCTTTGGTGTAACTTACAATGCCTTGTTTGGAGGAAGCAGAGAAGGAAAGAACTCGGAGTTCATGGTAAGTCTGGTTCTTTCCCTGAAAGATTAGTAAGCTGACCTAGGCAGAGCCAAGGCAGTGACTCCTTGATGAAGCAGGTTATTTCTTCATCCTGTTTGAGCAAGTGGTTGAGTCATCAAGCCCTTCCATTCTGTAGTTTAGCTAAACCTCACTTTCCAAAACTGCCAGCACTCCTGAAATTTTGCTGGTGGCTGTTGTTATAAATACTCTTTTCTTTGAGGACGCAAAGTTCAGATGATTTCTGCAAGAGAAGCATGTGGAAAACTAACACGTAGCAGGCAAAGCTTGCCATTAGTCACATTTATCATGTTATTTACAGTGCAACAGAAATTCAGGCTGCTTGTGCTGTTGTACTGACTGGAGTCTGAGCAAGGCCTGTGTTTTAGCAATGATATTGTCTATAAAGTCAGCTTTAGAAAGGGAGCTTTGATAATTCTGTCAGCACAGCCTCACAAGAAGCAGGATTATCTCATCTGCTGTAACAGCCCTACGCTGCCAGGGGTTTAAGGTGACTGCTACACACATGCTGTACCTAAGTACCCCAAAAAGCATCAGACCAAAAAATTGAAGGTTATCTAAAAACATGAGTCTTCTAAAAAAAAATATGCAGGGGTGTTTAGAACTTCAGGACCACTTAAAAATGCTAAATTTTACATGTGTAGAACCTTGGAGCCCTATTTATTTAGAATATTACTGTCCATATGAACAGATCTTCACGAATGAGGAGGTAACAGGCCAAACACAAATAGTATCAAATTAATACTTCACATCAGTGCCACTCAAATGACTATCATAGACAAACTTACTGTAATCCAGGGCTCAACTGTAAACAAAGTTCTTATACACCAGCCACCCCAGAAATATGTACCTCAGCTTTGATGCATAAAGTGATCTCCACTCTGTGATTCCCTCTGTTCACTACTCAAATAGCTTTTTTTATAAAGCAAGTCCTAATTGACAAAAATTCAACTAGCTCAACATTACACAGCAAAATTCTTCCACAGAAGAAAGTAAAAACTGTTTAACTGTCACATTAAGTATTTAATACAGTTTTCCAACTTGTTAGTTTTTAATTAGACATTTCTGCTTTGAAATAGAAGTTGTATACACTTTAAACTGAAATAATGCCATGTTTCTCATGTTTAAGAAAAGCATTAGTGTGGCTTTTTCTGTATCCTAAGTTGGAGATTATTTACAAGCCAGCTCAACTTGAGCCAACAAAGGCATGGTTATTCCCATTTCCAATGCTCCCTGTTTATGTTAAAGAGGACTCGCACTTCTAGTTCCACTGTGTGCTACTGATTTAACTGCATCCTCCCTATGTGATTTTGCTGGTTGAACTAGACAAGTCTGCCTACTCTGAAGTCCCTGTGTCAGCAAGAATTTGGCAGAAAGATGAAATAAAAGTATTCCGAGCCATACCTCAGTCTGTAAAACCTTTGGGCTTGACAGTTATGGAGACTGGAAGAGAAGCTTTACACCCTGTTGTCTGCATCTCTTTTTAAAGAACATAAAATTTTGGGGCTGTAAAAAGAACAGTTTATTCTTCACCAGCTCCCCTGAGGGGTGATCTCTGCTAACCCAGTGCTACACCAATCTACTTGCCACAGACTTTTTGTAAAGTTCAGGGGAACTTTTTTTTCTCTTAGTTTTTCCTGAACTCTGCCTGAAAGAAATGGACATGGCTTCTACTTTACATTGTTATCAACACACAAAGTGCCCCTATCCCAAAAAAAAAAAAAAAAAAAAAAAAAAAAAAAAAAAAAAAAAAAAAAGTCAGAATTTTAAGATATTTCCAAGAGCTGCTACAGCTTACAAGTAAGTTGATTTTAGAGGGAACAGCATTTAATTTTACAGATATCTGTAGATACCTGATCTTCCAGCTCTTCCTAGGCTACCCTTTTTAAATGGCTTTGCTTTTAAGAGATCCCAATTTATCACTTCCTGAAGATTTCAAGTAAAAAAAAAGCAACCCCAAAAAACTCAAGAACATAAAAACTACCCAAAGTTTTTACTACCTTGAATCGTTCTTGTGCTTAAATGGGGGTGAGCACATGTCAATATAAAAACAGCTACTATGCTTAGTCCCTAAGGATCCAGCTCAGTATTTCATTAGCAAAGTCACTGTGAAGCCACTTAGAATTTAGGAGATTAAAAAATAACCCACATGTAACTTGAAGTTATATTTTGTGACTGTCATTGAATGTCCCTTCTCCCTGAGCATTATCAGCATCCAGAACATGCCACTGAAGCACAGAAGCATGTTGTACACGGTGCTGTGGTACCAGCTCCCTGCTCAAGTTACAAGCCAGCTTGCTTTACCAAAAAAAAAAAAAAAAAAAAAAAAAAAAAAAAAGGCTGCCTTCATGCAGTCATTGGAACAACTTCAGGTTATGTTGTCAAGTTTTGCTCTGTCGTTGTTTGGTAAGACCCGTTGTTTTACATCTCACTGACAACCAGCAGCCTCATCAGCTGACCTACACTTTGACAAAGTACTCAGGAATTAAAACAGCTCATTAAAGTGCTCTGTGCCAGACACCTTCTTTCCCCATAATTAAGAACCAAAGCATGCGGGGGACCAAACAGGTAGCCACCCTGAGAACTACTGTTTAACATTCCTCCCTCCTCCTGCCATTGTTTTTTTCTTCTGGCCATTGAAAAAGAGATAGCCAGAGTCTCATCATTAAAGTATTTTCATTCTCCTCAACTGCACCACCGTTGTACAAGTTTCAGATTCTCACTTCCATTTCTCTTCATTTCTGGACTTCTTCCTTCAACTTCAGATCTCTTGTCATTACTGAAGCACAAGTGTGTGATCTAATGCAATTTAAACTAGCTTAGATCAGCTAACTCCTATCCAAAATCCAACCACCAGGTACAACTTCATGACTCCCCACACTTGATATAGGGAAAAACTGCATGGAGAAGAGACTGAATATCAGTCTCACCAGGGCAAATACCACCAGAGTGGTGACTTTTGGTTTGAGGTAGAAGAAACAGTGTGGGTATTAACAAAGGGACACGTTGGAGCAGGTGAGACTTGGAAGACAGTCAGCAGTAGGGAAGGAAGATGATGAAGCTCAGCCTCTGCACTACGACTTCAAGCAGCCTGACACCAGAAAAACCAGTATCAGTCCAGTGCCAGCTCAGTTCAGATGTCACACAGAAAATAGTTTCTTCCATATGTGATAACTTTCTCAGGTCAGTTATTCCACATAGGACTTTTGAAGAGCTCAGGACTCTTCTTCAATGCTCACCATACTTCATGCACACTCCAAGTCACTTTTAATACGGTTTAAATTTCTTTTAGCACATGTAAAGGGATACCAAAGGTATTGGTATTACTTAAAACACGAAACCCCCACAATATCTACATGGTGCAAGAAAATGGCTGCAGTTAGTAGAGCTGAATCAGTAATAACTAGAAAAGCTCACCAGTACACATGAAGCCTTCAGATAAGAAAGAGCAGAAAGTTACACAGAAGTTAACCCCTAGATTTAGTAGTCTACAAATATACTTACAACCAGTCTGCTTACACAAGGTCTTAAGACCTCATAAGACAAAAAAAAAAAAAAAAAAAAAAAAAAAAAAAAAAAAAAAAAATACACCACAGAAGCTGAATACTTATTATCAAGAGAATTCAACTAAATGTTCAATTTTCTTTTGTGGAACACAATTAGTAGATTAAAAGAGAAATTCCAGACAGCTGAAGCATTCTAGGTTAGCAAATGCTTTTTAAAAATCAAGTTAGAAAGCTGCTATTCTACACTGTTGTTTTCCTTAAGGGATCATATACACGAGAGAAGCTTCACGTCACACTCAGTATGGAGCTCCTGCAGTAAGCCCACACCGAGTCGTTATTAGCTTATCTGAAAGTGCAGACACCTCACTGAGTGCCACTAATAACTTCAGCAGTTACCAGGGCATTAACAGGTGCGTGCTGATGTTCAGGACTAAGGCCACAGTATGCGATTTTTAGCCACAGTATGAGATTTTTTAAAAATTTTTTTAAGAGCTTCACCTTAAAGGGGTAAAACATTCTGTGCTAGTAGTTAACGATATTGAAGTTTCTCAAACTGATCATCAACCAAAGCCAGAAAACAGTGCTGGAGATGCACAAACACACAATCCTGTTCGCTATACCCGGTTATGCAACCTCATCTCCTTACTGCTAACAATGCTGCTTTCCACCCTTAGGCTTCCAACGACATTAACTGAAGTCTCGGGCCAAAATCCTCCACCGGGAATTCCTGTGCCACCCAGTGACTCTGTCCCTTTGTACGGCTACTCGGCCAACTCCAGACAGCGCTGGAATTGCCCGACTTTAGGTACACCTGGCACACATTTCCTGAAGTGGGTACGAAGCAATTTTTACGTAAGGGACGAAAAAGGCGACCCGATTCTCTCAAGATACCGTGCAGACCCGTGTGCTTCCTTGAGTGGATCGCCCAGCAGGCAGAGGATGCGGCGAACATGTGCAAGTGGGGGAGGGAGGGAGGAAGGGAGCGCTGCCGGCTCGTTTCCCTTTAAGTGTGGCAGCGCACACATGGAGCCGCATTGTGCGGCTCCGCGCATGCGGGGCCCCTCGGCGGGGCCGGGCCGGGCCAGCTCGGCCGCCCGCCCGGGGACAAAGGGAGGGGGCGCGGCGACACCGAGCCCGTCTGACACCCCGCTCCCCTCGGCCGCCGGCCCGGCCGCAGCACCCAGGCCCGGTCCGTCCCCCAGCCCGCTCCCCAACTCCTCCTCCCCCGCGCCCGTCCCGCCCTCTCGCCCCCGGCGGACCCCCCCGCCCCTCCCCGCGGGTCCCCCCGCAGCGCTCCCACCCGCTCCCCCGCCCGCAGCCGCTGCTGCCCGGTCATCTCCCCCCCGCCGGTGCCTGCGGAGCCCCCTGCGCTTCTCCTGACAACAAAGGGGCCAGCGGCCTCCCCCTCCCGGGCACGGGAGGTGAGGGGGAGCCGGCGAGGGGAGGCGGGACGAGGGTACCGCAGGTCCCCGCGGGAAGGGGTGCGAGTGCGTGGAGTCAGCCTGAGCCTGGAGTGCCTCGTTCCGGGGGTGGGGGATTAATCCTCCTTCTTCTCGGCGCCTCAGAAACAGCCCCCAACATCAGCCCGCACGAATCCCCCGCGCTGCGGGACGAGCTCCGGCTCGGTTTTCCCCCCGCCTCAGGGAGACGGGACCGCAAGGGGAGGGGAGGAGGACTCCTCCAGGCTCGGTACCGGGGGGCTGGGGGGCCGACGAGAGCAGCCGGCGCCACCCCGCGCTGCCCCGGCGGGACGGGAGCAGCCGAGGGGACGCTCCCCCACCGTGCCGGTCCCGCTCCCCTCCCCCGGCTCCCCTGGCAGCAATCGCCGGTCGGGCTCCCCCTCCCCCGCTCGGCCTAGTTCCCTCGGCTCCCGGCTGGGCACAGCACGGCGAGGGGGGGCCGTAATCTCCCCTTCCCCCTCACACACACACGCACACCCGCCCCCTCCTCGAGCCGGCGCCCCTTCCTTCCCCCGCTGCGGGCCGCGGCCCCTCCGAGGCCGCCCGGCCGCTGCTCCCCCGCGGCGGATCACCCGCCGCCCTCCCTTCCTTCCTCCGCCGCCGGCCCAGATACCTGCTAGTTGTCTCCGCAGTAGCAAGGCGGACTGGAGCTCCGTCATTCTCCCCCGCTCTGCCCGGGGAGGGAGTCCCAGCGGCGGCGGGGACGGCGCGGCTCCTGGCGCTGCGAGAGGTGGCGGCGAGCGTCCCTCAGCCCGTCCGCTCCGCGCCCGCCGGGGGTCTGGCTCGGCGCCGGCCGCCACAGCACGCAGGGTCCCGGGCAGGGCAGCGCGGCCGTGGCTCCGAGCCGCCCTCCGCCTCCTGCTCCGAGCCCTCAGCGCCGCCACCTCCCGCTCCCCCCGCCAGGAATTTCACCGCACTCGGGGCCGCGCAGGCGCACCCGGGCCGGCCGTCGGCCCTTCCGCGCCGCCATCTTGAGAGCGGCTGAGGGCGGGGAGCCGTGCTGGGCCGCCATGTTGGGAAGGTCCCTGCCTCCCTGAGTCAAGCCTGAGTTAGCGAGGAGGAAGAGAGAGTGCTTCATGAGGGGAATCTCCTCACGAAGGACATTTAGGGACATAAACTAAAGCACAGCAAGTTCCACCTCAACTTGAGGAAAAACTTATTTATGTGAGTGTGGTAGAGCACTGGGACAGACTTGTCCAGGGAGGACATGGGAGTCTCCCTCTCTGGAGAAATGCCAAACTGGCTTAGACCTTCCCGTGTCACCTGCTCCAGGTGCCCCTGCCTTAGCAAGGAATTAGGCTGGGTGATCTCCAGAGAGCCCTTCCAACCCTAACAATTCTGGGATCTGCAGAGGCCCTCATAAGGGACATTATTAGGAAGGAATGTTTCCTTTTGAGGGTGGTGATGCCCTGCCACAAGTTGCCCGGAGAAGCTGTGGCTGCCCCTGGATGCCTGAAGTGTCCAAGGCCAAGGACAGGGGTTTGGAGCAGACTGGGACAGAGGAGGTTCTGCTGAGGTTCAGCAGCCCCTGAGGCACATGTGCCCTCACCAGCAGGCTGCACAGGACTGTCAGATATAACAACAGAGTCTGTGCTCAGAACCCTGCTGGCCCTCAGGCTGCTGCCACCTTCCAACCCGCTAAACACAGGAGGTTCTCAGGAGCTAGAAAGAGGAGCTAAACAGAACAAGTTAAAAGAGTTACCAGCTGCCAGGTAAAAGTTGCTCACGCAGGATTGCTGCAAAATGTACATTTTTGTCTGTGTGTGTGATGGGGGATGCTTTGGAGCACTATGCTATGCACTGAGGATGTGCCCAGGGAAGAAAAAGGAGGTAAAAGGCCCAAATCAGCCCTTACACTTATGAGGTGAAGGGGCTTTCCTGCATTGGGTTTGGATCTTCAGCAAAACCCTTCAGAAAAAGGCCTTTTGAATGGTGACTACAAGTCTGAGGACAGGCACTGCAGAGGGAAAGAGCTAAAAATTAAGATAGTTAATCCCAAGGAACTAGGTAAATTGCCAGGAGAAGCCTGACAAAAGTACAAATTGTCTGTGGACTCACATGTTGACTGTGAAAAATATAGTGTGATAAATAGGTGTGTGCAATTCAAAAATAAAACATATGGGCTGCTCTGCATCTCTGGATTTTAGTATTTCATTTGAGTCCTTAATTTTACATTTCAATTCTCAAGTATATCCAGTTTCTGGCTAATTGGATGAAGCATTGTTACCAGTGATAAAAAGCAGGGAAGTCCCTGCTCTATCACAGAAAGAAATTACCACAAAGAGATTTATCCTGTGTAAGTTTGCCAAAATGTTCAAATCCTTTATAAAAAGGAATTTTAATTTTTTTTCTACTACAAAGGCATTATATTGTGAACACCAAAACTGGTTTGCAACAAAAGGAAAGAGAATGAGCAATAGTAATGTCATTTCCTGTGCTCCAATTTGGAAGGCCCAGTATAGTCTGAGAGTTTCATGACTGTGCTAGTACAATTAATCAGAATACTATTCCCAGGTATTTTTGCAGTTCTGATTAAATCTGTGTCCTTTTCAATGATTAAACTGGGATGACAGAAGACATCACATAGTGTATGATACCATTGCTGAAATTCATCTCATAAGGGTGTCCTTAGCCAAAAAGAAAATCTTTGTGAAAGCCTTTCTCCTTTGTAGGTTGACTCTAATTCCTAAATGTATTTTGTATTTGTATTTTGTATTACTTCAGTCAGGTTCATTCAATCTTAAAAAACAATCTATCCATAGGAGGCTATCATGTGCAAGTGCATTTTGTAAACTTATTATGCTAAGAGACAGTTACCCAGATTGGAATTCAGGCATGTTGATAGGAAGTGACACTATTGTGGATGGTATTTCTCTTTCAAGAATAAGAAGTGAGCTTTGTTCACAATGTCAGTTAAGCCAGCACTTGTTCAACTTTCTGTACCTGATGTCAGTTCAGGCATGAGTACACTTTCTGACAGTTCTATTAATAGGGGACCTAACTACAGCACTGAATACTGAAAGGTTATATGAAACAACTCTATTTCTATTGCATTCTGTTAACCAAAATCATTCTGTATTGTTCAGCATTAGGTCACTTGGTGGCAATTACCTGGCTTCAGAAAGGAAGTTTTCTGTGCTCTCCTATACTCTGTGTAAGATTTTCCTTATAAGGAACATAGACTGTATGTTGGAAAAGAAAGGATTTGGTTTATGCTGGCACAAATTATCTGGATTCCTTTATTCTGGCAACAAATTCAACCCTAGTTTGTAAAAGTAGTATGTTTCATTATGGGAAACATTGGCAGTTTGAAGTTCTGTAATGCTGCTCTGTGGAATCACCTTGTGTGCAGCTTCAGGATGTCCGATAGGGGGGTGAGGGCAGGTGTGGGACCAAGGCATAAAGCAGTTTAGTGTTTAGTTGCAGCAGTAAAGACTCTGTGGAATCCCATCATGAAAATGGAGCTGTCATGCCACAGCAGAGGGGAACTCTGTTAGCTCTCATCTCATGTTGCCTGTCCTTAAACACACCAAGCTGCCTGAAAAGAGGCAGAAGCCTTTCCTTGCTAGATGAAGTGATGTTTTATTCTGTTAATATCTGCTTTCTGTACTGCCTATGCACAAACACCTTGTCCTACTGTTTGTTGAGGCAACATGCACCAATTTGAGGAAAAGATTTCAAAATATGTGAGATTAGTTTTTTGAATTTGTTTTACTGTCCCTGGCATTCAGCCTCTCTGCAGCCATCTTTCCCATCTCTGCATTGAGTGGAAGGGCAATAAGAATTTAGATTACTTTCTCTTTTCTAAGACCATTTCTGGTATAATGACTGTTCAGCTCTGACAGCCATTTGCTGTGGCCCTTACTGCATTAATCTTTCCCTTGGCAAGGGTATATTACCATAATAATTCATCTCATTATTAGAATAGGAAATCCTGGCACTTTTTCTATCATCTTAAAAAGGATCAAAGCTTCACATTCAGCATCTTACTTCTCTTGAATATTTTGATATATTTTGTTTGACTTTCTCCCCAGTTCCTCCTTCACAACACAAATCACAGATTACACTAGTAGATAGTTTCTGTTCCGTAGAGTCTTCCAGGTAGATTCACACTGTTAACATTACCTGCTCCCCTACTTCAGCTTCTTGGCAAACTCAGAAAACTGATGGTAAGATAGACACAGCTCCCTGTAACATATTATGCAAGGCTCCTCTAATTTTTACAAGCTAGAGTCAGTGAACAGACATTTTAAATGGTAGCATTGTGAAGTATCAGTTTTTAGGCTTAAAAACAGTTCCTGTTAGGCAAAAAGGGACCTTTTATATGTCCTTTACAACATTTGCAGGCTTGAGTTTCTTGCAGTTTTTATCTAGCAAACAGTAAAGGCTAAGTGTTTTGAAGGCTTATGTTGCAGATCTAAGTTGTCACCAGGAAATAATATCAGTTTGCTGAGCAGTCCTGTGTTCCTGTCTACCCACTAGCACTTGGTTTTCCTGTGCTTTTATTGATACATCAGTAGTTTGCTCTAAGGAATCTCTTTTTTGAATAAGCCTTGACTGAGTTTACTTGTGAGTAGTAAAATCTAAGTTATTTTTTCATAGATTGTATGTAGAGGTAACAGTTGGCCATTACCATGGATATGCATCATAAAGAAAAATGCTCTGAAAACTCCTTGTGAAGAGAGAAATTGGGAAAAAGGAGATAGCAATTCATTGTATTTTTTGTTTGATTCATAACTCCTTGCTGGCCTGAATAAGAGAGTAACAAGGACTGAAAGCTGTTTTGTTCCCAATCTGGTGTGACCTATAAATAAAGTTGGGACTGAACTTGGGCTGAACACATCAGTCTGGCCTCAAGTATTTGTGCTGAGTTCAAGGCTACTCCTACAGAGCAGGTTCAAAAGTTTAACTGTTACTCAAATGTTGTTGGGCTCACGTTTCACTGGAAGTGGGTGTGTGTGTGAAGAAGTGTGATTTCCTGGAAAAATATGGACCAGTGACTCAGTAGCATGGCAGAGAGAACCCTGGTACAGGAATTGCTGCTGCTGCTCTAATGCATCTCTTCAGAACTTGCCTCCATGCAGGGCATGATGAAAATATTTACATGTGTTGTAGCAGTGCTCAGCTTCTCCAGCTCAGATCAGGGTCCTGCTGGGTTGATGATCTCCTGTTGAGGTAAGAATCTCCATTCTTCCCTACCAGTCCAAATAGTCTGGATGGACATGCATGGCAGTCCATGGTGCTAAATTTTCTTGCCCAAGATGCCAGAGCAAGCCCTGGAGCCAGAAATAGGAGCTAGTCCTGACTTATATTCTCTGATAAATGAAGCCACAATGACCCTAATGTTCAAACCTCACCATGTGTCTGGCTGTCATTCCATAATAAATCCAGCAGTATTCCCTCTAGGTCACTGACCATTGATAAAGGCTTTAGTTGTGGCATGAAGCAGGGACAGTGATTGCTTGAGCCAAGAAGAGCAGATGTGGATGTAGACTAAGTTGTTCACTGAAGGGTGACACCTAAACAAAGTGTTTTGACCTCACTTTTGGGTAAGATTTCTGGTATGAATCAGGCTTCACAGGAACTGATGCCTGGAAAGGCTGACCTGGAACACAGACTTGTGGTAAAACAGTCTCTGGAATTGCAGGAAATCTTTATGGATTCTTATGGTGGTGTTGATTCAGGCTTTTGGCAGAAAGGTGCTGTTTAGGACCTGGGTAAACCAGAATGACCTTGTTCCAAACTTTATTTGTATAAGCTTAAACTATTACTTAGACTGATAGTGTTCTCAGCTGGGAAACAGAGACATGCCTAGTCATTAGTGGTAGGAGAGGGTAAAATGACCTCTGAGAGGTGCTCACTTTACACAACATGGACATAATTTCTTCAGAATTAGATTTCTTTCCTTATAAAAAACAACATCAAAATAAATCTGCAAACAAAACCAGCAGAAATTAATGATGAAAGACTGTCTTATATCCAACATAGTTATGGGGAGGGTTAAACTAAAATGAAAGTTGCAGTTTTCTAACTCATATTTCTAAAGAATTGAGTGGAAGAAATCTTTGCACTGTAACCTGAAGGCCTGACCTAATTGACAATCAGTTTAATATACCTGATGGAAAGCAGTCATGAGATCCACTGCTGTGTCAGTGTTCAGTCCTTGGAACAAACACAAGGATGTGAAATATGAGGCAGGTCATAATTGATTTGCTTTTTCTGAAATGCTGGCATGTTACTGGAAGAAAATAAACATCAGAATTCTTTCTTGAAACAAGGACATATACTTGAGAATGGTTATTTGTATATAAATTTGATGCCAGAAGTTAAAATACTGTTTTCACTACTTCATTTTTTCATTGTTGCCTTAAACAAGAGAGTTAAATACTTGATTCATGATTTAAAATGGCAAGCTGGAAATACTAATTTACATAATTTGTTTTATATTTATGATTTTTAATTACATTCTTAAATACCATGTGCTTGGCATGATGTTACTTTTTGACAGTCAGTATAACTGGAGTCATTGATTTCAGATACGTGAACATACGTTTTTCAAACTTCTGATTTTGTTCTGTAATCCGTGAAGTGCTATTTTTTTTATTAGATGCTTTTAACTGATTCTCTCTGTTAAGTTACATTTTCTGAGGTTTGGTTAAAATGCACAAAAGAATAATTACAAATGAGAAATGAAAATTTGGTTTTAGCTCCCCCCACTACCAAGATATTCATAGAACCAGATCTCATCCTCCCACAGGTTAGAGCTAAGCATCCCACACCTTCATTTTGCAAGAAGGAAAAGTCAAAAGGAAAAATCAAACTGGGTTCCTTTTCCAAATCCTTGTTTGGTTCCCATCTTTTAATGAACCAGGCATCAAAATGAACTTGTTGAATAAACTCAGATGAAGAAATTTCTTTCTGCACCTGCAGATGAAGCTCTGCTGTAAGGAGCTGGTTCAGCAATCCACATGCTATTTCCAGCCACTTACTCAGTAACACCCACCAGTTCAGTGTTTTGACTTTCTCTGAAATTTCTGCAGCAAGCCTGAACTACTGGTATATTCTGTACTTTGTGATGCTGGATTTCATGGTGTGTGGGCTGCCCTTATTTCACATTTTATTTTAGATAGGGCTGTTTTTAAAAGAACAGACATACTTGGTTTAAAATAAAGAATTATACTTTAAAAGTTGTTTTTTCCTTTTAACCTGATAAATTCTTTACTTTTGCTCACATTTTATAAAATATATCCCAAAAATTAATTTTGCAAAATGTGTCCCAGTTGATGACTCTTACCTCAAATTGTGGCTGGAAATTGCAGATTATGAGGTCTATAAAAGGCTTGGAAAGAAAGTTACTTTTTCTTGGAACAGTAAACTTGCAGTTCTTTGAGATATGCTCATATTTGTACCTGACACATTCTTTGCGAGTACAAAATCAGTGCAGTGCACAAAAGGGAAGGAAATCTGTTTGCAGCCAGGGAGGGATTGGATAGAAATTGCCCAGAGATGAAAGGAGCAGTGAATACAAATGTCACCTGCATGAGGGCTCTCTGAGAGAGCACGAGCAGCACGACCTGCACTGCACAGCTCAAGTGCCAAATCCCTTAATGTGGATGCACTTAGAGATGCTACGTGAGGATTAGTCCCCTCCAGGAAGCAAAATAGGTTAAGAGAGTGTAAGTCCAGCCATCAGTGGGTTATAGTGTTATCATATCATACAATATTTGCCACTGCTGGAACATTATACAAGCACCATTGTTATATTATACACAGGAACTCTGGGGCTGAATTAAATTTCACCTGAAGGCCAAAGGCAAAGCTGGGTTTGGAGCACCAAGCAGGTCTGTGTGGAAACAGGTGGGTGGACAGAAGGGATGAACAGCTCGGACTTGAGGAGTCTGGTGACTTCAGTGTGTGGCTGTGTAGGACTGCTTTGGTTTTCTGTCAGGACTAAGAACTTGGAGGAGGAGAAAAGGGGGAGGGGGAATGGAGGCAGTGAAAAACACAGGTGGCTTCAGTTATATTTGGCTTTTTGAACAGATTAATCACTTTGTTGATTTACACTGTCCTTATTCTGTGCTTTTAAATAATTTCTTAAGGAAGCATTTTAATGAACTAAGTTAGAAGATATTCTATTGACATAAGCCTTGTTGGAAGGTAAAGAATTTTACTTTTTTTTTTGATAGTTTGGAAAATTGAGTGGTTGCAGTTCTTCCATGACTGCCAGTTAAACTCCTGCAACCATTCTGGACTTTGAAACAAAGCCTCTTCTTAGCTTCATTTAACTTCAGGATTTACAATAATAAATCTCATAACACTTTTTATCAAGCAAATGTACCAGCTGAAGTTGATACAAATGCTCTATTATGACCAGTATCCAAAAAGGTACTTTGAAGTATGGAAAAGAGACTCTGCTGCTTGCTGGCTCATAGGAATAAAGAGATAATAGTTCTTCCAATGGTACTGAACTTAAGGAAAAGTAGCTTCTAAAATCACGAGAATAGAATTCTGTTATTAGAAGCCTAAGATTCTGTGTTCTTATACTTTATCAAAAGTGTGTAAAGTGTGCAAATGCCAGCATGACTCCAGGAAAGAAAGAAAGGCCAGAGTTCATTCATTTACCTCATCATTTTATAGGTAAGACATCTTGGGACCATCTTCAGAGCAGGTAAAATTTCTGGTATAAAGAGTAAGTGGAAGGAGATTATGAATGAAATTAATAGAAAGTTATTTAATTTCTAGCTTTTTACTTTAATATTGCTAAGTAATTAATAAATGATTCATATAGTAATTTTATTACTGTGGTTTTATATTGTGTGAAGAACATTGTATGCAAACCAGAGCTTCAACACCAAGTGCTGAAGCCTGAAAACATCTTGTACATTAGTTAACAAGAATCAGATGTTAAGTAAAACTGTGCAAGTGTTTCAAAGTTTTAATGTTTATTGTTTTCTTTCTCCCCTTCAAATTATTTATGGTACCATTTGCTGTAGGACTGCAGGCTTGAGGTCCCTTTTCTTTAGCAAAGAAATTTAGTAGCAGAGCAAGGAGTTCTTGTCAGGTTACCTCTATAACTGATAGACAATCCTTTCCACACTTTACTTTTTTTTGCTCCATGTTCATGGATTTTTTTTACAAAAATTTGCTTCAATAAAAGTAGGTGTTTGACTGGTAAAGATTTTTTACAGACTTTTTTATCTCTAGTGGATTAAAATTAAACAGAAGATGCCCAGGAAAAGAGTGTTTGTTCTCTTGTTGGACTGGGAGCTGCCTTCTGCCTAAGGTGGGTACCTATCAGTGATAGCATAGATATATTTTAATCCCAATTCCCTATCTAAATTGAATTATAACTTTAGGACCTTCCAAATATTTGCATAATAAATGTCATAAAAATCAGCATCCTGGGATTAGTGCTTAAAAATGACCAAGCTTTTCCTTTGTTGCTGGCAGAATTTGTTTCACAGTGCTATCGATTAATCATGGCTATAGTGAATTCACATACCTGCCCTTCCCAAAAGGGTAAATCCAGCCTCACTTTGCCTTACTGAAAGCATTGAGAGTGACAGTAAATCTCTTTGTGTAGGATTTACTTCTGTGAAATAAAGACATTCTCAGTATTTAACTAGACTATTTTTAATTTAAATCTATATTTATTCAAATTTTTAGTTAACCCTGACCTTAACATTCTCCATAGTGATTATAGCACTGTGTCCACTGCAGTTCTTCCCTTTCAGGCTGGAGGTAGTGAGGCTGGAAAGAGAGAGGCCTCTTAGGGAAAGGCCTCCATTTTTGTTCTGTCAGTGCTTGTCCATTTGTCATTTCTCATAATAAATGGCTTTTATCTGCTTTGCTCTTAATGAAGAGGACTCTTGTGTATCACAGTGGTCAACTAATGGTTCTTCTGGGGTGAATGTTTTACTGTGGTAGAGAGGTCAAAACATAGGTTAAATAGACATTTAATTCCACAGTTTTCTTCCAGAATCCAAGCACATGTCACAGCCCTTTCCTGCTATAATTGTGTCATCCACAATCCCAAAATGCAAGAAATTCACTTATCAGCTACACCAATAAAGATAAGCTTGAGCTAAAGAAATGGTAAAGGCCAAAGCAGATAAACTGGTTGGTGAAATAGTATATTTGGTGCACAGTTACTATAATTCCCACTTCTCTTGACCTCCTTGAGCTACTCTGTGCTTGGGTAAATCTCAGCTAGAAGAGGCAGCTCTGTTCCAGTCATGTGCAGCTTTTTCCTTTGTCTGATGTTAATGCAAAATGTTCTCATTTGCAAAGGAGGTTTTTGCTTTTCTTTTTGTTTTCCCAGAGAAGAAGAAGGAAGCAGTAATAAAATTGTGTATTCATCTTTTGCTGCTCTGTGATTATGTGCTGGAACTGTAACTTCTTCTGCTGTACCTTTTGGGACAGAATTATATGGATACAACCAAGGAGAATGTCACCTGTGAGATAAGTTATCTAGGTAAGCACCCCAAGAAATTTCTTTTATAAAGCTGCAGTTTGTTTCCTGATTTAAAAGATGGAGAAGAGTCTGAACTAGCTTCCCTACCCAACCAAATGCATGATCTGCTATCCAGGAAGTAAGAAGTTATATAGAGCTTATTTATTAGTGATAAGGAAATAGGAGGTTTTATACTTTAGTGTGTGTAAATTTTATTTGCTGCTATAACAAGGCTAGAATATATTCCAGTGAAGCCACCCTGAGTTTTGTGCTATTGCTCAGGCAACAATAAAGAAAGCATTTTAGATGGAAACTCAGGGTGAGGAGGTAAAAAGGATGTGGTGACTAAAAATGTAGCATTTATTGAAACTCACAGAATGAGAATCTTCCTAGCAGATACTTTCCAATTAAGTGTATAGTGGATCAGGTGGTCCAGCTGGTTTTCTTGAAGTTTTTGGTAATAGTAGACAACTATAGAGATTGGTAATCTGGATGGTTGAGGCTGTTATTGCATATTTGTTCCACAAGATACAGGCAGAGACTCAGATGAAATAATGGCTCACACATGTAGTTCTCCCTGTAAAGCTGAAGAAAAACTGTTGGCAATTTAGTTTTGATTGTTCAGGTACTAAATTTCATGCTAAAATACTAAATATCTCCAACAGTTGCTACCTGAGTGTTAATCATGGCTAATGTAGCTGCAAGCACCACCCAGGGATAGAGCAGATTCAACAAAGTACAGGTGCAGAATTTCTCAAACTTCCCTCTGAAGGAGAGTGCTTGGGCTCCCTCCCTCTCAGCTGTGTGTTCCAAGGCAATAACAGCTTGGCAAATGTGCATCAGTCTGGAGGGCTGAAAGGCAAGAAAAATATACACGTTCGTAGATGAGTCATCTCTGGAGTTTTGTAACATAGACTTCTATGAGAACAGGATCAAGTGTTGATTCAGTAATAAATCTGTAACTGAAAATTATGCTACTTTTAGACATGATGACATTTCTTGAGTTGCCTGCCCTCCTGTCAGGCTGGTCACTTGGTTTGAACTGTCAGGCTGCTCCCCCTCCAGATCTGCAACCCAGGTGTTCATGTCTCAGTCCAAGTCTGTCTTTATATTTTAGCACTGCAGACTGGGTTCAAACCCAAAGTGAGTTATTGTGCAGCCTTGGTACAAGCAGTGACAAACCTTAAACCCCCACAGCCTCTTACCTGAATGACCTGAATGTCACTCTGCAGCTCTTTTGCAGTCACTATAATTGTCTTTGAATCTCCTTGGAGTGGAATATTTCAGGTGGGTCTGGACATGCATTTATTGAGCTGTCTGTCTACCAGAATGATGTTAAATTTCATTTTTGTTCTTGTCAGACACTGAAATTATTAAGTTTTGCACCAATCCAGTGTCAACTATTTGAAGAATCTCATGATTTATGAATTTGCTTCCATCATAACAGGCCTAAAATACACCTCAAAATGCAGACCAGTCTTATATGTTCTGCATTAAATGCATGCTTGTTGGTTGGTATGCAACTATATTGCAGCAATTAAATATATATTAACAAATACACACAAGTATGTATTTTCTTTTTGTTACTTTATGTTCTCTGTCTGGGTAGTGCATGAGAGAGATACCAAAAGCAGCTCATTTCTTTCTTCCTAAAATCAATATTGTTAGATCTAGTCAACAATGAATATTATTTTCATACGTAGTTTTTCACAGATTTTGTTGCTGTTCAGTGGCTTAATAAGCTTCTTTTTTTTACATGTATGGAAATAGTTTGGAGTTAATCAGGATAGCAAAATATTTTCAACTTATGTCTTTCTGACATCTTAGTTCACTATTAATGCCCCTTCTGATGTAGCTTTCTGGGAAAGCTCTGGCAAACTTCCAGAGCTGTTCACTGATGTGGTAGCATCCACCATTAGAGGTTATTTGGATAAATAAATACATTAAAAGGCATTTTCTAGTAAATACTTGGAAATCCTTTCAGGGAAAGCCAGAAGCTCTCCCATCAGTTGTGTGTAAGCAGTCCTGTTGGGATTCAGGCATGGCACATTTGCTGAGGATCAGCCAACCAGTTTAACCATCACCAAACATCTCTGTTCTTCTGGGAGGTCTCAGTTGCCTCTGTCAGGTTCAGCCATGAGAACAACTTTCAGTACCACAGCCAGATTCCAAATGGTGTAAGGAAATATGTTGCTCTGTGTCTGGACTAGTGCCAACCATGAGAATAAAGAGGTCCTAACTTGCTGCTCTCCTGGGAGGGTTTAACTGCATGGCACAGCTATGAGATCTCGTGCTCAAATGAGCCACCAAGAGAACAGAGCTTCTGAAGGAGTATGACAGGGATAAAAAGCTACTTTTTATATTGCATGGGCACCTGGCACCGACAGGGTAAGCTGTGGAGGCAAACACTACACTTTGTTCCAAGAAAGGGACTGCCTGACAGAACAAATAAGGAGAAAATTTAATTGGCTATAAAGAAGTGAGCTGTGATCTTGCCTA
Source organism: Oenanthe melanoleuca (assembly GCF_029582105.1). NCBI lineage: Eukaryota > Metazoa > Chordata > Aves > Passeriformes > Muscicapidae > Oenanthe > Oenanthe melanoleuca. The sequence continues at coordinate 7,173,979 of NC_079352.1, forward strand.
ACAGAAGTTGACTTGTATTATATAGTGGCATTCTATATGCCCACAATGCAAAAGTGGATTGACACAAGCTTTTGGTAGAAGTTTTAGGTGCAGTGTGAAACATGAAAATTGAAGTGGAGAACAGGACAAGCATGCAGCTAAGGCAGGGTGGCTATCAAGGAATGATGGCTATAGGAGCTGACAGAGGAAGGCAAAGTCACAGGGGGCCTTTAAAAACCACTGCAGATTTGTACCAGCGCTGGAACCCAGAGTGGGTGGAAGGACGTGGCTTGTGCCGTGGAGATAAGGGAGAAGGGGGATGTGTAGGCAGAGGTGATGACACCAGTGGCCAGGTAGTACAGCAACAAAAAGCATGAAGTGGTATCTGGAAACTTTAACGAAGGGCAAAAAGGAAATCAGGAGAAAAGCAGAATCGTGTTCTTGCCATAGCAGTTATAGTTAGAGACCTGCTTTTGGCCATCTCAAAAGAGCAGGTCCAGCAGTAAATGTCAGCTCAGAGCAATATAGGCTAGTCCGAGGGCGCTTGGATCAAGAGACATTTAAACTATCCAAAGTGAGAGTTAAACCCCGATGAGCTGCCCCGTGAGGCCTTCCTTACAAGGTCTGACCTGTGCCTGGGCATCAGGCACTGAAAATCTTCGCGGGCAGGAATGCGGAGCCCGGGCGGGGATACGGAGCCCGGAGCCGCGATGGGAGCGGGCGGGGCGGCGACGCCACCCAGCGGCAGCACCGAGGCGCTGCCACCGCCCGCTCCCACTCGTGCGAGCCATAATGTAAATAATGTCTTGTGATGGAAACAGGTGCTTCTGATTTCCCTTTGTCCACGGCGGGGCTTGGAGATAAAACTCTTAATTCCTACAGAATTGTGTTGATTATTTATTGTTTCCAAGAGCTTCCAAGGAACTCTTGACTTCGTTGGTTTAGCTAGCACTGGGATAGTACAGATAAAGTAGTGTTGCTCAGAGAACATTCTGTGGTCTATAGCAGAGAAAAAGGGAGATAAAAGAAAGAGAAGATAGAATTAAATACTCGTGTTGAGCACGTGGAAGCAAAGGAGTCAGGATTTTGCAAAAGGGCCGAGAATGGTAGGTGCTATTTTGTTTTTCAGTTAATCTAAAGTGTGAAATACCCAGTTCTTAAAAAAAGCCCAACCGCAGATCTGTGTCTTCAGGCATGAGTCATAAACCATGAGCAGTCCTTATGCAAATTAGCTACCTCAAACTCTTGGAGTTTGCTTGTAATTTTCACTTTAAATTTTCTTAACAGGATGCAAAAAATAAATGAGCTTCTGAAATTGGTAATCCACAAAGTCACTCAAAAGACATGTGACTGAATACTTCTAAAAATGTGAGTAGACAGAAGAAAGAAGACAGATAAAGGCGTCTAAATGTGCCAAAAGAACAAGAATGCCTTTCTGTGCCCTCTCCTCCTCCCCTTTTTGACCTGTTCTTTGGGGGAGGAAGGGGAAGACACAGCCCTGTTTTAAAGGCTGATTGTGCTCTTTCTTTTCTTTCTTTCTCTCTTTCTTTCTCTCTTTCACTTTCTTCTCTAGAAACACTGGTTTTAGCTCTGGCAGCTCACTGACAACAAATATTTTTGCGTTTGTAGTTTCTATGAGATCACTGCAGAGTTGTTTTATTTCTTGGGTGCACAACAGATTACTTTGCTTTTGTTTACATTTACTTTTCTTTGTCTTTCCTTGTCCAAGGACATGGGCTTCAGCACTTTTGCAAAACACAGCACTGCAGCTTTTTTCTTTGTAAGTTCTTCTGACCACAAGGAACATTTCATTTCAGTTCTTAGTGGCTGTGCTTCAGCCCCGGAAATGACCGTAGTGATTGAAGTTCCTCATAGCCCCAGCACATCAATTTCGTGTGAGGAAATGCTTCACCATCCCTGCTGAGTGTCTGCACTGGAAACATGCAAGAACATGAAGACACAGACTTGCTGCTCCAGCCACAGCTTGAGGGACAGGATTATGGAGCTGCAGCAGCAGATGGGACACAATGTCCATCAGTGTCTGTGTCAAGGAACAGTCCCACAAAGAGGGATTGCCTGGTAGTTGCCGTGCTGTGCTTTGGGAATTTAATAAATTTCATTGATTGGTTCATTGTGCCAGGTGAGAAACCATTTTCCTCTTCTAAAGAAAAAGAAATTTAACTTCTTAACAGCTCTACAAATGTTTCTAAACTCTACAAATGTTTCTAAAGTAAGGCTATGCTATATGTCTTTTTTATTTTCCTCATTTATTTGCTTTAGCCTGTTGATCATACTCTTAATGAAACTTCCAATTATAAATCCGGAAAGACCTAGAAGTGACTTGTTAGGTATTACTATTTAGTTGAATGCTTATAAAAATAAAATAATACTTATCTAGGTCTCTTATAAACAGACTTTAGCATATAGAGCAACTGGTCCATTTTTGTGTCTGGATTCTGCAGAGATTTGACTCAGGATCTTCTCTTTACACAGCAGTTTACAAGGCCTTCTTTTCATCTAGCAGATTCTATATGACATTCCTTTATCTGAAGAATACTGATGCTATTCCCTCTATTACAAGTTCAAAACCTGTCATCTTTGTGATAACTTTGTTATCCATGTTAGTTTGCTTAGGGGAGGCTTAAGTTCCTTGTGAGCTGCTGGCAGTTGTGTGATTTCTGCAATGAAGAGTAGAACATGATTGTGGATAAAGAATAGAGACCCACTTCCTTAAGCCTTTCCCTACCCAAGTTATGGCTTGTTGTCTAATAAGTAATATCCTTCCTCCAAAATATGATTTTTAAACCATTTTTTCCCCCTAGGTGAAGACAGTCAAGAGTTGCTTATGGTAAACTTGAGGGAAGCTATGGGTTTTTTCTCCTATATGAATTGTGGTCTCTGCAAATTCTTCTATTTAGTATTACTCCTAAGCATCTACCATGCTTCCAGGGATCTGATTTAGAAAATAGGGGAAATACTTGTTGTGAGCTTGCTATATTTTACTTCTGAGTGGCCTGGGAAACAGAAATGTTTTATAAACCTTGAAAAGCCACGAAGGATGGGTTATTGAATTTGGAATTAATACCTAGTTACAGTGCAGAAAGTAATTATTTTGCTACTTAGACCATTCAGAAATGTAGGACATTCAGTCAGTATCTTTAAAAACAAAGAGTGTACTGGGTTTAAGAGTTTGAGCTTGGTTTTTTTGAGTACTTTTTAACAACACACGAGGGAAGGAAGCAAGTAGGAGTGCATGTTGAATGACACTGCAAGGCTGTTAGTGAAAAATTGTGTATGCATTTTTGTTTTCAAGTAACTTTCCTTGGAGAAGGGCAGGGGACAGAAGAGGATGAAAATATCTTCAAGAAAGGACTTGGATGCCAGAAGGGTATCCCCTTGGGAGGGTTAAGATCAAGAAGCCATTTGGCTCATTCCAGGCTTTTAACTAGTCAGGGGCTCTTGAACCTGCTAAGAGCTTAAAATTTTCCCAAAATGGTCTTGTGAGTGAGGTACCTTCAGGGCAGGCAAGAATTCAAGAGCAGAGGTGGGGATAGTGCCCAGGCCTTTGAAGCATCTCCTCTAATTACACTATGTGACTAAACCACTTTTGACTTAGTTCTATGACTCCTGGGCCGTGGGGGAGTCTGTAAGCTGCAGTTTATACCACAGCAATATACTGTTCACCTGCTAGAATTCAGTGCCACTGCAGAATTCTTGCAACAATGCAATTGATTTTGGCTGTCCAAGAGTGTGACCATGTTGATAGGTATCAGCTAACAGGAAAGGGAGGAAGGGGAGGTGTGAGTCTCTGCTCAGAAGTAAACTGGCAGTGGTTGGTTACAAAGTTGTGGTTTCCGGATAGTTTTGCTCACAGGCTTTGACAGTGTTTGCACCACAGAAAACCAGCTCTTCCCCTTATTTGTCTGCTGACTTCAGTGTGTTGAAACTAGTGACCATGCACACCTTTCCCCTCTTTTCTGTCCACCAAGCTGTTCAAATCAATGCTTTGTAATTTGACAGGAGCTGGCAGGGTCAGTTATTTTAGTTACGTGGAGAGGATGACATTTTAATGGTGCTTAGTGTGAATGCTAGTTTGAGATGAAGTTGTGGTTCTGTTCAAGTCTTGTCAGCTGTGATTTGTTCTAAATGAGACCAAATCTGAATTCCTCTAATACAGCATTTCTGTGAATTGATCACTGGCTGCCAGAAAGGAAGGATACAATTGATTGTCCTGTTTTAATGATGCAAAATGTTTGAATTAAATCACTCATTTAAACTTTTGAAACCATTAGGAAACGCCTAAATGTAAAATATGTTCAAGAGTCATTGAGAAACAGCTGTAAACCTCTGGAGCTGCTGTTAGGCTGGACCTTGATCTACACTGACTTGAAGTCACATCAGTAAATAGTGAGTGAACTGATGCTGCAGCCATGTGGACTGTGGGAGAACATGGATTCAGCTTTAAATTACCTGGTCCTACACAGCTTTTAAGTAGCTGGAGCAGTTCATGGTAAAACATGTAAAACAATGTGGGAGAATGGGTGTCTCTTGCTGACTGCACCCACTGCCTTCTGCTGCAGATGAGCTCCTGTGAGCACAGCAGGGAAATTACACAGAACTTCTTCTCTTAAGTGATGGTGATTTCGTCCTCTTAATAATGTTATGACTTTATCTATTTTGACAAAGCTAAAGGGGCATGAGAAGCAAATGTCTTTTTTAATTTATATCTTTCAACATTGGAGTACAGATATGTTTTTTCAAAGCAGTATCTTCTATTTTTAATTGGTTTTCAGCAGTGTAAATTGGAAATACGATATAGGAGAGGTTGAAGATCTGCAGCTCTGGCATAGGATAGAGAAGAAAATTATTTTTTTGTCGTAACATCCACTCTTTTGTTAAACTTTGAACTCTAAACTGTTCGTGTACTTAGGTGCTAATAGTGCAAAAGAAGCAGAACAGATGTGATTGAAACAGTGGGTAAACTGACTCTAATGAAACCCTTCTAGTAGATCATTAATTTTATCTATAGTGATAAGAATTTTTAATTTTCTGTGCATCTTGTGCTTGTGGTAGAGTAATGGCTTACATCTGAACTAAAAACTAAATGTGCTGCAGTTCTTGCAAGCCCTGTTTTGACTTGGCAGTTAGCAGGATTGAGCAGGGTACTTTGCTGTCATTCAATGTCTGCCTCTGTTGCAGGGATCCTGTTGAATATACAGAAATACTTCGGGCTTAGTGATGGGGAGACAGGTCTATTGCAAACAGGTAATAAAGTATCCTCAGTTCAGATAATTCACTTTGCCTTGCCCCTCTGTGGTCTGCTCCTAAAACACAGTCCAGTTACTTACCTCTTGTTGTTCCTCCTTGTGTGTGATATAGCTCACTTCCACTTGTGGACAGGCTGACCAAATGCAAAACTGAAAGTCAGACTGGAACTGGGTCCTTCAAAAAATCCCACAGTATGTGAATCACAAAAAATGAAAGGTTTCTCAAGAAACACAGAAGTTGAGTAATTCACATACATTTTTTTGTTGTATAGGTATTTCGAGTCTGCATTTGTCTTTTTCCAAATACCAATCCCCCTCCTAGTCCTACAAAGTCAACCTGCCTTTAGCCCCTGCCCTAAAAATTACCTGAGTTTATCTGGTTCTTTTATCTGAGGGACGAGCAGTACATATGACAAAAATAATTAAAAGAATATTGTCTTTGTTCATTGTTGGATTTTCAGTCTTCACCTTGTGTTACATGCTGGCTGCCCCCATCTTTGGATACCTTGGAGATCGCTACAACAGGAAAATCATCCTTGGAGCTGGGATTTTCTTCTGGTCTGGTGTGACCTTGGGGAGCTCATTCATCACTGAGTCGGTATGTTGCTTTTTTAGAGGGTGCTATGAAAATAACCTGCATACATCTTGCAGGGCCTGATAGAGTCCTTCTCTAATCACATTTGGGAAAGCATCAGTGACCACTCATTTCTCAAGCCTTAAGCCTGGACTAAATATTCCATGCAGGAATGCCTTGTAGGATGCTGGAGTCCAGCCTAGGTCATAGAGAACCCACACATTATTGTTGTGATGGGTGGGATTTTATTTTTGTCCTGAATATTTGTTGTTTATGACCTTACAGTGTGGCAGCTTGTTGGTTACACGTGCTCTATCCACGCTGTCCTGAAATTCCCTCTGGGTGTCACTCTAAGAAGTCACTGCTGTGCAGAAAGAGAAAGCTGAGCAGTGAGATGTGAGGGGAGCAGGTGTGAGTGGAGGGAATACAGACACAGGCAAAAGGCAGTTCAATTCTGATTTCCTCTGGTACATTTCATCCACTAAAATGTCCCTCTTTAACAGTAAGCTTTCTTTCTTGCATGGACCTTTTTTCTTCTTTTATTACAATATGTCTTTTCCCTGCAGCACTACAGGATATTTGTTCTTTCACGAGGACTGGTTGGCATTGGCTCTGCCAGTTACTCCACTATAGCACCTACCATCATTGCAGACCTGTTTGAGGAAGGAAAAAGAACCACAGTGTTATCTATCTTCTACATCTTCATTCCAGTGGGAAGGTTGGTTTTCTTGCAGTGGCCTTTTGAAATTGTCTGACCACACCTGCAATTCAATATACCCTGAGCCCTAATCAGATTTATTTTGATGTATTCCTGTATTGGCTTTTGCAAAGTGATTTGTCACTTCCTTAGCAAGTTTGAATAGAGCTGATTAGGTGTATTTCTCTACTTACCTTGAAAAAAATTCACTTTTTCCCCCTAACATTTTTAGAGAGAGTCTAGACTCTAGAAACTCTGGCTTTGAGTAAAATATTGAATAAATTCTAAAATAAATATGTGCATGAGAGTATGTAATTTATTTCTGTGTTTTGGAAGGCAAATGCTTTTAGGTATTCGTTTACTTGACAGAGTTTTCAAGAATCCTCCATTAAATGTCTCCCAAGGAAGAGCTCCCCTGTCCTTTTAGTTAAATTGACATTGTGTCTAAAGAAAAGGCAGAGAAGGGCTTTCAAATGGTTTAGAGGCATACTCTGTATCAGAGCAGGCAGCCAAGGCTGGGTCCAGAAGGCAGAATAAAACTAAAGAAATTCCTGCAGGGCATAATTCCTGTGGCTAGCACAGAAGGGAGTAGGTAATAAAATGTTTTATGGGCTCTTTGATCCAGGTTTGCAGCGTCATTCTACAGAATATGTATTCCAAGGGGAATCTGGGACATTACTGTCATCATCTCAAATCTCTGAGGAGGTTAGACTCTTTTTAATACTGGCTGGCAAGCAGACTGACACAGACCATGAGGGTTATTTCTGTTTATCCCTTTTGGGAAACTATGACAGAACACTTCTGTGTGTTCTCCTTAGCTGGCAAGACATGTCATCTCAGCCATCCAGAATTCATTGGTGCTTACTGATGATTCCTTTCTGTTGCTTACAGTGGCTGTGGTTATATTCTGGCAGCTGGTGTGGCAGAAAGCACAGGTGACTGGCACTGGGCATTCAGGGTGAGTCACTCACTTGCATTCACCATAACATCAAAATCATCACTGGGGTTTGAATTCCTTATGTTCACTGTTAAAGGTGACCAGTGGGAGGACTTTCTACCCCCTGACAGGTCAGGAACATGGTGTTTAGTTCCTGCAGGATTTCTGCCTAGCTCTGACAAGTGTAGGTGAAGTTGTACAGCAGCCAGAGCAGGTGCTGATATTCCTCTTACCTGAGGGCACATTTGGAATGGTTGTTACTGCACCAAGACTCTTCAAACAGAGGAATTTGAAGGTAAAATGGTCATTATACTGGTAGCACCAGTTTTCTGGAATGCTGTTGGGAACAACTTCTGTTATTTGAGGGTTTTAAGAAAATAACCTCTTCTGTTCTGGTCATGTCATCATGATGTCTCTCACTGAGACACCCAGTGCTTTGGAAGTACTTTGTCAGAGCCTCATGCCTTGTATACAAAATCAGCTGGCTCATGCAGGTGAATGGGACAGAATATTTACTGGAGTAACACTGATGTTATTCAGGTAACACTGGTGATTGCATCAGTGATTGTTATGTTTGTGGCTAGAATATGACAGTACAGTTTTCTTTCTTCACATGTTTTTCTTCAAAATCAGAGAGAGGGGTGATCATGTATCTGTATGACGAGGAGGGAGGATCTATTATCTTTCCTTCAAAGTAACCAAAGTCACTCTTTTTCTTTACAAATATGACCTAAACCAGCACACATCTATTTCTGAACACACCTACAATTTCCTGATAGTGGTTCTAACACAACTGGAATTGCTGTGGAGCTCTTACTAGAAGAAAACAGGAATCTTTGATCTAATCAACCTTGTGTCTGCAGGTAACTCCTTGCATGGGAGGACTGGCACTGCTTCTCCTGATTCTACTGGTCCCTCATAGGATCCAGAGAAGGACAGCAGCACACAGAGCACGGAGCATCTCCGGCACGATACGAAGAGAGATGCCAGATGAGAAGCCAGATGTGCACAGAACTGCCAAGACTACTTGGTGTCAAGATGTGGGATCACTTGTCCAGAAGTAAGTGGTTTGAGCTACAAAGGTTCCCTCTGTTGAGGAGTCATCATTGCATTATAAGAAATATGTCCATTGAATCCTGCTTCATTCCTTTGAGCCACATGCTGTATGCAAGAGGATGGAAACACCATTAGTAAAAATCTTCCACTTTTTTACAGGTATGCTACAAAAGAGATAAAAAAACTTTTTTGCTTCTTCTATCCTCCCATTTTGTGGAGGAAAAGGAGGATGAAGTTATGATGGCAGTTTGCTCCTATTTAAATCTAAATCTCTACTTCCTACTAAATTTTCCCTTCCCTACAGAGGCTATATTGGTAAAAGTCCATCATTTTCTGGTGTAAATTTATTTGTAATTCTTAGCACCTGAGGAAGGCTGGATTAGCATGTCTCAGGCACTCTGTGGCATTTGGGAGCCTGCTATGCATGAGGTCAGAGTTTGTGGGACCCCAATATGGTTTATAAAGTCCATGTGTTTTGATGGGCTGAGCTGTGGCTGACAGATGCCATCTTGCTTTACCCATACAAAACTGGGGAGCGGAGCAGGTTCCTCGCTGCTGTGAGCCTGCAGTCGGGCGGTGAGGCTGTGCCGGGCAGGATGAGGAGCTGGAGCGGGGCTGGGAACAGCAGGAACAGCAGAACAGCAGGAACAGCAGAACAGCAGGAACAGCAGAACAGCAGGAACAGCAGGTGCCGCTGTGCAGCTGCGCCAGAGCTGGCTGCACAGCTGCTGCCCGCACGCTGCTTCCCCAGCCAACGCTTTCCCTTTAAAGCCCTGCTTGCCTGGCACCTTGGCTATCTTTGGAGTGTTCTTCCAGACCATCCAGCGTTTTCTGACTGCCCACTAAATCTGCATCCTCTATACATCCCAAACAGCAGGTACAGTTTTGTAGCATCATAATTTGTAGATCTGCATCCTGAAGTGAATTTAAAAAAAAAAAGAAATCCTGAATCAAAAATGAACCTTTCTGACATTTCAACAACTAGACTATCTCCAAAGTTACCTTCCTGCAGAGATGTTCCAGTGTAAAACTGTATTTTAATTCTCTTTTCTTTTAGAAATTGATTCCCATTTTCTTTTCCTTGGGCAATTGATTTCCAAAGCATAAAGACATACTGCCAAAAAACTATGTGGTTCCACTTTTAATCAAGCCCAAGAGCACTTTATCTTTAGAAAAGGCAGAATTAGGATAATTTAACAAATCCTCTAGTTTGGTGGTCACCTGATCATTTGCAGCAGTCTTAAGATTTCACATGTTCCTATTGACCTCAAAGGGGGTTTCCTCCTGAACTGGAGTCTGGCAAAAATTTAATTTTCTCCTAGAATAGGGCAGGAGGGAGACAAGGTTTGGACAGTTTTCAAAAATACTTCTGCTTTTGTCTGAAACTGCTGTGGAGGTTGAGTCTATTTTTACTCACTCAGGTAGAGTTAAGGCGTTCTTCAGCCACTGCAACTTCACAGTTCAGAAGACCCAAATGTTACTGTCATTTATACTGATTACAGAAACAACTTAAAACCTGAGGCATTTAGACTTGCACATAGAACCCTTTAATTTAGCTACTAAGCCATTAAATTCTTGCTCACTTGCTATTGTTATACTTCTGCTATCAAAAAATTCACAGCAATTGTTTTGGCAGAAGTTGGCATGAAATCTGCAAGAGACCAGGATTTAACATTAAATCAGTAGGTCATACCCTTTGCTCTAATTAGTGCTTTATTGTTGAATTTCATAATAAAGCCTGATCAGAGTTCAGATATTCAAGGGAGTGGATTTTGATTACAAGATGTCTGAATGAATTGTTTTAATATTGCTTGAGATCCTGGGAGTTGCAGGTAGGTTTTCCCTTTTTCCTCACACCATTCTTTGTAATATCTAATATATCTAATATATTAATATATCTAATAATATGTCTAATATCTAATATTCTAATATCTCTCAATTGTTTTCTTTTGACTTTCAGCTGTAGTTTTGTCTGTTCCTCTCTGGGTCTGACTGCCATGGCCTTTGTCACTGGAGCCCTGGGAGTGTGGATGCCAGTGTTTCTGTACAGAGCTCAGGTTGTCCAGGGCATTGTCCCACCGTGCCTCCAAGAATCGTGCAATTCATCCAACAGGTGAGCTGTGCCTGTGGGAGCATACCTGGAAACAATGCTCAATCACAGCTTGTTTGCAAAGGCAAAAGGGAGGATGTGACTGAGCACTTCTTGTGAAGGCAATGGGCTGTGAATGTTAAATTGCTTCCAGGTATCTGAGACACGCCCCTTGTTTGTTTGTTTATAAGCACTCAGTTAACTGGAAATATGATGCCAGCCCTATTTAAGTAAAATGAGAAGAAGCAGAAATAGCAACACTTGAGGGGAAAAAGGAGCAGCTTTAGCAAGGAGTTTTTAGTTGACAAATGACTGTGCATTCCATGCTACTTAAATACCCATTTAAGTATATTTAAATCTTATGTTGTAGTAACTTGCCTATTATCTTCTTCTTATTCTGGTTTTATAATCCCTACCATGTTGGTGAGTTCATTGCGGCTCCCAGCTTCAGGAAAGCTTGATGATTTTGATGTAGTCTCATATCATTACATCAAACAGGATCTTGTGAATAGCTGCCAGCAGAGCTCTGCTTACAGAGCATGTCCAGACCAATGAAGATTCATGAATAGTATGAAATACTGTATGAGAATTGGAATTTATACTAGTAGAACACTTTGAAGTAGTCATAACACACCTTTTTGGAGATCCCTTTTCCCCACCAAGGAAGAAAAGTTTTCTTCGCATTGTGTTGTCCAGAATACAAATATCTATGCAGTGTTCCTCTTGAGTCTTCACAGTGTCCCTCAGTAACAGTGATTGGGACTGACTTCCTACAAGTATCCCTTTCTTTGGGAGGTATCCCAAGTCTTGTTTCAGTCTCTGCTTTTGTAATGGATTTCCAGGAACTAAGTGCCTATTGCATGGCCTTTCCAGGTAAGGACAATTAAAGGGAAAAGCAGTAATCACACCTTGAATGTGCCCTCTGCTAATGGAATTTTTCTGTTTTTCTGCAATGGAATAACTGAGTCAACTCAGAAGTGATTTTTGAGTTGTAGCAAAACCAGATGGATTGAACAGTCATCCCAAAATCCTTCAATGGGAAATGAATTGTCCTTCCATGGATGCCACCAGTGGCACATTACTTATCATTACTTATCAGTACTGGGAAGGGAGTGAAACACAGCAGTCTGGCTTGGGGTAGGCAGATGAGGGAAGCTGGACAGTTAAAGATGTTTGGCTCTTCACAGATGCAGTTTAAGTACTTCCTTTGTTAAGCTGAAGGTGTTGGCCTCTAGTTTGTTTTCTAATCCACTTCTGAATTAATATTCTACAGTAGTGTTGTTAGAGCAGACATTGTCTCCAGGGAAGTGAAACAGAGCATCTGATAGTTTAACCTCATGTACTGCTTCTCATAGGATGCTTTTAATATAACCTTGGCATAAGCTCATGCCAGAAGTAACATAAGGCTGTTTTTGGACTGTTATTCCAAGGGGATGTAAAGAAACAGAATATAAACTACTATGTCAGACCTGATGGTGCTGGAGGAACTGAGCTGCACTTTACCAGACCTACCCAGGGATGCTTTAAAGATGTTTTCCCCTCTGGCTGTTCAGCAGTTTCAGACTTTGTTTAAGGATCAGGACTGTGTCACTTACATTCCTTGGAAACACAGACTCAAATGGCTCCACAACTGACTCAAGTCTCAATCCTTTCAAGGTTGATAAATAGGCAGGGTGAAGTTTTTGTTCAGGTCTTTGTGCAAACACTTTTGAACAAATCAGAGAGATAAGCAAGAATTCTCAGACCCTAAAAGATCCCATAGGAGCTTTTCCCCAGTACTAGGCTTCTGTACTTTCCTACTCCCTGTCAACTGAACTGTGCTTGGATTTAGTTTTTGCTGTTCTCTTTTATTCCAGCTGCAGGTTTATTTCAACAGTTTACAATACATGAATATTCTAAACACAATCCCATGAAGGCTTCAATCAACTAATGTCACTTTGGAACTTGCCTCTCTTGAACAGATCTCTGAGATTTTTCTGTCAAGTAACAATCTATAATGTCCCTATCAAGCTATAGTCAAAGACAGAATCTTGAAGAACTTGCAGGGAGAGTACAAATTTGCTTAAAGTTTGTTATCTTGCATAGCAATACTTTTTCTTGTGGAATTATTGAGTTCTTCCTAATCAGCCAGGAAGAAATTAAGAAGTGGATGTGCTGTAGTTTAAAGGAACAGATCACATCCCAGCTGGTTACTTTGCTCTGCAGTTAGAAAAAGCTCAGGAAAATGTCCAGAACATACCATGTAACACTCTAAAATATTCAGAAGTGCTTGTGCATTGGTCCTGTCCCTGCTTGCCTTCAGAGAATTAAGATGCAGTAGCACCACTGATCTTGTGCAAGAGACTTGCTTTGTCACTGGGGAGTCTCACTGGGACAGAGACAAAACAACACATGGAAGTCCCTTTGGAAGCTGAATCTTCTAAACTATTCAGACATGTTCTTTTAATGGCTCCTGAAGAGCACATTTGCATTTGCAGACACAAAAGCTGAATGGTATTGGAAACTCTGTGTTCAGAAAATGCTAGTGGACCTGGCAGTGGTTACCTGCTCAGTATTCTTTGAACTCTTCTGGGAAGTGGTAGGTGTTTCCCATAGTCAGAGAAATGACTCATCTCAGCTGTGCTAACCAGAGGGCTGTAATTTAGATGTGTATCATTCCACGTGCTAGGATCTCTTCCAAGGCAGCAGATTGTGATACAGGGTTACTCCATCTGTGTTTCAGGGATGACTGGCTAGTTTGATTCGCAGGGTAACCACGATGACTGTGTCTCCTGTAAATCACAGCATGTCCAAGCCAGATTGTACTGAGCAGAGCCCTCCTTGAGCCTGGGTGCATAACACCTGCTCTGTAAATGGGAAAATATCTTCTCCACGGGATACAGCCACCATTGCAAAGCCTCAGCTTCAGCTGAGACTTGGGATTGCATCCATTTAGAAGGAGTGGGAGGGTTACATCATGTGGAATAAAATTCAACTTCCCCATTAAAATTTCTCTGAAACTACAGGTACAAGCTAACACCAATTATTTTTCCACAGTACAGTCTTACTATGCTCAGCTGAATCCTTTGCTTTGTCACCAGCCTAACGTTTGGAGGCATCACCATTGGGGCAGGAATCTTGGGTATTATTGCTGGGGCAGAAGCTGCAAGACGATTAAGGAAGATAAACAACAAAGCTGATCCTCTGATCTGTGCCACAAGCATGTTCATTTCTGCCCTGTGTCTCTACATAGCTCTGATGGTGGCCCAGACAAACATCCTTTCCACTTTTGTAAGTGACAATTAGCCAAATGTCTTTTGGCATCCTGGGGAGAATGGGAAGGGGGAGGAGGTGAGGGGTGGCTTTTGCAGAATTCTTTGCAGTCTTCGAGACCATCAAGAGGTTTCAGTGACTTGTGACAAGGTATCCAGGTAAACTCTGGGCTCTGATGCTCCCATGGCTAAGTCTGTCCTGTGAGAGCCATGCTGGGCAGTCCTTGGTACAGTATAAAGGGCAGACAGAACACAAAAACTGGGCCTCAGCTCCTGCAGAGTGCCCACACTGAAGAAGAGAATAATAACTATGCATTTAGCTGCATTGAAACATGTCCCTTATGCAAAAATGTAGTTAAAACTAGTCTCAATCTTATGTTAATTTTTAATGCTTTGTGGCTAATTTAGTATTATTTATTTTTGCTCTCTGAATACTTAAAGATTGGTGTAGTTGAAACTGTACAATGCACACTGTTGCTGCAAAGAATAATTTAGCCCTCACCTTCAAAACCCCAGATCACTAGCTGATCTTCAAAGTCAAGTTTTTGGCAATGCAAACTAAAATATAAATCACTTAAATTCCATTCTCAGTAAAGGGGAAAACAGAAACTTGCTAGGAATGATCAAAAAAATCCCTGTAAGATGGAACTGAATGTAAACCCTATTTCAACTATAATCTGGTAACAGCTAGGGAAAGACTCCTGTGCTTTTTTTTCCTGTGACTCCACAGCCAAAAGCACCATGATTAACATAAATAAGAGGATCCAAGTAAAGTAAATTACAGTAATCAACAGTTCTCTGCAAAAGGGCACTTTTGCAGGTTTTTGCTTCTAAGAATAATGCTTGTTCAAAGAGGTTTTCCTTCTGACTCCTCAGGAATGTGTATTCCTGTGGAAAAATATCTCCACACAAAGAGAAAACACAAGTGGATTTGCCTGTCTGAGTGTGTACACAAAGCAAAATGTGAAATTGAAGATTATTTTTGGATCCCAGAGTGGGGATCCGAGTGCCCAGAAGAATTAGCCATTGTCTTTTTCTGCTTCTCAGAGTCCCACATAGTTCCAGTCTTAGTGTGTTCCTCAGGGGATTTTTTTTCATTAAAGATAGAGAACAAGAGTTTAATTTGCCAGTCTGTGTTAGATGAATGAATCAATATATTTGGTTGGAGCTACCAAAATATACTTTTTATTAGAATCATCTAATCAGAGTTTTGGGTTGGAAGGGACCTAAAAGCTCATCCAGTTCCACTCCCCTGCCATGGGCAGGGACACTTTCCACTATCCCAGGTTGCTCCAAGCCCTGTACAACCTGGTCTTGAACAGTTCCAGGGAAGGAGCAGCCCCAGCTTCTCTGGGCACCCTGTGCCATGGCCTCACCACCCTCAGAGGAAAGAATTTCTTTCTTATACCTAATCTAAAGCATTGTGAAGGAAAAATGTCTGGGTAATGGTCTATACTCAGTATCTCGTTCTTCAAGGAACTTTTCTCCCCAAACTGATTTGGAGAAGAAAACAAATAAACAGAATAGACAAGAACCACAGAATGTATGGATATCCTAGGTCTATTATCTATATCTATTACCTACAGGATATCTATAGATATCCTAGGTCTAGTTCTCCTTAGGAGAATGTAAGGCACCCCTCCAAAAACATCTGAGTTTGTAACTGTGCCTTTCCTAGACTGTGTTTTCATCAATCAGGGACAACATCTTGGCCAAGACCTTACCAAACACAATGCTGGCACCTGGTGGAACAATGTGCCATCAGTCTGATTAGTAGATAAAAATAATGTGCCAGGTACCATGTGACTTCATGGCCTGTGTTTCTGAAGAGATTCTGCTTTCTAGCACTGCTCCACCTCAATGGTGGAACTTTAGTGCTTTCCTCAAGTCTTGCTTAGTCTGGGCAGGCTGCTCCAATCTGTGTCCAGGGCTGGCTGAAAGGGTTAATATTTCTGAGACCACAGCTGTAAGAACTGTTCAGTTCCCTACCCCTTTTCCTCATGGCTGAGTCTCCATCTGTGATGGATTAGGGATTTCCCACAGGACACCAAGGTTCTGAGACTGCCTGCTCCTTGGAATCCATTCCATTTTGGAAGTTCTCTCTCTGAAGGAGCCCTTAAGAGTACTTGTACTGGCACAGAGGTGTTCACTTGGCTTCATTTGCATCCCTGTGCACTTTGTTAGCCTGTGCTGAATGTTTCTCTTCCATAGATCTTGCTTTTCTCTTCTTGGGTTCAGTAGTTCATAGCAGTTAATTTGGGAGGGTGGTATATGTTTCTTATTTTGGCTCTTCTGCTGAGGATTTTTGACTCAAAAACCTTCTTTGGTTCCTTTCCCCACCTTTAAGATGATGTTAGTATTTGTAAGCATAGACAGAGGTGTCTAGTTGAGAAGTAATGGGTGTGTAGGACAACTCTTACATGGATAAGCACAGTCAGTGAGGCTGCCTCATCTTCAAAATATTGAAGGGCAATGCAGTGTATAGTATAGTATAGTATAGTATAGTATAGTATAGTATAGTCACAGCCTTTTTCTGTTTTGCAGATTTTTATTGCATTTGGAGAACTGTTTTTGTCTGTAAACTGGGCTGTTGTGACAGATATACTGCTGGTAAGTGCTCATGAAACTATTTCCTTGTTTCAAGTATTTTGTCAATGTAATATTGTTCCTAAGCCTGCATCTTGGTGGCTTTCTGGGGAGAGATGAATGAGCTCCTACAGAGAATTCCCTTATTGGTATCCTGCTTGGAATCACTGCCACAGTGTACTGGCTGGGAAAGGATGCCAGTGGCAATAAGGGTGTGCTGGTGCAGTAGTCCAAGCTGTTATGATCCCAGGAAGATGTCCTGATTTGGATGGAACTCATGCACCTGGCACTCTCTAGTGCTGCCCATTGTATTTTGGGCTTCTGGACAGCTCTGTGTTGTCTGCTAGAAAATGATCTGCACCAGAAACAAGGTCATTTTGTGTCTATAATCAGATTTTCTATTTGTTTTCCAGAGGTTTGAAAGGATGATTCAAATGAGGCAAAGTTGATAGACCATGAACTCTTAGCAAGTTTCCTTTGTTCAGAATACAGTGCAGATGAATTCTAGCTCTTGCAAGTTCAATTCATAAGTGGTGCTACTTATGGCTAGACCATCAGGTCAGCAGTGATTTCTGAGGGCTTGGGAATTCCAGGACTGACACCACAAGCCAAGGAATAGCAGTGCATGATTTCATTTGGATTCTGTCACCAGTAATTTCTTTAGAAAGGAGTGATGTGAAAAGCACACATCTTGTAGCACAGTTTGTCTAGACTGTGATGAACAGCTTCTTTTTATCATTTCAAAGGTTTTTAGAGTTAGTAATTTTACTTGAGTTTTTACTCTCAATAAAAATTTGGCAACCTTTCATTTAGGTTGTAGCTCCACAGTCACTAAAAGATGTCTGTGTAAACCCTGGGGCAGATACTATGATTGCTGAACTACACAGATCATTATAGTCTTATCAAGTACTTTATATGATCTTTTTTTAAAATAATCCATAATATGAATAAGATGAATATGGTTTATCAATGCAATAAGCAAAGCAATGCTCATATCTGATAGTCAGACTGCAGAAAGCTGATTTAAATTCCAAAGTTATTATATGATTGAAAATTCTTTTGTTGCTACTCATGGGCATAAGGAAAAAAATATAAATAAGACATATTTAAATTGACACTGCCCTTTTCTATGAGGAGTAGAGTGCCAGATCACCCAAGGGGCCCAAACTCTATTTTGGGATCCCTGTGCTGAAAAACTGTGGATGTGATGATAACCCAAATATTTTGAGCAGGAAGCTCCCTGTGAGACATGGACTGTTCAGACAAGTGTAGTAGAGGCACAATGCTGCTGCAGGTGGCCCTGAAAGTGGGGAAATTGTGTAAAGCCGTCAGGACAAAATTAAGGGACTGCAGAACAGAGATCTTTGACTGTTTCTTCTCAAGCAGGAGTCATGTGAACATTTCCCATTTTATTTAATAGTGTTTCATTCTAAGGGAGCTGAAATCTATTTGCAGATTGCTGCTGCAAACTCCACGGTCATATAAATCTCTCATTTAAGAACCACAGTGAATGTCTTGATGTGTAGCACAACATGCAGTGATACACAATAGCAGTTCACAGGAAAAAACCTTGCAGCCTGTGTCTCCAGTGGAACACAGGTCACTGTTCCTTGCTATCACAGGAGCTGGGAGTTTACCCCCGAGGTCTCTGGCACTGTGGTCTGAGTTGCTCAGATATAAAACTTGGTATCTGTACTGGCTAACTGAACCCAAGTAGTGGACAAGCTGAGCAGAGATAAAAGTATCTCTGTTACAGCGTCTGTAAAAGGATGAAAAAGTATATTGGCAAATGCTGAGCACTCTCTAGTGACCAAAGGGACCAGCTGTGAAGTACTACAGAACTCTCCTTCCACTGCCTGATCTTGCCTTGATTTGAGTTTATCTTTGTATTTCATAGCTGAAGAACCTTTCTTTAAAATTCTGATTGAGATGAAAGAATGGAACTACTTACATTTCATGGGTCTTCAGCAAAGTCCTGCTGACACTGACTGTGCATTATGTTCTCTTTCACAGTGCTGCTCTCTACATGTCAGTTCTCTACACTCTGGAATTTTAATAAAATAGTAAATAATGCAGTCTGCATTTGCCAATTGGCTGCTTGCTTAAAATCTCAGCCAGCAGCCAAGAGGGTTTTGATTCTTGTTTGACTTTCACAGAATAGTCAGAAACAATTATCCTATGAGAAAAGAGCTGAAGCCTTGCAGCAGTGAACAGGTGCAGAAAAACTACCACTGGTCCAGACTGACATTTTTACTTATCTTCTATTTCAGTTTATTTTGAAATAATTGCACCAGAAGCAAGTATAAATACCATTGCCATTCTTTTTACATGAGTTGAGGCACCAACTTTTTTAAGTTTTAATTTTTAATTTACTTTTCTTTGAAATCCTACATCTGCATTTTAATCCTGTCCTCTGTCACTCTTCAAGAGGAATTTGACATCACTGAATTAGGTAATGGTCACACATGGTGATACATGGTGAGGAGAGTGATGCAGATAGTAACTATCAGCTCTTTCTTACACCTCCTTCCTGAATCCAAACTCCAAAGCCTGTGAAGGGATTTTGTTCAGTTCCATCACTCCAGTCTCAGTTTTCTTAGGGAATGCTGCATTACATTGCAGCCCGCAGGAAATCTGTGGGGAGCACCATTGCCATATCCTGGATCTGTGTAAATCTGGAAGAGAAGGAAGTTCTTGTCTTCCAGGTGACCAACATCCCGAACTTCTATTTCTTTTAGAATATTGTGGGATCAGTTGCCAGCAATATTGTATCAATTGGCAACAAGTGGAGGTGAGAAGCAGAGCTCTGTGATGCTGTATTCTGCTGGGAACAGACATCAAGTTTATTACCACAAATGTGCTTTGGGTTGGATCTCTTGAATTCTAAATGCTACTAATTGTTTTATCAGAAAAATGCTGGAATTGAGCTGAATTTGTAGATGTCTGCACATTCAGTAGCAATCTTGGGAGTTGTGTTTCATCCTGTTGAAACCCCAGGAGTTCAGTGTATTACTGCTGTTATATTGACTGAAGGGTGCCATTGATAACAGCAGTAATTTCTCTTTCAGCCTTGTTTCCTATGTGAACTGATAGGATTTCTGATAATGTAGCTAGATTTGCTAATGCATGTTCTTATTTTACCAGGAAAAAGACTTTTCTTTCTTCCCACATGGCACTACTAGCCAGACAATGTAGCTAGGAATTAATTTCTCCTGCAACCTGTGGAGCTGAAGACAAAGGAAGATGCTGACTGAATGATAAGGGCTTCCTCCCTTTGTGGCTGGTGCATCAAGAGGCATTGCATGTAGCCACCTTTGTGCCTCCTATTCAGTGTAAACACAGAAGTATCTACTGTACAAATGCAGTCCTAATGTGCAAGTGAAGAAGTGCTGTAGCTGCCTTGCTGGTTTAGCAGGAGGCTTTACTTTGAGTATTCCTTATGAAACATGTTTGCCATCTGTGAGGTTATGGAACTCTGTCTTTTAGGTTTTTGGCAGCTAATAGTGTAGGAGATGCTGGAAATGGAGGGGTTTGGGAAGGCTACCAATGTGCTTCTGTCTTTGGAAGTGACGTGGGAGGTACAGAAGTGTTCAGCAGCCTGTGTGTTCCATCTGCTTTTTTAGCTACAGCTCTGTGGCAGATTTTGCAGGGGGGTCTCTGAAACCTTCAGAGGCAGCACCAGGGATCTGCAGACTGTACCTGTTTGGGACACCTGCTTCTCTGTCCAGGCATCTGGGCTGGGTCTCCTCACAGGAGGAGTGTGCAGGGTGTCACCTCCTGCACAGTGGGACCTTGTGAGGTCCTGGCAGTCACTGTGGCCAGGCAGGACCCCATGGCTACTTCACAGTCCCTGGGGGAGGGTGTCTTTTGTTTCTTCTTTTCCTAGTGAATCCCACAGTACCCTGAGCTCTTGAGTATAGTTTCTGTTGTGCAGAAGAACCTGAGTAATAGCACAGGCAGAGTTTCATGAGCCCTGAAACTATAGAAAACATCTCATCCTTCTCTTGTACTTTTGTTACAGTTTTGTTCTGTCTCATGTAGTTGCAGATATGGGATGTTAAATAAAGGTTGTAAGGAAGTGGTGCAAGGCACTGGGAGAGCCAAAGTACATTTAGCTTTCCTCATGCTTGCAATGCCAATGATATATTAGGTGCATAACAATATTTGATTTGCATTTCTCAAACACAGCCTATCATTATCCATGAAAGAAATTTGAGTCTAGGACAGATGACATGAAAACCTCGGAGAGCCAAGAGCTGACAGTCTCCAGTCTAGTACAGCCTGTCATAACCAGGTCTGCTTCCAAGCTCAGAGTTTTCTATTGTACTTTTTTTGTCTCTGTACAAGAGAGCCTGTTCACAAAGTGTGCATGCTCATCATCCAGGCAGGTCCTGAGAGAAAAAAAAAATGTGGCTAGACTGCACATCCTCAGCCTAGGCCATAGTGTGCTTTGGCCTCAGTGAGAAGGAGCTGTTGGATTGTTCCTTCATCCCATGAAGGATTTTCAGAACACATCACTCTGCTCTTACACTGTCTGGGGACTGGATGTAGTATTGTGGCAACCTGACATCACAGTGGTTTTCTATAACTCTGGAAAGAACTCCAAAGCATCCCTGGTTTAATATGTACTATTGTTGAAACACTCTACCTAAATATTCCTAATGAAAAAGAAATGTTCTAACCTTGCACAGAAATATCTACTTTGGAGGGACTAGGATTGAACAGGTTATGCATTAGCTGCACATATGCAAAGGAAGGAAGGACGTTGTCTGTTCTAATCCAGCTGCTCAGAGCTCTCTTACTGGTGCAGAAATGCTGGTTTAAGAGTGATTTGTGTATTCAAGGTTGAGACCAAGTGCCTAAGAGGGGCACTGCCAGTGTTCTCTGATTCTTTACTGGAACTGGTTGTAGTATGTGGTAAGCAGGAACAAAACTCTAAATTAAATGTGAGAGCAGAGTCTTTTTTAGTTTTAAACCCAACTTATAATGCGTGTAAATGTTTCCTTGAAGGCAGTGATAGAGCCACAGTATAGGTTATACACCTAGAGTCTGTCCCTTGGTAAAACACCAATCAGTCTATTAATTAGTGTGTGAGACATACTTAGTGACATTTAGGTGAGTTTCAAGAATACCCCCCAAACTTTGGAATAGAGGACTGAGAAAATAAGTATTTTGTTTCTGATATGAGCAAGTGGTTAGAAAACAAAGGTATGAAGGTTTGGAATTGCTTCTGAAGCATTCTGACTGTGAATGCTTTTTGCATAAATGTATTATTGAAAGGCTTGTTGAGGCATGGTTGATCTTCAGTAGCACAGGCATAGAGCTCTTATAACCCCCAAATTACTCTATTTCATTTGACAAAATAGTTATAGTCTACGTGATGCTTTGCCATGTTCTGGATGTGCACCCCATCTTCTTCTCCAACTTGTTATTTAAACTGTGTGCATTGAAAAACAAAAATCAGTGTGAGGTGTTGTTACTACAGCATCTTGTGTCTCAGTTATAGGCACTACCATCCAAACATCACCAGCCACTTTCTGGTCTGGCAGGTTGGGTCCTCACCCTCAGTCTTCAAGGGGTCTGTAAGGTCCCAGCTGACCTGCTTTACAGCTCCTCCAGGTTCCAGGTACCCCACTTTCCCCTAGCAGTCTAGACCAGGCCTGCTGACACAGGTCATAAGATATTTTGCTGAGAGACTGTCAGTGCTGAATCCTTATTAGCACATCATTGTGACTGCAAGGGATACTGGCTGGAGGCTTCTATTGGTTGCATGGCCAAATGAATCTGTACAAGCTGCTCTGAGCTGTGTATGCAAGCATGGAAGTCATAGTTTAGCTACTTTATTATTTTCTCCTTTTCTTCCTTTCTTGAATGTTTTTTCCTCAGCAAAAAATGCAGTGTACCCTTTTGCTCGGAATAACTTTTCTGTCTCCAAAGCTGAAAACAATACTTGAATATGAAATTCATAAAAGTTGCTCTCTGGATGTCTCTAGGATATTCTAGAGGCAGCTGGGCACTCCTGAAGTTCTCTGTGTTAATGCTCCCTCTCCATGGGCTGTGCTTTGTTTCAGTACGTGGTGACACCGAGGCGACAGTCCACAGCCATTGCCCTGCAGATTTTGGTGAGCCATTTGCTGGGAGATGCAGGCAGCCCCTACCTCATTGGGATTGTAAGTGAATTCTCTCCTTATTGAGCTTTCCTTAGGGTAAAACATCTAGAAACTGAAATACAGACACTCACAGAATCATAAGCACTACCTGGTCCAAAACCAGAAGCTACTCAATTTCTAGGACACAGAGACGTTTTTCTAAATGTTTTTACTTGCATGAAGCACTTGGTCCTGTGACACTGCTTGTAGGTGTGAGTAGTTCTATGCACTGTGTAGAAATTTATTTTAAATTTGCAAACTCAAATATTTTTAGAGGCATACATTCTTGCAAAGACAGTGTCATGGGATTTAAGCACTTTCTGCTAAGTTTGTGAGGAGTTTTATGGAAATTAATTCAATGTGTTAAAACCCAAGTCTTAATTCAAATTCTGAAGTTTGAAATCTTGCAATTAGTCAATGGTCTCTTGAAAATCAGAACAGAAGTGTGCAATGTTGTCTTTAGATACTACTTGACCTTTAAAGCTCTGGTCTCAAATCACCTTAACCCTGAATTCCCACATTCCTTGAGACCTGATTTCTCTGCCCTTCCTACATTTACTTGATCCTAGGTGCTTCTGCACAAATCAGCCTCATACTGCTTTGTCTGTGCAGTTCATTCATTTTAGTTCCAGTGGACTATATCTGTCAGTCTCATTTCCTTCCTTCATTCATTTTAAGACACAGTAGCTAACAAAGCACCCATTCTGAGTTTCCTGCTTTATTTGACATGGGAGATTGTGTCCTTGTTGTTGATTTAAAGTTTAGTCTGTATGAAAATTTATTTAAAGGAGTTCACCCTATGTTAACTGTGTCAGGGTTAGACAGGGCCAGCAATCCTGAGTGAGCACAGCTCAACCTGCACAGCTGCTTATGGTCCATCCACACAGGAGGTTCTCCTTGTCCTCAAACTGGTGAAACCCAGAGTCTCAACTGTATAATCTGTCTGGCAGAGAAGAGAGCCTCTCTCCCTGAGGGATTACCCTGCTGACTTCTTTTTTTGGCAAATGAAGAAACCACTTCACTTGTTGATGTTAGGAAACTCCTGCTCTCACACTTACCTGACTGTATGTGTGTGGGGGAACACAGCAACCAACATCCCTGTGGAAAATGGCTGAAATGGGATACAAAAATGGGAGGTACCCCAAAAGCTGAACTATGTCTTGTTCATTCTCCCTTTGACCAATCAATTGATTTAAGCTTTCTGCTTGAAAGATTAAACTGACTGTGCCTCTTTGCCCACTGTCCTTGCCCTCTTTGGGGCACAGGCAGATCTGAGGCTTTGTGCTGTATCCTGCCTGTCACTGGGTGCAGGACCTGCAGAGCAGCTCATCAGAAAGAGAAGAAGACAGAAAAAGCCTATCCAGATAAGATTAATCTCAGATAACCTTGTAACTTCACACAGAAGAGAGGCAAAAAAAGCAGGAGTACAACCACTGTGTGTCCAAGTGGGTTCCTGTGGACTGAGTACCCACACTGTCCTCTGGAATGTTCTGTGAACCCATACACCAACACTTCCCATGACTGTTTGGTTAAACACCAAATCTTCTGCTTTCATGTCCTTATAGTGTTTTCTAACCTGCTTCAGCTAACTTTTAGCTTAAAATCTGGCTGAAGAATCAGGGAATTTTCTTTTTCAGAGCCTGTTTTTCTTGCCTCTGCACTCCAGAGATTTTTTCACTAAGCATTTTAAAACTAAATGCATTAGGTTTGTATTGTGGCCATTATGCTTGCTGTAGTCCCTAGGTACCCATTTAGAGTTGATCTTCCTCTTATCTTCCTAAACTGTCATAAATAATCATAGAAAAGGCTGAAGAGCCTCATATTTATGCATTTCAAGTCACATAGTGTATTCTAACCATCAAGAACAAATGTGGGAATAAAAATGACTGCTTTCACCATTTATCTTTTTGTTTATGCTAAGAAGAGATTTCAAGTTCCTGGGTTAAGTGTTAAATCTTACTGAGTTTCTGGAAATCAGATTTTCCTTCTGTCTACAAAAATAAAATTCGTGTGTATCATTTATAGCCTTCACAACCTCATTCTCCCACCAAGACAAAAAGCACCTGCCTGGTATTTTCTCCCTCCTACCTACTCACACTGTCACTCCATAACTCCTCAAATGCCTTTTGGGCCAAAAGCAGACCCTACTCTTAGGTTAATTTCCTTCTTTCCCCTGTCTTATAAGTGTTGTTGCTTGTGCCTGTATTGCTTCTTGACCCCCCGTTTCTATCCACTGCATGCCAATAAGGGAGGCAGAAAGATACTAAATAGGATCAAGAAATGCTAAAGGTCACTGCCAAATGCCCATCCTGTGCTGGCAACCTGGAGATGGGCTAGCAAATGGTAAAATATGCTTCCTGCCCTTGTGACTGGAGGCACTGAAGGTGTGAAACAACATGAGATTTTGTGACCATTTGGAAGCTGGAGAGCGGTGGAGCACAGGTGTGCTGGGTACTGGCTTTGACAAACTTTGGGAGCAGACTCTCTGCTGTCTGCCTCTTTTATTCCTTTCAAGGCCCACCCTGCAAACAGTCTGTTTAATGCATGAGAGGATGGAGTGTTACTCCAGATTAATGGCAGCCTTGTTCCCTCCCCAGATCTCCAACGCTGTCCAGGCCAGGAACGTGCCATCTCTGCAGTGGAGTTTCAGGAGCATGCAGTACAGCTTTGTCACCTGTGCCTTTGTTGGGGTCCTTGGAGGAGCCTTCTTCCTCCTGACATCTTTCTACATTGAGGAAGATCGGGAAGAAGCACAGAGGCTCTGAGGTGTCTGTGTCTTTATAAATCCAGGTGTGTCTTTATAACTTTGAAATCCACCTGTGGTCACCAGTTTGGACACCAGCCATGGTTATTGTCTCTGTAACATTAAACCATGTTAATGTCTGCCTTATGGTAATGCCATGTTAGGCTCTATAGAAAAGATAAGGGCAAAATCCCAGCAAAGTGTCAGATGAATCAAACCTTCCACATTGAACAAAACAGACCACAGAGCTCACAAGCAAAATTGCTGCTAGTGCAAAATGCTGCAGTACATGGAAATAACATCCTTTGCTGTAATGTACCCCTGCAGACTTCATGGAACCTGAGGTTCTTTTTCTACTCTGATCTTTCTCAGCCCTGTAGAACCAGTCCTGTCTCTCTGTAGCACTTCTCCCTCTTCCCTGAAAGAAATCATGTTCAAAGTGTAAAAGACTTAGAAAAAAACTTTTGGATTGGACAGAGCCTGTCCCCAAACACCTGGATTCTTACAGTCTCCTTCTGCTCTGCCTTGGTTTTCCAGGTACCAGCAATGAACTGTACCTCAAAGGAAGATGAACTCTGGGGCGAGGCTTGCACAGAAGAAAAAGATGTCCTCCCTTTTTTCTTTCCTTTTTGCTTAATGAGATACAGCTGGGGAAAAGGCCAAATTACAATTCCTCCATATGGCAGAGAATCCTGCATACTGACTCTTTTGGATGCTTTTGACTGCAAGTCAAAAATTGTTCATGCATTGGCATATGGCAACTCCCCTTGTCCTCTATGGGGCTCGGGAGCTCCAGAGGGTGTTTTCCAGAGCTGTCACCAGCATGACTGCTGGCCTCAGCAAGGCAGGAGCTTTTGAGGCACAACATCTCCTGGAGATTAGGGAGGCCTATGAGTTCTCAGCAGGATGAGATTTGCCTGTAGAATTTGAGAAACGTAGACAGTAAAAAGAGTGTTTTGTTTAAAATGACCAAGAGAAGCAAAAACTATCAAAGTCATGTCAGATTCAAGACTGAAGGGTTGTGATAATTTATATGTAGTATCTTAATGGTATGCCTCTTCCTAGTACTTTGAGGGTCTTCACTGTATCCTCAGGCCTTGAGTAAGAAAGGGCAGTAGCAGCTGTAAAGCCACTTAAATGTAACTGTCCATTTGAACTCTTATCTCCAAAGAGAAGGGGATTTGGGATGTGGTATCTGTTGTCACAATATCATGCCAGGTACCAAACAGGCCATGACCAGTGTGGCAAACTTCCACTCTTTGTCCTGGCTTAGTTCCCAGTAGCACCTTAAAGCCAAAGCCTGAGGAAGATATTGGCAAGTGAATTGTAAAGTGTTGTGAATCTTGCATGATTCTCCCAGTAAATCATAAGGATCATAAAGCACAATATTCCTGTAAGGACTGTGAATGTCTAATGTCACCGTAAATAGCATAATTCAGCTACAGGTTTTTGTTCTTCTGTCTGCCTAATGTTTAAAAAATCTGTTCTGAAATCTGACTTAAAACTAGGTAGTGAAATGTGACCATTGTGGGAAATAATAGAGAAACTTTGTGATACTCAGTAAGAGTGTAATAATTGTCTTTAAAATAGAAGTTCGTATTCTGAAAGATTGAGCAACTTTTTCTCGTTGTGAAAACTAGCCATGTCCATTATACCACTGACCTTTTGGAACCTCCTGTGGTCCCAGAGACCCCATATCCAAGAAGGGATTTTTGCTGTTGGATATGAGTGCATAAGCTTGCAAAGGTCCTGAGTGCTTCAGCCATGGCAGGAATTTCAGCGGCTCCATGTGCTTCTCTATTGGTACATTCAGGATTTGCCCTGCAAACAGCTGAGCAATTTTCACTTTTGTTATGTCAGCATTAAATTCCTCTTTAAAAATTCACCAGAAGCTGCATCTGGCACACTGTGCAGGCACATATTTGACATATGAGCAAGAGATGCCAAGTGCTGTTCTGTAAATGGTACAAGCAGTCCATTGCAAACTCCTTCCTACTCCTACTCCAATCTCCGCTCTGAAAGTCAGTGTCTAGAAATGAGCAGGATCACACTGACTAGTCATCCCATCTTTTTTAATGCCTCTCTTTTTTCAGTGCAATTTATTGGCAAAGGATGTCTATTTTTGGGTTTGGTTTTTTCCTGCATTTAGCAGGACTAACAACTGGATAATCTGAGCTGTGCCTGGACTCCCTGGAGCTGCCCTGTCCTGTCTCACTGAGAGCTGTGGCAGAGGCCATGGAACAGCCCAGGGAGCCTCTACCTCCATGGCAGAGAAGCTGATTCCATCAGCTGCTTGGTCCTGTCTCTTAAAGATGGAACTTCCTCACTAGGATTTGTTTGAGGAGTAGAATTTTTTAACCTTTTCTCCACATCTTTGTTTTGCTTCTTAGTAGGTGTCACTAAATTCTGCTTGGAGGGATTATCTTAGTGTTGGAGGGGGCTGTCTGCACTGTAGCTATTTCAGATATTACAGTCTTTTCATGCCACCAACAACCTGCCTTAGGGAAAGTCACAGAGTCCTGGCACATGGGCAGTGAAGGAATTGAGGTTTTCAGGCCTCAACTGAAATATCAGTTGTTTTCTATGGTTTCAATTAAGTACAAGTAAGAGAAAAATGGAGGGCTTTAAATAAATTTATAAAATCATCTGCTCTGTTTACATTGGAAAGAGCTACTGCTGGAAGCTGCTGGTTATTGAGATTGTTTTGCAGCATTCCTGCTGCAGGGAATCTGTCCCTTGCAGCAACTGAATGATAATCAAACAAGTTGTCAAAATGTATATTGTCTGTAATTGTTTGTGTATTCTCCTCCTATCCTTAATATTTATTCTTTGCTCTTTCCAATCAAAATAGTGAGTAAGAGGCACTTTGAAACAGTTCCACAAGGTGGGATTTTGTAAGTCCATTCAGGTAATCCTTCTGATCTTTTCCTCCCCTTCCCTCATTCCCAAAGCAGGGACAGGTGACCTTTATTGCTGTTTGTGTGGATATTTTTTAAACAAGTTTTAGAGCTCTGCTTTGCATAAAGATTGCCTTCAGAACTGTGATTATTTCTAGGTTCTGCCAAATGCCTGTAAAGGTGTCCAGTGGGCAGGACATGTCTAAGTCACAATACCAGGTTGTGTAACCACTTCTCCAGAGGGTTCACTTCTTCCACTAGTGATGTGGTGTGACATTGCTGTCAGCAGGATTTTAATTGCCAGAGATGTTTCATGTAACTTTTTTCTCCTTCCTAAACCAGTAGCCCTGTGCTCTACTCTGGAAGGGATTTCACAGCACCTCAGGAACTTGATGTGCTGTGGCTGAAGGTGCAGATGGCAGAGCTTGGCCTCCCAGGCAGCAGATTTGGAGATCCTGTCTGGGTTTCTCTCTTCTAAGAACACCTTGTGGTTTATTCCTCTTTACCCTCATTACTTCTCCAGCTGAAATTTCTTTTGCAGATTGTTTTGCAGAACAGCTGTGAACTTTATAATGCTGCTGATGTAGCCATGAGTGTCAAAAGTGGGGGGAAAATGCTCAGGGGAGGGTTCTGAACTTCCACTGAAAAAATACAGCACCTGCACAGGTGCCCTGGGTCAGTACTCCAGCAGTGAAAATTGGTGTTTCCCCCATATTCTATTTCAGAATAGTTGGCTGAATTCTGTCTTGTTCCTCTCCCCTGCACTTGTCTCCCCTTGCAGCCCAGCACTGCCCAGTGACTGGAGTTCACCTGGTGCCTTTACCATTAGATACATGTGTCCTTTTGGCTAAGAACCTGTAGAATTCCTGTGGAAAGTAAGCTAAAGGAGATAAACACTCTCCACCTGAGAATAGCATCATATGAGTGCAGAAAGGCCCAATCACCCATATCTAAGCTGTAGCTGATTTTAGGGTTTTTTTAGCAGTAAGTTCATCACCTCTGCTTTTTCTTTTCCTTCCCCACAATACAATGCACAGGCGGTGTCTGTTGAAATAAATTCTGAAATAACTAAGAAAGCTAAAAGTACTCTGTTATCCCCAAAATTTATGGCAAAAGTTTTCTTGAGAGATCCTTCTGCTGGTTTGCAAACACTGTTCATTCTTCAGGCCTCCTCTGAGCACTGGGTTCTCCCATTCTGCCTGTGAGGGTGCCTGGGACTGGGGAGCTGTCACTCCGTTTCTTGGAATAGGCAAAAAACCATGAAAGAACAGGGTCTGTGGGGCCCTGCCAAGTCAGGCTGGCATTCAAATAGCTGGAACTGGCTGTATTCCATTACAAGAGAGCCACTGGATTCATCTCAGTGCTATAATTACTCTCATTGTAATCCAATAAAGCCTATGAAAGGTTCTTAGAAAGCTTTTGGCTTATAAGGGAAACAAAGGTTAATATGAGGAGGCTCTTGATCCTGATGCTGTGTAGCTGATCAAAATTGTGTGAGTGTCACTTTGTGTAATTTCATGTTTCTTAACAGTTTTGTTATTAGTATGTAAATTACCTACATACCCTGCAAGAGTCAAATGGCTGTAATTGGAGAGATTAATGTACATGCTGTCAAATCCAGTTGTAGGAAGGTGCTTTGTAAGTGCCCTGTTAGAAGTGCCCAGATTTGGAATGTGTGTGTATCCCAGCAGGTCTGACCCTGCCAAAGGAGTTGGGGCAGGTTTGGGAAACAATCAAAACACAAACACAATCAAACCCTGTCTCCCTAAAACCAGGAGTCTGTGCAGTGAACAAACCCAACCTGCCCAGGACTCAGCTCACACTGTGGCACCAAGGTCTGACTTTATCTGCTCATACACTCTGGTAGGTTTTTTCCTACAGTTAATAATTTTCCTATATTATTGTGAAAAATTATTTTAAATTGAATTCAGAGGTAAATTTATGCATTCATGTATGTAAGTATAATTTGCTTTATCAAATATGTTGGGCAGTAGGCTTGAAACTGATGTAAAAGAATGGAGGGAATAATATTTGAAAGTGCTGACTTCAAGCTACCTGTTTAATTCTACCAGCATGTACCCTAGGAAGGGCCTCACTTTTTTCTTTTTTCTTTTTTCATTCCTGTTTTCCCAAGAGCCTTGCATCCCTCAGTTCCTAACAAAGGAAGGCTAAGTCACTGTGTGATCAACACTGAAGAAGTTCAGGCCATTTGCCTAAAGATTTAATTATTGGTTTAGGAGCCTAATTTGAAATCTTGGTTGTAGGCATTTTCTTCAGGGAAAGAAAGGAAAATATCCTGCTTAATGAAAACATGACTTTGAGAAATGCAGGTCTGAGACTGTTGCTCAATCTTTGGTCTGATAAATAGAGCACAGCCTTTTGTCATGGCAGGTTTTCAGTGCCTGAACTTCATTTTTGTGTATATTGACAACCCAGGGCAGAGAAGATCTCACTGGAACTGGTATGGCAGAGGTGGGAGCAGGCAGAGCTGTAAGGTGGGACATGAACTGAAACAGAATCCTGAGTTCTTGCGGAGAATATTTCTGCAGTAAACCAGGTGAAAAAAACTTTCTTCAATGCATTTGGATAAATGTGGATTCTTCCAGTAGTGAAATAAAATGTGGATCACTGTAGAAAGGAGCAGAGTCCCCATCACTGACTTTCAGAAGCATTGCAGGGAGAGAACCAGTTGTCAGAGGGGTGTGAGCACATCAGGGAATAGGAGAGATGAAAAGTGCTGGTTACCAATCCAGTTCTTCTTGTAGTAAACATATTATCTGAGTTGTGTATTAGGAGTGACAAGATGTTCACCAAGGGGATGCTCAGTGGCAGCTGGGTAGTGTTTAGGCAATCTTTTATCCAAGAAAACCATGTTTATGATCTGATTTTTACCACAAAAGCCCCTGTAAACCTGAAGTCTCTCTGAGTTGTCTTTCCAATTAATTTGGCAACAACAATTGAATGGGAATTGTATGGTAAGCTCCTGAGCAAGTGAATTATTTTTCTTTGGCCTTTTGTTTGCCTGGAAGTCATGGAAGACAGAGCTACTTTCCTGATGTGCTCCTAAGGAAAATTGCAGTTCTAATTTTAGAATTGTTTTGCTTGGGTACTGGATATGGGTATCTGTACCCTATTGACCTGCCCACACTGTGGGGTCTGATCCTGCTCTGGAGGTGTGTGAATCAATGTGATTCATCACCATCTCCAAGTGCAGTGGGAGCACCTTGGCCATGGAGCAGGTGCAGTTATTGCCATGGCAGCTGCCTTCCCCTTCAATGTTTGTGTGGTTAAACACAGCTCCCAGCTCTGTGACTTGGAGCAATCTCCAGTGAATGTTCTCTGCTGCACTTCACCAGAGGCTCCAAGGGCTCTTGGAAGGAGGAGGATGACAGAACAACAGGACTTGTTGTCCAGGGAGGGTGTGGCTGCCTCATCCCTGAAGTTTCAAGGCCAGGTTGGACAGGGCTTGGAGCAGCCTGGTCTAGTGGAAAGTGTCCCTTCCAACCCAGCCTATTCTGTGATTCTATTACTCAAGTGTTGACACCAGTGACTTTTAAGAAATCAATGATGTGTGTCTGGGGGAGAAGAAAATTTTCATGCTTATTGAGATTGGCTGGTTTTATCAACTTAATTGAGGAACTTCTCTTTCTTTTTAAGGGCAAAGTATGTGAGGAAAGGGGGAAGATTCCCATTTGCTGATGTTCCATAAAATGAAAATGTTTGACCAAAAAAGAATAGCCTGTTTTGGTGAAGAGAGATCTAGTAGAGAGCTTAGAGAAAAGGTATGGCAATGGGATGGGTCTACTTTAACAAGTGATTGGCTTTTCTGTTATCCCAACAATTCCACAGCAGACTTCTTTAACTACAAGTAAGTGTGTTGCTTCTTGAGGCACACCTGCCTTAAACCCAAGCTGAGCTTCCTACTCCTTCCCCCATTTTATTTCCTGATGTGACAAACATCTGCCCTCCAATGACGCTGGGGAGGTGCAATAAAAAAAATCCAAATGCATCTTGTTGCTCCTCCTTACCTCTGGACTTTATTTATCTCTAATGGCCCTGGAAAGCCAGTGTTAAAACTCCTTTGTTCAGAGGCAGCATCTGTCAGAGGGGCTGTGACACCTCAGCTCCAGCAAGGAGCTGTGTGTGTCAGACATGGACATGCTGAAGGCAATGGAGGTTGCCACAGGGACAGTCTGAGCTGTTTGCATTTGCTCCACCCTGTTCTCCACCAGCCAATTCAGCAACAATCTCTAAGATTTTAAATTCTTTAAGATTTTAAAGAAATGTCCGAGTAAATTTGTTCCTTTAAGGGATTTGTTGTAGTTCTTTATTAAAATAGGTGTTACATGTGCATTTCCCCCTCAGCCCACTGTTTTAATAGGATTACTTTTATCATCAGCCCCATGGACTCTTTAATTTTTCATTCCAGGTCTTTTATGTGCAGCTGTCTCAGCAGATCCAATCAGGTGCATTTCATTGCTCAACAGTACAGAGGAAATGAATTTTTCTGGTGAGGGGAAAGCACAGTGAATAGCTGGGTTCCCCTCCCCAAATACCATCTGCAATCAGTTTTGTGCTGCAAATCAAGTCAATGTTTTCCTGGGTCAGAGGTGCCTGATTATGCATAGCACTTTCATTTCTAGCAGCAGAGTCATCCCATCCCTGCCAATCATCTTTCTGTTTTGTGTTGGGTTTATTCTACAATGCTCTGAGGTTTGCAAGTCTAGCTGCTCTCCAAACTCCTCCTGTTCTTTGTTGCTTTTCCTGGACTAGTGCCAGCAGTTCTCAGCTTCTGAAGAGACCAACAGGAGGAGTTTGGCACCAGTGTTATAGTTTTCTCCCATCTTTTGAAATTGTGTCTCTTGAAAAAAATAATTAAATTGCAGGGAATGAAAAGTATAATATTCAATTCACATGTAAGTAACCAAAAAAGCCCCAGCTGGGCAGTATTTTACTGAGAGGGTACAGTGTCACCTGTAGGGTTGTTTGTAAAGCCCAGAGAAGTTTCTTGGTCAGGTAGAGCTGGGATTTGAACCTGACTGAACTCTCAGGTTATTTGTTCTCTGCTCAGTGCTTCCCTCTGAGGAGTGTCCAGAGCTCACACTGGCAGCAGGTTCACAGTGTCCCTTAAGCTTGTCCCTGGCTGTGGTGCCCTTGGATTTACAGCATTTTTCCTAACATAGGTTAGAGGAGCAATGGAATTTTAGTGCCATTCAGGAAACTGCTCACACCTGGTAGGGAGGGGAGCTCATGCAACTGTGATCCAGCCTTGCATTGTTGTGTACTTTTAATGTGCTCTGCACAGATCTATTTAGAAAGGTTTTAAGAGGGTTTCAGAGTAGATGCTGGTAATTAAAATGCTAATTTAAAATATGCCCAATGGTATTCACTGATAATGTTGCCAGATCAGGCGAGATTTCAATTCTCTTGCTATTCCTTTTAGAACTAGAGGAGTGTACTCCAACGAGTTGAGATGAACTACCTGAGCCATGACTATTTCATGGGATTTCATTTCAGCATTTAAGTGCTGACTTTTCTCCAGATTTCTTCAGTTTATCTTTTTCATCTTCTCAAGCCAGTTCTGAAAGGCATTGTGGTAACAGCCACCAGTGCAAGGACGTGTCAGTGAGAAGCCCTTAGTGCCAACTCCAAGGTCAGACCTTCATGGACACCAAAGTAAAGACTTCAAATGCTCAGTTCTTGCAGCCTAAAGCAGCAAAAAACAGGTGAGTGTTCTCAGGAGAGACCCCTGCTCTGCAGGTTCAACTGGAAGAAATTTAAAATGCTTAGAGTGCTATAACCTGAAAGTAGGAAATGGCACAGGAAGTTGAGACTGTAACAAGCAGAAAGCTGAAGATGGGAAAATCAAAGGAGGGGAATTTGGATTAGAGGGATCTACAGAAAGAAGAAAAGGGGCTGCCACATGTCTGAGTAAAAGATGAGCTCTAGTGAGGTGGGAAACTGTTGGCTTTCACACAGAAGTGCCAGGACAAAGGTTTGATGGCCTCTGTCCTGGAGTGTGTGATCTCTGGGACTGCAGAACATGGAGGTTTCACCAATTTTTCTTGACTAGATCCTGTGTCATGAGGAACTCTCTCCAGAATGGCAAATAAATGTGAAACTTAGAAAAATCAAATGCTGTTTTCAGCTTTCCCTTGGAAGGCTTTAGTGCCAGCTGAAGTATTTCCAGAATCAGCATGTTTTACCAGAGCAGCATCCAGAAGTGGTGGTGGAAGCTACTGCTGGTGTATAGCAAAGCACTCAGGAACCATCTGACAGAGGAGGAAGGAGTGCAAAAGTGGAAGAAGGTGAGCATATGTTAAACCAGAATGTCTGAAGCTAATGAGATGCAAAGCAATTCAGGTTAATGGAACTTTTAATGAAGTAAATTTATGCTAAACTCTACCTGGAATCCTGCACTGCCTCTTTCTCAGATCAAAGCACTTTGTATTCCTCTGATGCTTACAGGTAACAATGAGGAATGTTATGATTGCTGCCCAAACACTGCTTTCCTTCACACCTTGTGCTAACCATGGGCTGGGTTTGGCTGTGGTGTCTGTGACACTCCTTTTTGAAGTGAGGTAGGAATATTAGAGACAATTTAGGGCTGTTTATAAAATCCGGACCTTGTTCAATGTCTATTACTGGTTCCATTATAATTTTTGGGTACATAAAATATTGCAGTCTGATGTTTAACATGTACACACACAAAACACAGTCCTGAGGAGATACTGGGACCCCAGCTTGACTTGGGCCAGTGGTACTTGAGCAGTAAAATACATCTGTACCTGCTGTACCCATGGGAAACCTTCCTATGGCCCAGCAGTGCTGTGTTCACTGCAAGTAAACATTTCCAAAGGTTTTTGGTGGGCAACAACAACAAAAAAAAAATCCCTGCCATGAATGAAAGTTACTTTAAAAATCCTCAGGGAAGTGTTTTAATCTAAAATTAGGCAGTAACTTTAAACCCTGAACAGTTTCTTGCATTTTTTCCTGAAGTAACTCCTGCTGGTCCCTGATTGAGGCAAGAGACTAATTCTTCTCTGATCTGATAAATCTACTCCTTCATCTCCCCTGACTGAAGATGCTGCAAAATTTCAGTGAAAACAGGATTTTTGTTAATATCTGCAAAAGCTGCTGATACACAGCAATGATATACAGTTTGAGACTAACTTTGAGTTATTTTATATTGTCATGGTCTGGTTGAACAAGGTGCAAGATCTCACTTTAAACTACTCTGACACATATAATGACTTGACACATAGAAGAAGAATATGGGTTTAGCCACTGGAAAATTGATTGAATAATCCCCAGGAGCTTCCTAAAGACATCCTGAGTGTTCCAGAATATTTTGTCTCTTCAGAGGAAGGGAAGGCCAGCATTCCTACAGGGTGGAGGTACTGTGCAGAGGAGTTGGGAAAATCTGATCCCATTAACTGGGGGGAGATAGATGGAGCTGACTCTTGACTGTTCCTTCCAAACATTTGGAGCTGGAGCAAAGCAAACTCTTACTTCTTGGTGGTGCTCAGATGGGCCATCTGTCCCTCTGTGACAACAGCAGGGACACAGGGAACACAGAGAAGGGTCTATTGGCCCAGGACTGCTCCTGCTCCTAAAAAGTCTCATCTGGTGAAAATCAGCTTTAGTAGTATTTTGTAGAGCAGCTGCAATGGCAACAAGCCCATTTTCTGAATTACAGGATAAAATACACAGTAAAGGACATGTGTTGATTAATTTTAGAAATACATGTAGTGATCTGAAGGAGAAGTTTATTACCTAAGTGGAAACAGGAATGAAGAGCCTTTTCCACAGGTGCTGGAGTGTGTCTGTCAAGAGTAAACAACCCTTGTGTCTGCTGGGAAACTGGCCAAGCCCAGTGTCACTCAGCACCCTGCTTTTAAAAATTGTCTTGTTCTGTTCTGTGGTTAAAAGGCTTGAAATGACACAAGGCAAATATATCCACCTGCTTTTAAAGATACTGACCTGGCTGTAAGGGAGGGAAAGAGCTGCACACTCCCAGCAAGCCAAGGGGAATAATATTTTAACATCTCTGTGTGAGACTCTCTGTCTGGGGCTCTCCAGGGTCAGAATTCCTCACCTGGGTGACAAAGGCATGGTGTAACTCCTGGCCTGCCCCTGCTGGAGTGGCAGCTCTGGTTTCCCTGTGTCACTGAGAAGCTCCAACTGAGAGACTCACTCTGCTTATTACAGTGCATTTAGTACAGGACATTCTCCTTAAAACAGTTTCTCTGAGTGCTGCCAGACATAGACACATTAAATGTGTCATTTAATTGGATGTTACCTCCAAAAAGTTCCACAAAAATAATGCTACATTTTGTTTTTACAGCAGAAATCAGAAGAGGGATGTTAAACTCTGGTCACTGAGATCCACACCCCAACCACTGCAGCATCCCAGTCTCTGTGGCTTAGTAGGGATGTAGCAGGACTATTCAGGGTATTCAGCACTGAATTTGCAGAAAAACTGCTGAAACAAGAAATGCAGTTTTTAATACATATATTTAATACATATATTACATATTTTATATACTTGTAAACCTGGGCAATGTACTTTGCCTGTATTTAGTACATTAATCACATTATGTTGCACTTGCATTACTCCTATTTCAGAATTCTATCAAACACTCTGTCTTATCAAATGCTAACTTTGGAATGGGTTGTAAAGGCACAGGTGCTCAAACAGCCTTATTTGCTACTTTACAGGTACCCTAAATGCTACAGGTGCCTAATGATGCTGATGATGCCTTTAATAACAATCAAATGTTCTCTCATTTTAAATTTGACCTCTGCAACTTTATTTCTGTCTTGTCTCAAGTACTGGCAGTTCTCTAAGTCTTGTAAGAGGTCAGAGTGTTTTGGCTGGGCTTTTTTTTTTTTTTTTTGTTATTCCCTGTGGGCATCTCTGCCTTAGCTGTGTAAATCACAAATACACTACTGCAGCTGATCCTCTCAGGAAACATTTCTGGTGGGGCACACTCAGGACCTCACTAACTCGAGCCTCCAGCAGTAGGTGTTAGTGTTGGGATGCTCAGGGCTGGTTTTAGATATACAAAACCCCCTGAAGCACCAGATTTCAGTATCCACAGAGAAGTAGCAAATCAAAGGGCTTTGAGCTCTTGGCTCACTGTGTGAGACAGAAGGTGTAAGATGGAACAAAGAACAATCCTGGGAGGGAAAAGAATAAAGCCTCTGTCAGGAAATGCATCTCTCCAGCTACAAGAAGACACTGAAGGATTCAGTGGTGGTGCTGGTAAGTTTTTGGTTGTTAGCTGTGCTTTGAAAGTTGTTGGTCTGCGTGTGCTCCATCTGGAACACAAAGCCTGTGGATGAAATGCCTGTTGTGCTGGGGGTGACCTTACTGGTGCTTAGGAGGGAGCACTGCTTCCTGTTAACCTCCACAGCCCCAGGGTTTCTGCTCCTTTCCCTCTGATGTTTGTTTGTCCCTGCTTGCAGAGAGATTCCCTTTAGCCAGGGGGCTGGGAGTCAGACATGGCTGCACTTAGTTCTGTACTCTGTGCACTGTAAATGTGATCCCTAAGCAGCAGGATGGTGCAAAGGACAACTGATAGGTCCCCAGAATGGCACAAAGTCAGTTTGTCTTTTGCCAGCTGAAAGAGGAAACTCTGCAAGGGGCATTTTTTTTGTCATCTGTGTGCTATAAGTGACAGCAGCCCCACCTGTAACTGGGCTGTCTGGCCATGCTGGGGGTTTGCAGAGCACTTTGAGTGTCCCTGGGCTGGGCCATCCCCTGCAACAGGTGTCACCAGAGCTGCTGTGCCAGGCACAGTGGTACCTGGGCTGTGCCCTGAGGCACACACTGTGATGCAGGGGTTACCTGGCCCTCAGGATGGCTGCTCCAGCCCTCCTCCCACTGGCACACGTGGAAATTGGAATATGAGTTCCTAAGGGACACAACTAAATGCTGACTCTGAGGACACAAGTCCTAGTATCTCAAGAGAAATTATGATGTCAGTGCTGAACTGGGAGACCTGAAAATGTAGAACCCAAGTAAGTGTGGGAGTGGCAAAGCAGGATTGTGTGTCTGTGTATTAGATCTGTGGCTTGCAGTGCATCCTTTGTGAGACTTACTCATGAAATGTATATTGGACCAATTTATTCTTTGCTGATGCCAGGCTGTTTCCTATAATCTTTTTTTTCCTTAAATGGCATGTTAGCCTATAGCTTTTAATTATCTTAGTTAAGTGTATCAGGAGCATTAGTAAACAGCCTTGTGGATTTCCCCATAAATTTATTCTTTGTTTGATACTCATCCTTCCTAATGTTGTCATACAAATCCCACGTGTTAGCCTAAATATTTCCACATATACCTTTCAAGCCC
This sequence comes from Oenanthe melanoleuca, assembly GCF_029582105.1. Classification (NCBI taxonomy): domain Eukaryota; kingdom Metazoa; phylum Chordata; class Aves; order Passeriformes; family Muscicapidae; genus Oenanthe; species Oenanthe melanoleuca. The sequence goes on from NC_079352.1 coordinate 7,212,561, forward strand.
TTCTCATTCTCCCTTCCCAACCAATCCCTCCAGTCCTTTTAATTACATTTACAGTTTGCATATTTAGTTTGTCTCTGCTCTTAAGAACTGTTGGAGCATTCAGTGACAATCTTCCTTGGACTGCAGCTCTCCAAACAGCTTGCCAGCTTTCCATCTGCTTGGGAGCCTTCCTGTCACATGTAAATCACTGTCAATAGACTGTTTTGGGGAATTAAGATATTGCCTGAAATCCCTGTTTGGCTGACAGGCCCATTTTCTGTAACATGTAACTGGTGCTGTAAGTGAGAGCACTGCACATGCTGCAGCCTTTGTTTAGCTCCATTTTCTCCCCAAACTAGCTGTCAAGTAACTGCAGGGCTGGCTGGAGTGCTTTGGGAATCTCTTCTTCTGCAGATAATTTTTTTCCATGTGGTTTACCACAGACTTGCTCTGAGCATGATTTTCTGTAATGAAGCACACACACATCAAAATGCTTTCATTTCTGAATGACAGCAAGGCCCTTGAAGGGTGGGCAGGGCATGGACTGGATAACATAAAAAGAAAATAGGGTTTTTTCCTAGTTCCATAAGCTCTGGGTCTCCTGTGCACCTGGACAAGGAGCTGGGATGTGCTTCCCCATTGTGGAGCACCGTGGAGGGGCTGGTGAATGTGCTGGGCTCTGCTGACTGCACTGAGAGTCAGCCCTGTCAGCTCTGTTACATATTGCTGTGTTAGTGATCACTGAGAGGCTCTTCTTTCTCTAATAAGGAATAATAACAGTTAACTGGAGATTACACAGCATTCTACTTTAGCTTGAAATCACCCTTGAAACAGCTTTTCCTAATAATTCCCCCATGCACCAGCTGATGGACTCTGCTCTGTGTGTGCTGTCACTGAACAGCAGGAGGGAAGATGCTGCTGGCTGGGGAAATGTGCTAGGATCCAGCATTCCTGGATTTTTAAAAAAAAAGCAGCCATTGTGTTTTTCTTGCTTAGTGGGGATAGACAATGCTCCCTGTTCTAATCATTGCACTTGTCTAGAGTTTGCAAAGAAGTCTGATACTGTTTTGGTAGAAAGGGCTTCAGCTGTGGAGTGTCCTATTGTTTGTGTGAGGCAGGTCCTCTCCAGATAGAATTACCAGGAATGAATTTTAGTTTTGGTTCTGTATGGACAACCTGTCATTGTCTGGTTAGGAACAGTGAATAATACAGTAACACACACACAGCTTTTTTTAAAATAGTAGAAGAAGCAGTTTATTGAAAGGCCACCCTACTTATATAGGATAGTTTGTGTAATACAGAATAGAAAAGGCTCATTGGTCTAAGAAGGTAATACTTCTTCGAAAATATGTTTTCTGCAAAACATCATGTACCACATGTATGGCTTTGTGATCAACAACAGGTGTTAATTTATGTTGGGTTTTTTTTTTTCTTGTTTATTTTTGAGAAAAGTCCTCAACCTGGGAAAGATTTGAGCTGGAGCTAACAGCCTGGGAAAAATCCGAGTTGGATTTTTCCTTGAGCCTTCAGCAGTGTCCAGAGACAACCTACGTGAATATTCCTCCATTGCTTAAGCTATTGAAAGGAAAGATCATTCCGAGTCCAGCAGGAGCCCAGGGCACTGTGGGGCTCTGACTCTGCAGCTCTAATCAGCTGGCTGAGTACAACAACCCCAAACTTCTAAAATTTATGTTGGGTAATTGCTGAAAAATGATTTTTAACAACTGTAGATTAAAACAGAAGACTGAAAGCTGCTGCTGTTATCAGGCAGTGGATAGAGGCAGCAGCGCTGTTCCGAGCAGGGAGGTGATGTAAAGAAATCAGAATAGATTACAAACTGTCACTGCACCCATGCTCACCTCGTTTGCGTTCCTAGCGATAATCCCTGCGGTGAATGCCATCAGGATGAACAGAAGATTCCCTCTGGCATTCATGTAGCTTCTGTAACTTCAAAGTCTGCAATCATGTGCTGCTGAGGAGGGTCGCTGTACTCAGTCCCACGGGGAGGATGCTGACGTGTTTCTGCCGCAGATTGAGGTGCCTGAGGCAGATGCGAGTAGGACCATTCCCCAGTCATGTTTCTAATTACTTTGCCCTGGATCCAGCTTCATTTTGAGTTTTATCATAGTGCCCCAAATTAAATACTGAAGGTTTGACAACTCCCTGCTGGTCAGATTTGCACTGGTTTCAAAAGCAGGGCAAAGCAGGAGCTGCTGGCTCCTGGAATGAGCTGGGATCACTGCCCCCATGGCAGCTGAGGTGGCACCTTCATCAGGCTGGGGTGAGGGCTGGTGCCCACCTTGCTGGGTTCCTGCTACACTGATGGAGCTGCCAGTGCTGCTTCTCACTGCCCAGGTGTCCTGGCTGGGACAGGTGTCTGCCAATAAAGGCAGAAGCTTCTCTTTGAAATGGAGAATGTAAACCCCCTTCCTCCAAATCATTATTATAATTTTGAAATTAAGGGGCTCTCAGGCAAAGATATGGGAATTAATAATAACAGTTCTTTATTAGGAAAATTAAAATAGAAATACAGTATTTCAAAGAACAATCCCAAACCCTGCCAGAGTCAGAATCCAAGCTGACACCCGTCAGTCAGTCAGGGTGTTGGCACAGTCCCATTCAATGGTGGCTGCATCCTCCTGCAGTGGCAGATGTGGTTCAGCTGGAGCAGTGCTCCTGGAGAAGGTGCAGTTTCCTCTGAAGCTCCAGGGATGATGTGGAAAGGTCTGGCTTTCCTCTGGGATCCAGTGGAAAGAAGGTCCCTTGGTGTCCAAAATCTCAGTTTTTATCTGGGTAGGAAAGGCTTGGCTGCTCCCCTGGCTGGAGCATCTCCCAGTGGGATGATGGAATTTTATCAGTCATGCCCTGGGACTCAATGGGCCAGCAGCAGATGATATCTGGAGGGAGGATGGGCTGTGGAAAAGATAAAGATGATTGCCCAGCTGGTTTAAAGATGGCCCATGAGCAGATAATATGTGCCAGGAGATCAGGGTCACTGCCCCACCCAGCTTCAACAGATGGGGACAGAATTCACATTGCTGGCCACATCCTGTATTGCACCCCAAGACACCAGGCCGTGCCCTGAACTCCAGAGCACGTGGGGAGAAGCTGCAGAGAGCAGCCCTGCAGAGCCACTGCTGTGTGTGCCAGGAGTGAGGGCTGCAGCCACACTGCTCTCCAGGCTTTGTTCAGCTTTAGGACTTGTGCAAAGTCCCTGCTGACACAAACCTGTGCCCGGGGAAGAGAGCTGGGAGGTCTCACAGTGATCCCCAGTGCACAGGAGAGAAACCAGTGGCTGTCTGTGGGTGAAGTTTTGGGGAGCAGAGCAATGGCACCAGCCAGCTCATAGGAGTGACCACAGCACCTGGCAGGGAAGGGGATCAACCCAGGCTGGTGCCTCAGGACACCACCAGTGAATTACAACCTGAAAGAGTGACTTTTGCAGACTTGCTCTAAGGTTAGACCAAAGACAAAATAAAAATTGAATTTATATTCCAGACTTTGGTTAGAATGTAAAGAGACCATTCCACATCACACATGAGCTTTTGTTGGCCAACAGTGAAATGAGAATTGGATTAATGTCAATTTAATTGTGATGCAGTTGTATAATCTCCCTGAAAGATTGCAGTGCAGTTTTCTCTTTCTTTAATGGACTCATCCTCTCTGCAGCAGCTTCTCTTTACACAATCAGTGAGTGGTGCTGCTACAGGAGTGAGCCAATTGCACTACTTGGTTAATTAATGGGTTTGTTCATCAGGGGGATGAGATCACAGGAAAGAACTGATTTCTGAGCTCTCATGTAATACCTGTTACTGCTGACTGCCAAAATACTGGACTCTTCTGCAGGAGGCTGTTTCAGAAGCAATCCAAACAACTCCAGTGTCTGACATCAGCTTTAAATGTTATTTCCTGGACAACATATTATTAATTAAAAGAAATGAATTAGACTTCAGGAATCTTCACTGCTATTGAAAAGCTCTGCTTGGGAAGGGGGGGGCTCATACAGCACAGCTCAGCACATCATTCTTGTGGATTTAATGAAAAATTTTCTATAGTTTTTTCGTTTAGCTTTCTGAGATTAGCATATGGGTGAAAGCTGGTCTCAACGCCTGCATAAAGTGGATCTGGGTTCACATTCATCACCCATGGACATTTGAGACCTTAAGGAGAATTAAGGATCTAGAGCTGCTGGTAATTTGTCATGCACTGATGATTGACTTCAGTGTCACAGAAGACTCAGTTGAACTAACACTTCTAATTCATTGCTGTTAATACATTCAACTTCTAATACATTGTAAGTATTTTTTTTTAATCTTTGGCTTCCAGAGCACTATAGTGATGGTCAGGACTGTTCTCCAGCCAAGCCCCTCTCTGGGGGTGCCACTTGCTGCTGGCAGACAGTGCCTGCTGGGCTGATGGACTCAGGCCTGTCCCCAGAGCTTGTGCGCATCACTCCCTCACTTCAGAGGGAATATTCCCAGTGCTGCCCTGAAGGGAACAGAATCAGGTATGAATGGAGCAGACTGCTCCAGCAGGAAGCAGGCTGAAAGTTGGAGAGGGACTGAACACCAAGTGTTTATATCTTCACACACATTCAAGAACAAAGTTAGGTGGAAATACTCCTGTTTCCTTCTGATACATGCTTATCTGAGCCTGCCTCTGCTCCCCTCTCTGGGGGAGAGGCTGCACTCCAGGATTGCACCACAGTGATGGGAATTCCATTAAATCACACTGATGTGGTGTGTGCTGGACACTATCACACACCTGGCCCTGCAAACAGGGGAAAGCTGTGGCCTGGTACAAGTTCAATACACCCTCATCTCTCATGTCATACAGTATCTGCCTCAAGTGTAACTACTGAGAACAAATTTAGTGCTTCATTCATCATTAAGCATGCTGGAGGGGTTAGGGAGTGTTTTGGCAATGGGATGGTGTACTGTCACATACAGGATACAGTGTTAGAGCCAGCCTGGATTGCTGGGCAAATTCCATGTGGGAGATAATGCTGCTGTTGTTATGGAAGAGAAAGCAGCTAGCTTGAGAGTGTAAATCCTTCTGGTACCTGGCAGTGTCCAATCCTGGCAGTGGCTGGCCTGCTAAGTCAACAGCTGCCATAGAGTCCAAAGGGTGGGAAGGTCATGGAAAATGCAGAGGAGTCATTGTTCCTGGCCAGGCCTGCACCCTACACTGTCCTGCTCTGCTGCTCAGTGCAATATGGAAGCAGTATGGATCAGAGGCATCCAATGCCCTTTGCTGGTATCAAACGTGTTGGGTAAAATGCCATGCTGAATGTGAGCCTTGGCAGCCCTGGTGTTGGCTCCTTCAGACACAGTAACACCCTGGCAGCTTCTCACAGAAGCCATCCTGTACCCCTGCTACCAAAACCTTACCACACAAATCCAATATGTTAAGTTGGGCAAAAAGAAACTTTTCCCTGTTTCTATAAAGGAAATATGTGTTGGTGTTGAATCCTTAATGGGAAGTGGATTTAAAAAAAAATGTTTTAAATAACTTCATTTCACCACTCTTCTGGTGATTTATAATTTTTTAGCCACAACAATCTGGCGAGGTTCTGCCTTTCCTGTCACAGCAAAAGGTCACAGACAAAATGTGTCAGACAAGTTGTTCATGCTAATGGCAGCCGTCCGTCTTCACTTACCAGCAAAGTGCTCTCTGCACAGTTTTAATTGAAATCCATGGAAAAGCCTTTCTCTCCTGAGGAATGTCAAAAGGCCTCTCTGTCTCTGATTTTCTATCTTTGTCCTCATCCTTCACTCTCTGGTAGCACAGGTGCATCTCTCTCCTTTTTACTGTGGAGTTTTGATGACTTTGACCTATGAATGACAAGGGTAATGGAAACTTGATCTTCCATTGAAAAACACATCCCATAGCTGATCATTTTTCCATTTCAGACAGCAAAGTGTGTTTCCTATACCTGTGGCCTCATCTGCCTGTGTGGTAGAATGGCTTTGTGCTTTAAAAGATTTCTTCCATTTCTTTTCCCAGTTTCATCATTTAGATTGATAGTTTGGTTAAGATTTGAAGCCTTGGCAAGTCTTGCTTGAAAAGTAGGTTTTGGTGACAATAGAGAAAGCAGTTTAGAAATCTAAAGTCTGGACTCCTTTTGGCACTGATTTGTCTGAGTGAATGACAGTCAAATTCACTGCCTGCCTTTGCTTCCCACAGGCTTCCCAGATGGGGTTTGGGAGGCAGATCTTCTGCAGCTCTGGGATCAGCATGGAACTTGGAAGTATCTGAGTTATGGAGGGTGTTGCTTGTTGCCTCTGCCTGCTGCACTGTGTGGTTCCCCAGTCTTTAAGTGTAATGCAAAACCAATTCTTCTCAGAGGGAGACACAGAGGGCTCCTGCTGGGATTGTTCTGAAGGGAAAGATTTTTTTCCCCTTTTTCTTCTATCAGCATTTCCAAATGCTTCTTGATAGTCAGAGAGTGAAGGGAAAGCTGGTATTCCTGGAGGCTGGTGTGATTGTGATGCTGATGAGCTGCTCCTCGGGCTCAGGTGTGGTGGCAGTGCAGGGCTGGGTGTTGGTGGCAGCAGCAGCAGCTCTGGGCCAGCCCATCACTGTGGAGGTGTCCTGCAAGGGCTGTAGGGGCTCCTGAGCAGCTGCTCACAGCATTGCATGCTGTGCATTTCACAGGCTCCCAATGACTTCTCTCAAGTCTCTCTTCTGCCCTGAAAGGTGCATTTTCCCCTCCATTTTATGGGGAAAGTGATTCAGGGGCAGCTCAGAGTGGTGCTGAGGGGAAAGCTGTGGGCTGTGCCTCAGCCCTGCCCAGATGAGTGAACACAGAGCTCTGCAAGGTGCAATAACTCAGTGACTTGTTCCCAGTCCCATCATCTGGATCAGTACAAAGCTGCTCTGAGTCAGGCACATCAGCACAACAAGGTGATGGCTCTGCTGGCTTGGCACTGTCCATGGAAATAACCAGCAAACCCTTGGTGCTTTCTCTCCTTGGGATCAGAAGTTGGGCTTTCACTCATTAGTGAAGTGTTCACATCCAGCACCTGAGGGAAGAAAACCCAGTGGCCTGTGATACAATAGCTTTAGTTTAATTTCTGCTGCAGTGATGGACAGAGCTCTTCACATTCTTCTTTGCCACTTGCCAGCTCAATTATATCCAGAAAAAGACTGTGCTGGAAAGACAGTTGTGGAAAATCCTGGGCAGTAAAGACACAATGGGGTGCATTCAAACACAGTGAGCTTTAGCCATTCTTTGTCATTCCTCTTAAATTCAGGCTTCTTAGTCCTGTTGTGCTGATCAGAAGTTTTAAAACAGACCAAACCAGAAATTTTAAGACTGTCCTTAGATACTGAGTGTTCAAAGTCCTTGATAACTTAAAAAATGTTATTAGACATGAATACCAAGGATGTGTCTGTCCATGCTGCATTGTGCCTTAATCCCAGATGACCGGGACTGCAACAAGAAACACCATGGCTCTGCTCAACACTACATGCCTGGCCAGTTATGCCAGCCTTTGAAGTAGGTGGCAAATAATTTTAACTCAAAAGGATAAAGCACAGCACTTTTGAAATACCAAAGCATTTTGCCCTAAGACTGCCAGTTGAAAAACTGACTTTTACTTAAGAAATATAAAGTTTGAAATGGGAAAAAAAATTTAAGTTGTATAAGTCTTGCATCATACAAAGGCAAAGTAAAAGACTTCATTTGGGCTGGAAAGCTCTTCAATCAAAAGCTACAGGCTCTTTCTATGCACCTGAAAAACCTCATTTATCCCAAAGTAAATCTGTCTCTACCCCTCCCCACTGTGAAAATTTGTCTCTCCCACCCCCAATTTCTCATATGCATGTGCAATTTCACTATTGGAACAAAAGAGAACTCTTTTATTTGCTCATATCTGGGTCCATAGAACCTGAAGAAGGTCATCAGTCTTCACATCAGGCTGATAGATGGAACTGATCCCATTGCCAGGGCAGTGTTGTGGAAAGTTTTGTGGATGATTTGCCAACTCCCTTCTCTAGCTGGTCCCATGCTCATTTTGAGAAGAACTATCAAGTCAGAGATGCTTAAAAACTCTGGCAGCTAAACAACCCCACTTTGCTCTTGTCTTTTTTTTTTTCCTGACCACGTGTAGAGAGGTAGAGCTGGAAGGTTCCCTTTCATTTGCTGTTGCTCAGTGTGAGGATACTACCACACTGCTGAACACTGCTGCCTCATGGAAGCTTCAGTGGTGGAATTTCAGAGCTTATTATGTGCAAAGATCTCAGCAGTCCTGTGCTTTTTCTCCTAAAGGTGATTTTATTAATCATCCTTGTCCTGGATTGTTGCCATGGTTTAGGTGGACTTGCTTTTCTCCTGTAATTTCTGCACTTATTTGGAGGAGGAAGTGTTGCCAAAGGAGTCAGGCTACCCTGATTTGAACCCTGAAACATTTATTTCACAGGTGGCTGTGTTTGGAAGGTGCTGTCATGCTGAATTACAACAAAATGCAAACAATTGCATTTCAAGGAAATGTAAGTTGAGTGCTCAGCCCTGATCCCAGAGTCCCTGTGGCCTTGTCTAGACTGGCTGAAGGGACAGTGGCTGTGCTGTGCCACCCAAGTGCATTAGCAGAGGCAGAGCAGACTTTAACATGTGTTCAAATGCACTTTCCTTTCCTATGCTAACATCAATAGCCCAGCTACCACCCCAGCATCCCTGTCTAGACAAGCTGATGGCCACAGATTCGTGTGCCAGAGGCAGTGAGGGAACCTGGAAATGCTGGTGTATCCCTCAGCTCTAAAAGCTGAATTGGAGTGTTCTAAGTGAAGGCAAAACCCTTGGTACACTTGACAGCAGCACCCAGCAGTGAGAGGAGTGAGGGCTTAGGCTTGTCTTTAACTGATTGCCTCAAGCTCTGATCAGCCTCTGACTTTTCTCCAACACAAATTGGCACAGAAATACAGAAATCCCTTCTTGCTCTGATGACCGTGCTAAGGACTTGTCTAGACTACCCTAAAATATGTATTTAAAGCCCATTAGCTAAAATGACTTAATTATCATATTAAACAGGTGAAAGGCAGGATGATCTGTTTTCTGTGGCTCTGGGAATCTCGAGGTTCTGCTTCTGTGTCTAATGGCCAACAGCTCTGCACTGAGGCTGAAGCAGCCAACTATCTGGGCTTTGCCTAAATCCTGGAGAAATCAAATTACATAGGATCAGTGTGTGTAGCTCTCACTTCAGAGCACTAGTTAATAACATAAACAGCTCTTTCACACTGTACTATTGCAGGCTGTTAGGTCAGCTGGCATTTTATGGCCCTAATGGCTTGTGAGTTTGCTTGATATGTCAGAATTGGTGGAACAGACTGTGTTTAAAATTCAAATAATCAATTTTCTTATGAAATCTGTGTGAGATTTGAGCAGTGGCCAAATTAATGCATGGCACATTTGAATACTGACTAATTAGACTTAACAAATGAGTAAGAATTGAGCACTGGTGAGAACTAAATCTACTAAAGAAACAGAAATCAGTTTAGTAAAATAGAAAAAAATGAGAGAAAAAAGCCCTGACACTTGATGGAGTGTTTTCCATTCACAGGCATTTAAAAATGTTGATTAAAACAATAACCTCTGGGATAAACCTTGGCTCTGATATGCAGAGCAGCAAGGTAAAGTCTGAATGAGAAAACAACAGGATTAAAGTCCTGACTGATACAGCACAAAGCTCAGGTCCATCACTGCTGAAGGATTTGTTTTCCAGGCAGTAGCAAGAGAAATGAAGTAATTGCTTAAATGGCAGAGAGACTGTACTATTGATGTTTTAGAGTGGCCCCATCCATCCTTCTAGGGCATAGTGAATATTGGATTCCAAGCTAAACCAGGCCATTTTAAACATCTGAAAGATTTGGTCCAAGGAGTTCCTCCTGGGTTTTCTCAGTGATTTTTGCAGTGCTTAAATGGGTGTCTAATAGGAAACACCTTGGGATCCAGGATAAAGTCTCACAGGGAGAGACCAATGGAAAAAGACTTCAATAAAGCTTCATTTTCTGTCATTAATAATGTGGGTTTTAGAACTTCTGTCAGAATATGTCTCATACCCTGGACAAGGTGTGTCTGAGGCTGATTCACTCAAGGTTTCTTGGCAGCAGTTCTGAAGGAGAGATTCTTTCTTTGGAACTGGGATCCTCTGAACTTTGAACAGGAAATTCATTATCTAGGTATCCTCATTTTGTACCACTGCCTGATTTTCAAAGCCCATGAGCAGCCAAGTTCTTCCCTTTCAGCTGCTGCTTATCTGCTATATGGAGAAACTTTGCCATGATGAGCAATCCCAAGCATTTGAGAATACCTGCATTGTGTGGAACTACAATTCAAGGCAGTATTTTCATGCTGCAGAAATTAACTCCCATTGTGCTTATTTTTAAGTTAGGAGTCCTTGCTGTCTCCTAAGAGTTTGAGAGCATTAAGTGCATCATTAATCTGACAGGCTAAATGTTGTGACACACAAGCATTTCAGACTTTTACTGACAGCATTACTGTACTGGGAACCACGAGCTGTTTATCAGAGCCCTTCCTTGTGCTGAGGAAGTTCTGTGACTTGCAGAAAAGCACCAGAATGGGATGAGAGTAAAATGAGAGTAAATGAGCGAAAAAAATGAGAGTAATCTGTGCTGTCATAGGGACATGTCTTTGAATCAAGCTTTCTGCTTTTTTGTCTGCTTACAGTTGCTTTAAATCTTGGCATCCCTGGAGGAGATTGGCAGAGGCAAGGCAGGAGACTCTTAGGTGTCACACATTTAAAGCAAAACAGTCTCAGTAGAGACACAGGGGACTTCTGCCAGAGGCTGTCTGGGACATCCCCATGTGTAAATCTGCAGTGTTCATGTTCATCACTATCTGCAAGGTGCAGCCCCATGTGTGTAATGCAGCACCACAGCCTGTTCAGGCTGGCAGGGAGTGGGGCCCACCTGAACTCACCCAAAGGATGCTTCTCCAAGAGAGTGTCATGGCCCAGTGACCGTTGTGGATGTGCTGGGATCCAAACAATGCTCACCTATGAGGGAACCCTCGGTGTGAATGGACTCGTTCAGCTCTTCTGCCAAATAATCTGATTTTGCCCCAGTAAAAAGGAAAACTATGGTGGGTTTGTCTGGCCTAGACACTGTTCTGGTTACTCAGGAGGGATTTACTTTAGCCTATACAGATCCACTGTTTTTCCTTAATGTCTGTTAAGTCTTTTGCCACCCAGAATTCCCTTGGTGAGTTAGTTAATGTATAGAAGCATTTTGTGTCAGCCCACAGCAGACTACTTTTCAGCTTCAGTAAGAAGACACAGTTCCATCTAGTTTTCTGTTCTTGATTATTTCCCTGAAGGCTAAACACAAAATATTACCAATCTGAGCTGTAATCATAGTCAGTAATTGCATTTAAGGGGTCAGCACACATAAGCAGCACTTGCAGTGAGCATTTTCACAAACACAATCACATTACAAATCAGGCTTCTTTTCACAACCAGCCTCTCTACCAATACACAAAAGCACTGCTGCTCCATCCAGCTAAGGATGTTCATCCCAGAGGTACCTTCCTTGCTCTAAATACAACTGAGCTTATTTCCAGAGGACAATTGTGCAGGGTTTGCTTGCTGCCTTGGACAGAACTTGGAATTGGAGCAGTGAGTGCAGTGAGGTTTGGAGCACAGACTTGGAAAAGAAATGTCTCTGTTGTATTTAATTTTATGTAGCTGGCACTGCAGATGAGATTCTATATAGTGTGCAGATCAAAAAGTTTGATTTTTGCCTTGGGTAAATTTGTTTCAATGCACACATCAACTATGTCTTGAGACCCCAGATGCATTAGTGCTTTAGTATTAGACAGAGAAAAATTACTGGAGGATGAAAAATATTCTTATACAAATTCAAATTATCTAAGAGAAGCAGGACAGATAACATGCAAGATCATGAAGATGCAATGGAGGAATTTAATATATTATATATGTAAAAAGCTTGTAATGGGTTTGTTTTTAATGGTTTGTAGCAAATTATATTGCAATAGCAACAGTGAGAATGTGCCCACTAACAGAATTTAGCTTTAGAAATGCAAAGACCCTGGGGAAAAATCTGTGACCTAAAGCAGGTACAAAACCAGCTCATCCCTTAATGGGCATCTCCACAAATTCACTGGGAGCACTGGCCCCTTTCTGGGTGCAGTAATACTGAACAAGTTTAAACCACAGTAGACAAGTCTGAACAAGTCCAGGCCTTGCTCTGTATTGTGTGCACCAGCCAAACTATATTTAGCTGCTTTTCTCCATGTTCTACTGCCTAGTTGTTTTTCTGCATATTTTACTGTTTCTTCACAGTTTTCTATATATTACTTCATTTAAACCAGTGTTTATAACAAGTACACAAAATAAGCCATTTTTAAGTGTTTTTCAACAACTTGTTAAAACCCTTCAAAGCCACTAAAAAATAAACTGTACTAAATCAAAAAGAAAAAAAGCTAAAAAACAGAATACCAAAATTAAAAAACCCAAAATAAAAATGAGCAGCAAAACTTTAAACAACCACCAACCATCACATCTAAGAAGCTCATACAAAGGGCATAAACAACATAAAACCACCAATCAAAAAATGTGTAACCACATAAACAGTAGTCTTAAAATATATAACTAAAACTATAAATAAGCAATAAATGAGCTTCTACATCATCATGTTAGTTTGCTGTCCAAAAGTCCTGTTTCTGCTGCATCTGTGACTGTCACACAGGGCTCTGAGCTCTTGGCTCCTGTTTGAAGCTGCTCCTTCCCATGGAGGGAGCCTCCATCCCCGATGGCAGAACAGGAGTGAGAGGAATGTCACATTTGTCTTTACAAACAAGCTGTAGATCTGCTGGTAGATAAGATTAGCACCAAGAGATAAAAGAAACAATGGGAGGGATTGCAGGGATTAATGAAAGGAAAAGAGATTTGCCTTTACAAACTGTAAGTTTGCTGGTAAATGAAATTGGGTAACAGAAGATGAAAGAAGCAACGGGGAAAAACTGTGAATTCTATAAGAATTAAAAATTAAAAGGGAGGGTTGTACATTAGAGGGGAATCTCAGGTGTCAGGCGTTCTGGGAAGTCTGTGCCTCTCAAGTACCTCAGGCAATGGGGAAAGAGAGAGGGAAAAGCGGCCGGGAAATTGGGATAAAAGGAGGCTGTGTCCTCCAAAAACTGGAGAGATCCCAGGGGAATGCCCCATGGCCTCTCCCTTTATTCAACTAAAGCAAAAAGGATTCCTCTGTCTCCTTTTTGGACATAAACCTCTGGTGTTTGTGGATTAGTTTTCCTTACAGGAGTTTGGATGAAGAGGCACCTCGTGTTCCTGCCTGGCTCCCCTGGCCCTGAGCAGGGCTCTCCCCTCTCACACACTCTGCAGGTTTGCCCAGCTTCCACTTTTCCTTTATAGGAAGAGACATTTTGGCCACACTTTGCCTTGTACCAAGAAGTCAAGGGATTGTGCCTTTGCACTGAGCCACTTTGGTTACATGAACCTGGTTTAGTCAGTCTGTTTTGCCTTGGAGGGTATTTTTTTTCATAGCTGCAGCCCTAAAAACTTGCAGAGAAACTTGTTTTCCAGGCAAGCAGAGATGAGTGCTGCTGACTCTCCTGCCAGTGCAGGGTATTCTCGATCTGCACCAGTTTAGGAGTCACCAGTGAGCTCTGGGAGGTGGGAAAGGAAATCAGCACACGGAGATTTCCCCTCCCTGCCTGGGCTGAGAGCAGCAGCTCCCCAGAGCAGGGTCACAATGTGGGCACTCCTGCTGGTGGGGATTTCCACTTGAGCCTTACTCAAGGATGCTGATGGCAGCCCAGGAAGGGTAAAGAGCTCTTGGCAGTATTTCCCAGTATTTCCTCAGCCATGTAATGTAATTGTCAGTGTACAATGTGGTACATGCTTGGTATTGTTCCCATTTTATATTTATTTTATTTTGACTGCTACACTAAATCCTGTGTCTTTCTGGTTTTTTGGTTGGTTGATTAGTTAGCTGTCCCCTCCCCCTCTTTTTTCCCTGCTGGTTTTTGCTCCAGAGTTTTGTCACCCAGACCTCTCAATTCACTGAGTTTTCAATATTTATAAGCATTTAGCATCACATCCTCATGACACTGCAGGACTATGATCCACACACATGGTGATATTTTGTAGTATTTCACAGTAGTAAAAACTTACAAACAACAGCACATAAATATTTTGGTAAAGAATTTTTCACTCAGAAGGTTGTAATTTTCTATATGTGTGCAATATTATTTGCAAGTGCATTTGTATTTCTATCTATGTATATAGTATGTTAAAGCCTATTTGTTGTACACCCATAGGAATAGGGTAAAAATTTGGATAAAATATACAATTCTTAATATTAAATAGGGAAATAAGTGAAAGGCATCCACACCTTCCTGGAGCCAATCCTGTTTAGTTTTCACTCTGGTTTTTTTTTTTTTCCCTGCTTCCTGTTACAAGGAACTTACTCAGGCTTCACCTGGGACTACTTAATTTCCCATTCTGTTCAGTTGCACTGTAAATCTGAGCTATTTCCTTGGAGTTGTTTTTCCATTGTAATGTACCTCCTGCTGTACAATGGCTAATAGACCCTGGATAAAATCCTTTCGGGGTTTCAGAATTTCACCTCAGAGCTCAAAGGAGGACTCAGCTGGTTGTGAGCTTGTATTTAAATCTCCCCTAAAAGCCAACTTGAGCCAGTACTGATGAAGCACCTTTTTCATTCTATAACACAAGTTTTGGCTCTGGCTTCAGATGTTCAGGGACAAAGGTGCAAAGAAATAGAATATTTGTATCCTGGTGGAAGTGAACTGTTAACTCACAATGCCTTCCATCCTGGGGAAGGGGCAAGGAGAGCTTTCTGCAGGAAGGATGTATTAACAACTTCTGTTTCCTGGCAGGCATGAGAGCTGCCCCCAGACAGGGCACAGAAAGTGCCCTAAGGGGCCAGAGAAGGGGGAAGGACTGGAAAAGGCTGGACATGTGGCAGCTGTGCCCAAGAGGGATCTGTAAGAGCTGGTGGAACCTTGCTTTGGCCCCTCTTCACAAGTGGGGGCTGCAAAAAGAACTGATGTGATGTGTCAGAAGCTCCCAGCAGCTGCTGGTCAGACTGCACAGGAGAGGTGAACCCCACCTGTGTGCACAGGGACTGTGATGGCACAGGGGTAAATAGAGCAGCTGGACACTGGTACTGCTGTTACCTAATGTGCATTGACCTTCACCTGGTAAGAGACCAAGCAAACCCTGCTGCAGAGCTGTGTTATCCTGCTTTTGTAAGCACACTGTGTGGAACCAGAGAACTGAAGAGATGTTTATTGTTAGGCTCTGCATGGTTGGCTCATAATGGTGAATTTAAAGCAAAGAGCTACAAAAGAGTATAAAGCAAGAAGCAATCATAGAACTTTAACAGGGACTGATGCACAAAGCAACACCAAAATGTGATTGATGTCTGATGTGCCTGTCAGAGGGCAGAGAGCTGAGGACTGAAGCTCAGTGCCATGCAGAAGAATCTCCTTGTGAAACTGTGTAGAGACTGTGGTGCTCTCCTGACAGGGCAGAATGAACTGGGACAGAGATGTATTTATACCACTTGATATTTTATTTAGTGCACATACATATTTTAACAAACCCCTGATTAGCTTCCACAGCATGTCTTCTGCAAATCTTTGCATTGTGCCTGGCTGAGGAACCCTTGCTGGTCCAGTGCTCCTTTCATAGCAAAAGAGGATTGTTTCTGCCTTAGCCTTCAGAGCAAACTATGGTTTCCCTTTCTACTTTTTTCCTGGTTCACTTCTCCTGTGAAGGGCAGAGTCCTTCTGACCAGGGAACCACAAGTAACCCCATCACAGTCTCTAGAGCTTTTGTCTGCCAGGCAATTCCTCTTCATTGACATTTCTCCCTACTGCCCACTCCTCTTTCCATTTGAATAGCAAAAAGACAACTGTCCTCACACTGTTCTTATCCCCTGTCCCAGGCATGAATTCTCTGTTGTCTTCTCCCAGTGCATACTACTACTTCTGCCTTCCCTCTGCCCATCTAATTAAATGTCATTTATTAGACTTGAAGGATTTTCCTAAGAAAGATCAATATTTCTTGCTGTGTAAATTGTTTTTCATTTTATAGCAAAACTGCACTGATGTTAAAGAATTCTATTGCTGGGCAGTGGTGAGGGAATTTGGAAGCCTGGAATGCTGTGACTGTCCAGGGTAAGGTGTCATTGTCACCATACAAGGCAGTTGCATCCTGTTGCATTGTGACTTCCCACAAAATAATTGAGTCTAGCAATATTACCTGTGCCTTTTGGAATACTTTGTGCTCCTCCATGCACTCTCTGGCCTCACCTTGGATGTTTTATTTTTTACATATGTGATGTTCAGTGGTACCTGCCAAGTCCTGTGTGACACCTGGATGTTCTGCAGGTGTGGGACTAATGTGCAGCTCAAAGCAAACTGCATGTCTGTTGCACCAGCTTCCACCCAGGTATCTTTTATTCTGATATCAGAAAATGTATTTTGAAGTGGAAGATAATTCCTACTCACCTCAAGGAACCCTGTGTGATGCCAGGAACAGGGAGAGTTCAAAAAACTGATTGCAAAGAAATTCAGGGCAAAATTTCTGTTCTCTTTCCGTTCGTAAGCGGATCTCAATCCTGCAAATGGTTTTATTCTTAGCATTCCTGACAAGTGCATGCAGGGGCTCCTGCTGATATCTTACTGTTTTAGACATCACCTGGAAGGGCTCTGAAGGTAGTCTGGGATCTGCTTTTTTGGCTGAAATTCCAGACTTGAAGCTGGGAAGGAGAGCAGGTCCCTGGAGTGAAAAATACAGGGAAGACCTCCTTTGTCTTTTCCTGAGCAATAACACATCTTTCCCAGATTCCTTTCCTCACTTTTCTCTTGCTCTTTACTACATCCTCTGTGCAAGGAGATTATGGGAAATCCATTTCTAAGTCAATAGCAACTTATGAGCCATTGACTACCTGGAATTATTCCTGGTTAGAAAATGTAGAATCAATTTCTTCTGTAATCTTTCCCACACATTGGCATGTCCATATTTGTGCCACATAGTTTTGATTGCTAAGGCACAATGACCTTGTAGTTGTATTTATAAACAGTGAATTAATTCAGCAAAGAAACTGAATATTGGGTATGTTCTGCTTTAATCTTAGTACTTCATAAAGTATCCAGACTTCATAAAGTGTCCTGCACACCCCTGCAGAAGCCAACAGCACTTTGTGTGTCTGCAGCACCCTCCACCCAAAATTAAAGCATGCCATGTTTTCACCCATTTACCTGCACAAGAATATTTCCTAGGTAACCACATCTGGGTTACAGGAACAGGAGTGTTTTAAGTGACCATTGCTGTGCTGGTGCACATCTCTGGGGAGGCTGTCCCAGCTTTCCTGTCCCTGTGTTATCTGGGTTTGTAAGGCACCTTCTCTAGTCTTTCCCTCCCTTGTTTAGTCTGCAGGAAGAACAGACAAATCCCTTAGAAACCTGCACATGCTTGAGCTTAGGAAGGGCTAAGCCAAGGTTAATATTTCCTCTGAAAAGCCTCCTTTGCTTTCTATAGGAGCAGGCTTACAAATAGTAAAAACAAACCAAGCTTGTCTAGTTTAAACTCTGCATGTTCCAAATGTTATTTGGAGGTGGTTAGCATTCAGTTCCTATTTATACACTTATCCTCAGTAGAGAAAGACTGCATTTTACTGGGCCAAAACTAGCAGAGTCACTTGGCACTTCAGTTTAGAAAGGCTTCTCTTTGAACAGAGCCTAAGCCACTAGAGGTCAGGGGAGGGATGGACAGGGAGAGCTTCTGAAAAATGGAGCTAGGGATAGAATTTGCCAGGGAATTTTCCATGCCTATATCACCTAGGTGATTTTTTATAGCCTTGGTTTTTAGATAGTCCCCTGAGGAAAACACAGGAGTGTCACTGGTATTTGACATCTTTATTCAGTCCTTGGCTGTGTTACAGACTTACAGTGACACCTTTAGGATGCCATCTAATTGCTCTGTGCCACAGCCCCCATCTGCCATGGGAGGATTCCTACTGCACCTTGTGTTTTCTCAGTTCACACAGGCCACATGTGGCAGTGATAGTTTGTAGTTTTTCACTGTGTGTGAAGAATGGGGCCCCACCATCCAGCAGGGCTGACTGAAATGCAGATAACTCACCACCTCTTTTATCTCCAAGCATTTCCTTCACCCAGAAGGAATATTTGTAAACTAAACTGGCCTGGCTGAACTGCAGGGTGAGGGCTATCTGGTTTTGATGGAAGATTTACTACATGCTGTCTTCTAATTTTTTCCTATTTTTGCTTTTTGTCCAGAGATTGTTGGTTATATGCAGAGAAGTCAGTCTGTGCTTGTCAGATGAACTCCCATGGGACTGGGAAACTTGGTCCTTATGGAATTCTCTCCACATGTGAGGTGGATTTGGAGGTAACCCTTCACCAGGAGAGGGGGCTGCCTGCCCTCAGAAGGAGCAGGCACCGTGGTGTTGTTATACAGGAATGCAGGACCTGGCTGTGCCCTGCCCCTGTCCCACCCCTCCCTGCAGGTCACTTTGTCACCTGAGCCTTTAGAGGCTGGTACGAGGCAAAGAGGGAAGGGAAGCAGAGAATATGATCAGGTCTTGCATTGGCCTTTCTCAAGGCCAGATAGGTGTTTGCTCCCACAGTTTTCCTTAGAGACAACGAGGCTCAAATGGAAGTGACTGATATTCTCTTTGCCTGCCTAGTTGGGATGGCCACAACAAAATCAGTGGGTCCAGAAAACTGCAGGGTGTTAGCATGGGAAAGGAATGCCAGCGTTCACCAGGATATGCATTTAAACTGCTGTGACTGAGCTCGTGTAATAGGCTTCACTATACAAATACTTCCAAATTTCTTTGTGTATTTTCCCCCTTGTATTTGCTCTGACAGAAGAAATCTGGGCTGATCCAGGAAAACCTTGTTTGTGTTGCAGGCTGAGCACAGGCAGGAGGGCAGTGCAGGGCTGCACCAGGGAACATTCCCGGGGAAGGTGTGCTCTGCACTGCTGCCCTCCCAGCTGAGCACAGCGCTCCTGGCTCGGGCACGGGACGTGCTCAGCCTCCCGGGAGCTGCCAAACAAAAGGTGGGGAAGCCTCGCAGGGGATGAGACGTTTGTGGCTTCTCACGGTTCTGCAAGAAACAGAGCATTTCCTTTGTCCTACGAGGTGGTTTGATTACAATACTCAAAGCCTTCCCTCCCCTTTCTCTTGCTTCATGCTAATAGGACTGTGACCTGTCCCCTGGGGGTGCAGGAAAATACTTCACATATTTTTCCTCATCACTGCTGCTGTGTTGTAACTCTGAGCCCTGGTCTCTCTGAGCTCGTGGCAGCAAGGGGCTGACCAGGGAGCACTTGTGAAGTGTTTTCTGGATTGCTGAGCAAGGGCTCTGCCTCTTGCAGTAGTGATGGTAAGCACACTTTTCTGTACTGAAAGTAGTGATTGCTACTCAGAGGAGTATTAGGCATGTGTGAATGATGGCACCCACAGCTCAGCATTAGTGCTGCTCATTCTCCATCTGCTCCGTGGAAGATCTAGGAAAGATGCCAGGAAATATAGTGGTAAATAATGTTTCTGTTGCACCTGCTATCAGAAACATCCAAAGTGTTTTGCAAGCTATGCCAAAGTCCTGCTGCCACTAGGAAACGGGAGCACATTCTTGTGCTTTCTTGTAATGTGCTTAATGGGAGGTGTGAGGAGAAGACTTGACCCCAAGCAGCACAGACCTGGTGGAGTCTAGCTCTGTTTCCAGACTTGCAGTATGAACTCGGTTCTGAGAAAAGCATAGAAAATTAGTTGGGTGCCTCACAGCAATTTGAAGAATCTGGAAGTGCTACCAGATTGCTTAGTGCAGTAAAAATGCTGCAATGACAGAAATATTTGTGCTGCTGGGCTTGTTCTGCCTCAAACACCCACAGGGTGGGACCCTGGCCCTTCCTCTGCATGCCAGGAGGATGGCACTCCGCCACTGGGACCCTGGAGCAGCTCTCATGGCTCATTTCCTGAGGGGATACTGCTCCATCCAAAACACTGTGTGATTCTCCTGCAATTTCTTTTATTAAGCATTCAAATATTTTAACTAAAACTCCTGTCTACTTCTTTGCTCCTGCATATAAATCTGTAGCTATAAAATGTGTTGTCCTTGCAACAAGTCCCATGGAAGTAGCTTGCTCTGATTTGTTCCCAGACCATGCCATTGTATCTGTTGGTGTTTGTTTGAGCCCTGACACTTGATGAGTAAATCCATTCCCATTGCAGAACACCTGACCTGAAGCTCTTTCCCACTCTCAAGGACCAGAAGGACAAGTCAGGCTGCTGGTATGCCCTTTCTGAAGGGATCCCTTCTTTCTGCATCTACAAACCTAGAAGATGATTCTGGAAGAAATTATCCTCTAGCCTTGGATTTCTTGTGTAAGGAATTAAAATGCCACTGGGATGCCTCCATAGCCACTACACAGTATTTATGGAAATTCCTGTTGTATCTGTTTGTGGGGGAAGCTTTCCTACTCACTTGTTTTCCAGCTGCTCAGACTCCTAGGATCCCAGCAGATCCACTGCCCACCCAGACTCATACTGGGACTGACTGGATGCTTGAGCATTTCTGCATCACTTTAAAGATGATTACAGACATTGAGTTCCCTTTGGAAATGCTCATAGATAAGCTGGAGATTGTCAGCATGAGGAAGTTGTTCAGGTATAACCCATAGAGGTTTGTTTGCACCTGTAGATATTTGATTGGACCTTGAAAGGGACAATACTAATTTATTTTTAAATGCCTTTGAACAAGAGAGCCTTCCAGTAGGTTTATCTGAACAAAGCCTTGCACTCATTTGGCCTCATTTTTTGACTTGTTTCCACTGAAACAGTCAGTCTGATCTCTTAGAGGACACCTTGCCTATTGAAGGAAGAACAAAGGAAGTGAAGCAGCTTGTGAAGGAACAGGAATGGAATCTGTCAGAACTGCATTTATTTATCTGGTATCATTTTCCCCAGTGCTGTGCCAAAACCACACCTCTCTGGTGAGCTGGTTGGATGGAGCAGAGCATTCTTACAGCCTGGAGTCAGCCCAGGTTTTGCCTCCTATAAAACTAGTTTTTCTCACCCTCTTGCTGATAACTGACAAAAGTAAATCAGCTCCAACCTGTGATACCCAAACAAGCTGTAAATCAGCTCTGCCATGTTTGTGTGGCAGGAGGATGTTTCCAAGTGCTTGGGAGGAAAGCTGCAATTTAAGTCAGTTCTTTAGTGCTGTTTTTATGGCACACCTCTCCATGGGCTTCCTGCAGAGGGCAGAGCTATTCTCTTGGTGCTCAGATGTGAGAATGTTCATTTCATTCCACCACCTATTCCTCAGGGAGTGCAGTCCACCAAAAATCAGGGAAAACCCAAATGCTAAAAATACTTGTATAGAAGAGAAAACCCACAACACATTCATGTGGTATCAAGGGCCAGCTGCTTTGTGATGATAAAAGTTCTGTGGCTTGTGTATTGTGAAAGACTTCACAGTTGAACAAATTGTGGCTTCTTCAGAGAGAAAGATGTGGCAGCTTTTTTCAATAGTAGTATTTCCAAGGCCTTGGTTTTGCTTTTATAAGCAAAAGCTGGAGATTCAGATTCTAGGGTATCGCTGAGACTATTTTTTCATAATGTAGAAAAATGTTTTGTGAATGAATAATAAAATCAGCTTTCCCAGCTATTCCCTTCTGGCTGGTGTCTGGCTGAGGCACAATCTAACACTTGTGCAAACAGAACTAATGGCAGGTGCCCTGTTATTTGTTTGTTCTTAGGATAAAAAGTTGACTCTGTGGTGAGGTTTCAAACTTCTCAATATTCTTTGTAACCCAGATTTTGTCTAAATTACTTCTCTGAAATCCATCTGTATTTTCCAGAAAATTCAAAACATGACAACTGGTCTGTTGCTGTTGGGCTAGGAGAGTAGTGAAAAGGATGCAGCAACAATACTTCCTTCATGCAGAAGAGAAGTAAAAAGCCCTTTATTAAAGAAACAAACCACACTTATAGAGTAGATCTTGATAGCAAGGACAGTAGTGATTTCATTGGTGCAAGGCAGGTGACACCCCTGGTAAATATGCTTTCATGAAAACATCACATCTCTCACACATCCAGCAGGTGCTTAATCATGGCTATAACCTCTCCTCTTATGTTTTCCTTGAGCAGCCTGAGAAAATCCAAGCTGCTTCTTTCCCTGGCTTTCACCAGTATCCACACTGGTCCCCTTTCTATATTTGCTCAGGACAAGGCAGGTGGTAAGGAACCATGAAGGACTGCATGGATAGAACATGCTGCCTGTTGGTGCTAGAAGGCTTCTCTCTTTTATCAGAATGGTATCTGGGTAAATTCTTTGTGGTGTTATTAAAAAACCATATATTCCTGGGGACTACTGCACAAAGACAAACCTCCCAGATAATGGACTGGAGAGCAAATGCTCATCAATGTGAGGTCAGATAGACCTGGATATAATATCTAATAGACCTTCCTCATCAAAGTATGCCTGAATCAACAAGGGATGATATGACTTCAAATATGATTCTTCCAAGTGTTAAAGATATGATAAAGAGGTTGCTGAAGAACATGCTGAGTTGATCATAGATTGATTCTATTTAAATTAACTGTAAGGATAAACAAAAGTAGGTTTGAGATTCAGATTTTCTGTTTCAAAGGGAGAACTGATTAGTGAAACCAACATGAATATGGATAAAGGTGTAGAATTTCTTTGTCAGCTGTTGTACAATTGCTACTAGGACCTTACCCAAGCATAGGGCTTTTCATTCCAGCATTCTGAAAGAACTGGAATATAGCAGCAAAAAGTGTTTGAACAGACTTGTCCTCTGAGAATAGAACCACAGAAGTGGAGGACACAGACCAGGCAGCATGGAAAGGAGATGAGGGTAGAGAGTGATGATGTTCCTAACAATATGTGTGATCTTATTTAGTATTTGTATTGGTTGGCTTTCATGGAGAATTTTAAAATATAATGGAATTGAAATGGATACAATTCACCAA
The DNA here is from genome assembly GCF_029582105.1 of Oenanthe melanoleuca. Lineage (NCBI taxonomy): Eukaryota > Metazoa > Chordata > Aves > Passeriformes > Muscicapidae > Oenanthe > Oenanthe melanoleuca. Next base: position 7,235,595 of record NC_079352.1, read on the forward strand.
GACAAAACATGTGACTATGAGTCCACAGATCAAGAGAAGTTTTTTTCTGGACATTCATGTAAGTGTAATCAGATGGGGGATAAGGATGGGAGAGCCAGTCAAAGTCTGCATCTGACCTGCCAGGCTGGAAAAATGCAATTGCAGTCCTGGTAATCAGGGGAGGATGAGGGGTTATTAATGCATTGTACAAAGCAGGAATGAAGTTGTAACTAGCTTTGCAGGTACTTAGCTCTGAAACAAGTGCAGAAAAAGGTTATTAATTTCCCAGTAGCCCTAGAAACCCCCTTGATGAGAGAAGGAAAGAGTCTACCATCTATAAATACACAACAGGAATGAATAACAGGAAAAGAAACATATTTAAACCAAAGAATAGCATTAGTCAAAGAGCAAAAGGGTATGACTGGGCCAGGCATAAACTTGGTCTTGACACAAGATAAATACCTATAACCCTCAGAATAGGGAGACTTTAAAAGAGTCTCCAAACAGGTGCTGTGGAAAGAAGAAACATATTCTAGGAAATGGAGGTCTGGAAGGTCTTTCCAGCCCCATGTTTAATGGAAAGGATAATGCAGAGACAGCTGAAAGAGTTGACATTAAAAGCACCAGGTGCCATCAGCAGATAATAATTTTGTTCTAGGTGGCAGGAAACTGAACTATTTTTTTAGAAGTGGCATTCAGGTGGAGTCTGGTTATCTCCACCAATGTTTGCCAAAGGCCATTCACCTCTGGGTTTTGGGACAACAGGGCAAGTTTCAGGCCAATTCACATTTTCTGCAATGCTTTCAGACCTGCCTGGGAACCAATGTTGAACATACGTATTCTTAAACAACACGTGCCTACATCATCATCCCCTTGGAGTCAAGAATAGGTTTCCTGATGCTACAACCTGGCTCTAATTAGTTAAAGGAGCTGCTGATGGCAGTTTGTGCAGTTTATGAGTGGTAGGAAAACATGAGCTACAATTGTATTGAACCAGATCCTCCATTGGCATGGACCTTGCTTGCAAAGGTTTTATTTTGAATGTTCTTTACAATTATACTGAGGAATGTGTGGAATTTGTAAAATAAGGCACAGGATACATCTGAGTGAATATTGCTGCTTGAGTCACTTTAGGAAATGATGCAGGTTGGAAACTTTACAATATTCTTCCTGCCCAAGTGGGTGTTTCCCAACACACAGCCCAGCCCTCTTTCCAGTGAAGTTGTCTGCCAGCCGTGCCCAGCAGTGAACTGCAGTGTGGCAAGAGCTGCTCTGTCAGAGCATTACCTTAACTGTGTCTGGGATGTGGTGCTTTGAAGGGAAGGAGGGCTCTTGCAGGTTTTCAGGCAGATGTCCTGAAGAGCAGTGACAGTTCCCAGTGCTACACGTGCAGATATCATTTACCTTGATGCTTTTACTGGCCTGCATGGTTGTGTGACTGGTCTTGCTGCAGGTTACATTCCAGGATGAGGTTTGAGCTGCTCCAGCAGCTCAAATGAGCAGTAGCTACACTGATATACATTTTAGAATTAGCTGCTAAAAAGAGCTAGCTGGAAACAGCAACCCTGAGAAGTTTGTTCTATTCTTGAGACTCAAGCACTTAAGTAATGCCCTCTAGCTTTGTTCTGACTTTGTAATTCTCTGTAATTTAGCAAAGTTTACAAACCTTGCCCTCTTGCCACATATCAATTGTGGTTCATTAGGCTTTGCAGCAATGAGCATAGAAATAGACAAATGATAAGAAGAGTTGGCATTTATGCTCTTCAGCAGTACCACTTGCCACTGCAGTTAAAGCAATTTTTTCCATCTTGCACTTGCTCAGAAAGAAAAAAGCATTTCAACAAACAGAAACACTTGCCCTAAGATTTATTCTTATTTTATACATATATGTGTGTATGGACATATACATCCATATGCATATATATATTGGAATTTGACTTTATTTAAAAACAGATTATTGGAGCAGATAAGGCCATTTCTGCCTATTTAATTTAAAAACCTCTATGTTTTAGCTGTAGACTTCTGTAAATTTTGTTCCTGTTTGAAGTCCACAGGTTTTCAGAAAAATATCTAATTTTGACTTGAATAATTTTTGGTAAAGTAGAATTGCTACAATTGCTGGTGAATTACTCCAGCTAATTATCCTCATTAATAATAAACATGTGCCTTGTTTGCTGTTTGTATCCAGCTGGTCAGGGCCTTTTTACAGTTTTGTCACACAGATAACTGCTGGAATTCAGAATGCAAGAAATTCTCAAAACATTGGGCCTGTAAATTAAAGCCTGGAAAATAACACAGGATTTGAATTGAGATCTTGGTAAAAGCTTCTAAGTTTAGGTGTTAGAATTAAGAATGTAGATTTAAAGCTTAAAGTAGAGATAAGTAGAAAAAAGTTTAACTGTAAAATTTAAGATACAGAAAGAATAAAGTAGGTATAAAGGTGACAGGATAGCTTTAGAATAAATCTACGTGTTAGCACAGGATTGGCTGAGAAAGGTTACACTGTAATTAAATGAAAAATCTTTGTATTGGATTAGAACATAAATATCTTTGTTGGCAGTGTTTTATTGGTTGATAAACCCTTTAAAGACGTTGTAACCATAAGTCTTGTGACTTGTGAGCCATGCTGTGAACATCTGCAAGACGAACTTACCCTTTCTGCCTCTGTAGAAGATAAGAAAGATAAACTGCACTTTGTAAAAGAACTCAGAAGTCCCACCTCTCTGCTTCTGGGAAAGGGAAAGAATCCCCACAAGATGTAACACGGGAGCAATAAACTCCCAGATAACTGTAACAATGGAATCAATCTTCCACTGTACACACACAAAACCCTGTGCAAATCAGCCATTGGCCTAAAAATTCAAACCCATGTGTGCTTCTTGAATCTGTTGTTATCAAACATCATTCCCAGCCCCTTCATCTTCCTTGCAGCTGTTTCCTGAGTGCTCTTCTGTTTATCAACAGCCTTCCTGAGTGGCAGTCAACAAAGCTGCACTTGCTGTGTCTGGGGTAGATGTGACACTGCAATTGAACAGTGACAGCACTCGCTGCCTGTTCAGTGCTGAGAGCCCATTTCCCTACAGCTCTGTGCTGGGAACTCCTCAACTTTGGCTTCTTGCTGTCAGCCTAGTCACCTTTCCAAAGGGACTGCTTTCCAAAGGGACTGCTTTCCAAAGCAGGGTTCTTTGGTTGTGAGACTCAGATCTATGTTTTAGACACTAAAACATTCCAACCTGCCAAGCAGCCCACATCATTCCAGCAGTGAGCTCTGCTGCCCTCATTTAATAAAAGCTGCAGCATTAGGACGTGGTTGTTGATTGTCTCCTCCCTTGTTGCTAACAATGCATTAAAGAAAACAGAGCAGAAATTCCTGAGGAACTCCTTCAGAATTATATTTAGTAAAATGTCCCCACTTCTATTGTGTGACTTGTTGTATAGCCAGGTTTAATTCATTTAGTGTGTCATGGTCTCAGCTGCCACAGTTCCCTGATCAGCATGTCACAAAATATTAAGTGAAGTGTGCAAGAGTCCAGCCCAGTAACACTGATACCTTTCAGCAGGAAAGGAAACTTTTGATCCCTTTAAAATAAAAACCAAATTCATTTGGCAAGTTCTACCTTCTGATAAACACTTGTTTGTTGGTACTGATTATATGATTCTGTTTTTCTGTTAATCAAGTCAGCCATTTCGCTATTTCACTCAGGATTGATCCCTGGCTGGCAGGCCAACATTTCTGTTTAAAATATTGGCACACAACATGAGCATCCTTCCAGGCTCCTGGAAGTTCTCTCTGTGAACAGTTATCAGCAAGTCTCATGTCAGCAGATCAGAGCACCCTCATCCAGCTGTTTTTACAACCTGTGAAGTTCTGTCTAGGCCTCTGTAGCTTCAGCCTGCAGCCTGGTGTACTGCTGACAGCTCTATCCCATGAGCTAATGAGGAGGCAGGGCTGTCAGCACTGCTCTTGTGTTAAAACAGACTGGAAAACACATATATTGCTTACTGTGTCTTGTGCTTTGTTATAAACTTTTTTTATTTTTATATTCCAAGTTATCAAAATGTGTCCTTTCTATGGTAATAGTATGTTCTTTGTAGCTTCTTTCTCAGTAGGTGACTTTCTAGGCTGAAAGTTACCATTCTCTAACCCTTCTCTTGACTAACTGGGCTCATGATTGTTTCAGCTTTGAGAAGCAGTTCCTGTTAAAACACCAAGCACTCAGTGGCTACATTCTGTTTGCATACAAGAAAGATGACCCAAGTTAAAGCACACGTACACGAATCACAACCAACATTAGGTATGTGGTCAGTTCCCTCTGGTGTCAAAAATGAAGCCTAATTTAAAGCTTCTCTTATTAGGATACAGGATTATTTGCACTAAGAAATAATAATAATAATAATAATGTCCAGAGTTGCAGGTAACTTTGTAATTGGCAGCACACATCCCTTTACTTAGTATGTATCTAATTATTTTTCTTTCCCTTATCTTTCCATTCTATAAGATTTAAGTTCAAGTGTACCTACCCCTTACCCTATATTACTTTAGCTGGGCAGTGGATTGAGAACCTCACTCTTTCTCTTTCCTTTTAAGGCATGAATGATTTGAGAATAATTTGGATGTTCTTTCTCAAATTGCTCTTAAATTCCCTGATCCTGACTACATTCAAACAATGATCCTTTCAAAGCATTTCACTAGTACCTGCAACCACCTTGAGTAGAAACCTAGCTCAGCTTTCTAAATTTGGAGTAGCACTTTGGCTTTGAAGAAGGACTGTCTTTCTTTTCCTTTCATTTTTTATTTTAATACCCATGGTATAGAATTTGCTGTGATACACAAAGAGCTCTTTGACAGATGTTGTTGGTCTCTTTACAAGCTGGGCAGGGCAACCCACCAGTGAAATAAGCCCTGCGTGTTCTGTTCTGTTTGATCAAGTTAATCAGTCACCAGTGTGGACTTCAGAGCTTGAGTAAGTGTTGAAGCACTAGGAACAGCTGCTGGTTCCTTCCATCCTATCTACCTGGTTGTCAAATCCTGTCCCACAGAATTGTAGGCAACCATTCAGTCTCAGGATGGAATTGCTGATAGTCTAGAAGGCTGCATTCCCAATATCCTATTGTAAACCAAATGGCTTCACTATAAATGCTGAAAAGGCATAAAAATTACTAAGTGTGAAATAAAATAATCCCCTCTTCTGTAAGCCCAGATGGTCCCTTTGGGTGATAAGGTTATAGATGTATTTAATTTAACTGAAAATGCTTCAGTCTGGTTAAAGGCTATACATTCAAGTGACCCTGATGATGTACTACTATAATGCACATTATGTTATGAGACTGGGCTTGCAATTTCTGTGATAATGTCTGGGGCAATGAATGCTCAGTCCTAATTAGAGCTGCTAGTATTAATCCAGAATTTTCAAAGTTGCTTGAGGAAATTTGGTCTTGAAACGAGTTAAGTCAACTTGATTGAGTGAACTACACAGTTAGAGCTGTACAGTTCCAGCCTGCTCCACTCTGTGTCACTGTATCTTTTACCTGTTCTCATGCAAAAGCAAAGCAGTGGAACCATTTCTGTTAATGTTTTTGCAAGAATCCCCTTCTCCTGGCTTGAGCCCTTTTGTAAGACGCCAGGAAGCTGTTTATGAATTGGTAACTGCTGGGTCTGTCCTTATTGTTTTAGGATTCCTCTGCTCCCACATGGATCTGGCAGTCTCTTCCTAAAATGCAGGGGTAGTGCAAGAATGCTATTTCTGTAGCTATCCATTCCACACTGGGTTCTTAAATGCTAGTTAATCAGACCTCAAGTATTTGGCTGTTCTGAGAAGTGGGACTAAAAGCAAAGATGCATCTTATCATCTGCAGAATCCAACTCCTCCAGTGGGCAGAGGCAGAAGTTCAGAGTCTACATCCTTCATTCAAACAGAACAAAACTTGCCAAAAATGTGGCATACTAGTAATTGTAGTCCCTGCTGGGACTTGAGGTGACACCACAAACTCCATTTTTTTGGAGCATTAAGATTCCTCTGAGTATAATGAAGGTCAGGACTTCTAGAGATGGATCATGGCATTCAACAAACCTGAACATCAAAGGCCAATTGTCAAGAAATCACAAAGAACAGTGGCAGTGTTCGCCTTCTGTACCAGCTGCCTCTGGGAGTGGAGAGAACAGGGTTGTTTGGAATGCTTGGGGTTATTCTGGTATAGGGCTTTTTTGGTTTTTTTCCCTTTAATTTGGTTTTGGTTGGCATGAGCTATTCTATGCAAGGCAGCCTGGAACACTACACAAATGTTGTAACTGAAAAATTCACAAACAAATATTCCAGCATTTATGTAGAATTGTAGTGGAGGGTGAGAGCAGCTGCTTCTATTGTTGCAAAAGCTAAATATTTTCATGGAAACACAGCTTCTTCTGCATCCAGTTTATCTTTTCAAGCACAACAGTGTGAGGATCAGAACTGGGCCTGGGGATGCCAGCTTCTGTTCACAGATTTTTCTTTCAATTCACTGTCTTTGCCTCCATCATGTTTCTGTTGAATTCAAGGAATTAAAACACTGCTACACTTTCAACATTAAGTCTAATTTGGCTTCTGAGAGATTTTAAAACTTCTCTGTATCTTGGGGCACTGTTTGTATCTTCTTTGCTTAATGAAAATGTTCTGGAGGTGCCATGGTCAGTGTCCAGAGCTCTCCTCAGTGAGACAAGTCCCATGTGAATGTGGAGGGAAATGGATGATAACCAGAAGGTTATTCACATCAATGAGCATTCAGTGCATTAAACAGCAAGATCCAGAGGTAGTTTAGAGTAGAGAGCCTGTCTGGGAGAGTGACTGCTGGAAAACATGGAGATATGTGCTAATGTATATCCCCCTTCCCTGCTTTGGGAGAGATGTTTGATCCTTGTCATGATTCCCTGGTACAGCATCTCTCATAAGAAACCTCTGAGCTGGATGAGCTTGTAAATGCTACTGTGTAGTATCAAGTGTCAGTAACACAGGTTAATTCAGCTGAGAAATTAGTGAAGAAAAAAGAAGTCATGAGATAACCATGATCACAATGGGAATGTAGGTGTGTAATTGCAGGGTTGTGATTCTTGTTCTGCAGAACTGCAATCTGTTTGAAGCCCAAGAATGCACAGTGCTAGAGATAGTTATGCCATTGTCCTGTGTTTTGCCCTCACAGCCCTGATGACCTGATGATATGACTTTTCATGGAATTTGGTCAGTTTAAGGCTTATATCTGAATAAATCAAAATCTGGGGTTTGCGATCCTGTAGTGTGGTATTCTGTGTAGCTCTGTTTTTCTTCAGTGAGAAGCTGTGTGTCTGTCTCTGTGTGTCGGTGTTTGAGTCTTTATTTTGAATCAGATAAAGCAAAAGACAGGAAAGGGACAATAATAGCATTGAGTCATAATTATTTACAGTTGAACATATGCAGTTACTGCTCCTGATAATAGCAGTGGCTACACTGGTGTAATTTTAGCAAAGCATTACTTCAAGGAGACTCCAGCCCTTTGACAGTTCTGGTTTAGAGATTGCTGTGACTTTCTGAAGATAAAAAAATGTTGGTTTTTTTTTCCCCCAAGATTTTTATTATCTGAAGACAAAAACTGGACTTGAAACAAGTTAGGCTAATTTCCATTATTTCCAAAAGGGCAATGTGATGTTGTCTTGATGGTCCAGTTCCCCAGCCTGTAGTAACTGCTTAAACTAGGTAAGGTCCAGCCTGCTTATCAACAGAGATCACATCTAGGTTTTGCCTTCCACAGGTGGTCTCCAAGTCCCCATTCTTCTCTGCAAACAGCCATGTTCCTTGGGAGAGCAGGTGGGAGTCTGGTCATAAGCTTCCTGCAGGTCAGGAACAGCCCCTGGATCAGCTACTGGACTATGTCACTGAAGTTGATATTGCTGCACTGGCAAACAGGGGTTTATTTCCTCAAAGATAAGTTCTGTTGTCAAACAGAAACACTTCTGCTCATACTGACCCTCTCCAGAACTCTGGAGATGAGGAAAAATCAATAAGTGCTGACTAGGATCAACTAAAATAAACATTTTCAAGCTTTTAAGATACTAACAAAATACTGAAAGGAAGAAAATAATCCCTGAAGGTATACATTCTGTTGTTAGCCCTGGGAGAGAGCACGGCTACTAACAAGTGAGTCTGTTCTTTCCTCAGCTGGAAATGCCAGATGCCTGCACGTTCCCTCAGCACAGGACTAGTGCCTGGTTTGCTTTGGTCTCACCCACACAGCATCATGTTTGTGGTCACTGGGACCAGGCAGCCATGGGGTATGGTTCAGAGACCAGGAAGGCTGCTAATTCTCTCAGCCCTGCTAATGCCTGGTAGCTAGATTCTGCAGGAACTGGCCAGGGCTCATTCTGGAGCAGAGATGATGTGCATCATGTGGAAGAAGCAGGAAGATGAGCTAGCTGAGTTCAGCCTTGCTTTTCAATGTATCTGCATAGCTCTGGGTAGTGATTGCAGTCTGAAGGAGGTTCCAGCTTTGAGACAAAGCACAGTATCCCCAGTACCTAGAAGGATGCTGTCCACCTTTATCACCTGGGCTATGTGGACACTCCTGTTTTGCAGTCACCATTTCAAGACCAGGTTGTTGTTGTGTGCTTTCCTAGGGGCTGTTCTCTGATCAATCTAATGACCAAGGTAGGTGCAGAAAATGCATGCTTGGTAAGCAGAGTAAGAACTGCTATCTTCAGGGCTAGGACTTTAACCCACCTAGCCTGAGCTCCTGTATCATCAAATTACAGCCCATTCTCTCTGCAGGGAGTGCAACAGCTCATGTTGAATTCAAGAGTGCACTTTCTAGAAAGGTAATCAAACCTGGATCAGAGGACATAAAGGAGAAGAATACACTCCTTCTTTAGTATTTTATTCCAGAGGATAATCACTCTGTAACAAATGTGAAGCAGATGATTCATTAGAAATTTTCTAACTCCAGCTCTCAGCATTGTTCTGGTTCTTGCTATGCCTTTCTACCCTTGATTAGAGCTTTTAAAACTGGCATTTTTCTCCCCATGTTAGAACTTGCAGAGTGTAATCAACCTGCCTCTCAACACCCTGGAACAGCCAAGCCCAGCAATGTCTCTGAGCTGAGCTAGAGCCTATGCTGTTCCTCTTAAAAGCAGTTCAGTTATATGATTCATCCTGCCAGTAAAGACCATTCTATTACACTTTTTCCAGTTCCCTGTGCTTTCCCTTTACATAAATCTCGTGATATGGATGCACTGGCATCTATCTTCTGTGTTTGCCTGTGAGTTTTCCATGTACAGCTGTGTATCCACATAATTCACTGCCCAACCAATGTCTTTGTGCTGTATCTCTGGTTGTCTCTGAGCTGAAACTTCTCTCTGCATCAGAAATAAAAGGATGCTCTTGCATGCTCCTTCAGGTTGGTCTTGCATTGTTCCATGTTCAATGGCCATCAGAAGTCTGCCTGAACTTCGGATCATATATATTGAACTTTAATAGCAAGTGTTTGGGATTTTTTTTCTTTTCTTGGGTATTTGCTGGATTGATGAGATTTGGAGTATTTTTTAGGCAGTTATTCTAATATGCATTAAATCACCATGGCTCCACTGTTAGTTGTGTTTGATACTGGTTAAATGAAAAGCAAAATGTAATTAAACACCTGTTCCTTAAAAAAACCTGTGCTTTCTTAGCTTCTTTCAGGAGAACCATCTGACTCAAAATTTTACCCTACCTTTTAATCTCATTGACATCTTCTGAACATTGTTTTCTGTGTGCAGAGCCTGGGGTAGACCAAGCAGTGAGAAAATAGACTGTGAGAGTTTAATAGCAGAGAGTAGAATAAACTGTGGAGCAGACCATTTGCCTCCTGGACACTTTGGCTGCTCTCTGTGGAGCTCCTTGAACCTGCAGTGCAGCTGTGTTTTGTGCCTGATATGTCTGATAGGTCAAAAAACCCATGAGATTTGCCTCCACTGATGGGCAAGCCAAATGGTCCTTGTAAAGCCATTTCACTTTTTCCCCACTTTTTCATATTTTCTTCCTTTTATTTTTTCTTTCCTTTTCTTCTTTTCAGTTCTGCCTTTTTCTGTTGGTTTTGTTTGGTGTCTTGGTTTGATTTGGGTTTGCCAATTTTAATATATTCAATTTCTTTTAGAGATAGGATTTAGGAGCAAATACAAGGACAGGCCTAAAACTTAAAAGGGTATATAGAAGAAATTTATTAATAACACAGAAAAAATAAGAAATTCAGAATAAGATTCCCAGATCATTCCCTCCTCCCCCCCGCCACCTTCTATATTTCTTAACAACAACATACAGAGAACACTTCAGTCAGTTTTCCACTTAAATAATCATTTCAGTTCACTCTAGAGAGAAAAGTTCCTTTTTTGATTTCGGCATAGGGGGTGTCTTCACTTTCACAATTTGCATCCACCTGGGGAAAATTTGCAAATTGTGAACTTCCTCCCATCTTCACAGTCTTTCCAGAGCTGTGTTATGGGTTATGCCACACACATGGGGTATTACTTTTAAGGGCAAGCTGTTCAAAGACAAAAATCCTCTTCATGTCTTTTTCCATCAAATGTCTCTGTCCATCTTTCCAGTCTCCAGAACAGAGAGCCCCATTCCCTCGGGACAAAAGATTTTTTTTTTTCTCAAGTACTTCAACCCCCCCCTCCAAGTAGTTTCCCACAATTTAAAGGAAATTTCAGTGTAGTCCAGTCCCCCCACAGCCCACAAAAATGGTTTTCAGCTAACTTATCCGTGGCATCTCTTCAATTTCTTCCCATCTGGAAACTTAGCTCCTACTTCACTGACTTTAGTATACTCCCTGTTTTATTCTTCTCATTCAGGGGCGCTCAGGAGATCTGCAGTCTTATCCGAACATTAGGAAGGTTGAAATTGCACCCAGAAGGTGAAGGGAGCCAGGCCATGGCATCCTGGAAGCTGTGCCAGGGCTTTGGGCTGCACGGGCTGTGCAGAAGAGGCTGGATGAAACTGCAAAGTCCAGCAAGCAAATGCGGGAGGGGGGCTCGGCTGGAGCAGAGCCCAGCTGCACTTCCCCAGGCTGTGTGGGCGGCTGGGGCTTCTCCTCCCCCTGGCTGCTTTTAAGATGGCAGCAGGGCCCCAGCTGAGCTGTGGCCACGCTGGAGGAAACTAGGATCATAGCAAAGGTTTCCCTTTCCCCAGGCCATCAGTGCCCCGAGCTGAAAACAGGGGAGGCCTCGGTGATTCCCCCACCCCTGCCCCGCCAGGCCGCATGGGGACGGCCGGGCCAGTTGTTACCGGCTTCTTTACGGAAGTAAAAAGAGAGAGATTAACTTTACCGGTGGAATTTATAAAAGCCAAATAACTTTTTAATTGGTTACCCAGGCTGTCAACCACCAAATCAGCCCTCAGATTGGTCCCCACAGCACAGAGAGGAAGCTCCCACAGAGGAACCAGCCTTCCTGTGTTTCCTCCTCTCAGGCGACCCCCCCATGCAAACCATCACATTTGGTTTGTTTTTTTGTTTGGTTGGTTTGTTTTTTGTGTTCCCTTTTGGGCTACATAACATGTGAGCACTGTCACTTAATAAATCAAGTACACCACTAGAATTCTGAAATTAGTGGGAATATGAATAAGGACTTTTGTCAATATAACTGTTCCTATATAGCCACATCTGAACTGCAGATGCTGCTATGGAGCAAAAAAAGATCCCCTAGACTTCAAAAAGTCAACCTGAACATTATCATTAAACCAGTTATGCTGTTTCTGTTACTGAAATGAACTCTGGAACACCTGTGCAGACCCATTCCCAATGTTCAAATGTCACCTCTCACTATGTGGGAATGCCACCTCTCACCGGAAAGGGTGTTTGCTCCTTTCCTCAGCAGTGTTGCACAAGCAGCTGAATTGCAGCTGACTCACCTAAAAGTGCCCTTTTCTCTGGTAGCATCCTGAGGGTTACGTTGGTGGTATCTCACCAGGTTTCTGGCATAGTCTGGATCCAGTGTCATTGGTGGGCAGGGTGTGACACAGCCAGGTATGCTGAGCACAAACACACGTGCTGTGCTGCAAGCAGCTCTGTGTTCCTCAGAGAAAGGCAGTGAGGATTTGTTTAAATAGGTGAGAGAAAAAGGCTTTAATCACAGCACATTTTCTTAGGTAAGATCAACAAACTGAGAGAAATCTGAAATTGTAACATGCTGTTCTTGGACATGCATTGGCTCTCCAGCAGTCTTTTTATTTCTCTGGGTTTAGTTACCTTTTGTAGTTTTATGACAGGTATGACAGGCTGGAGCCACTCTGGTTGTGAACACTTTTATCTCTTTGAAGATTCTCCTTTTGAAATGAAATGTTTCTTGGCCGTTCTTAGCTCAAAGGTGGAACTTTATAGGGAGCAGGATGGAACTGTTTGCAGTGGGGGGAACTCCAGAGCAATTTTACTTCCTTTGAAGATGTGTGTTTTTCCTGAAGCAACTTCTGTGCAGTAGGAAAATCATCTGGGGCCAAGCAGGAAGTTGTGAGGTCGGTGGCACATCCCAGCGAGCCCTCACCCTGCATCACACTGTCCCTTCCCGTGTGCCTGGAGACAGCTCTGGGCACTCAGGACAGGCAAGGAGAACTTTTGTACAGATTTATTCTTAAAACCCACATCTGAGGGTGGGCCTGCACAGCCCACATGGTGTTCATTGTTGGGTACAAGGGTTTTGTTTGGTGGGGTTTTTTTCAGCTACCTCCACACTTCCGCCCACCCGTGTGTTTGAAGCTCGTTTAGCAGTGCTGAAGAGTAATAAAGGTAGATAAAGGAAATGCATTAAATGACCCACTCCGCTGGTGATGCTGGGTAGGTAAGACCCGGCCTCTCCCAGGCTGAGGTGAGCTGAGGGGAAACCTTCTCAAGGCGGGACTGAGGTGAGCTGAGGGGGAACCTTCTCATGGCTGGGCTGAGGTGAGCTGAGGGGAATCCCCCCATGGCCGGGCTGAGGAGCTGAGGGGAATCCTTCTCATGGCGGGGCTGAGGTGAGCTGAGCTGGGCTCGGCTCAGGTGAGCTGAGGGGGAGTCTCTTCACTGGGTTGAGGAGACCACCTGAGGGAAGGCGGGCAGAGGGAAAACCTCCTCATGCCCGGTCTGGGCTGGGTTGTGGGGGATCCCCTCAGAGCAGAGCTGAGCTTTCTGACGAATCGCCTATCATATCGGGCTGAGGCGGGCTGAGGGAGGACCCGCTCCCGGCTGGGCTGAAGAATTCCCTCAGGGCACCTGGGGGGTGCTGAAGGGACACCCTCAGGGCCACACTGAAAACAGATGAGGTGGCGATCTGAAGCGGCTGACGGGATCTCGGGGACAGTCTGAGGAGCGGTGAGGAGGCGCCCTGAGGCGGGCTGAGGGGACACCCCCACGGGCTGGTCCGCGGACCGGTGGCGGGCCGGTGTAGAGCTCGGCTGAGGGGACACCCGTAAGGGCCGGTTCAAGGGCGGCTGAGGGGCCGCCCCGCTGGGCCGCCCTGCCGCAGCGCCCCGGGCCGGCTCACGGACCCCTCGGGGCTGGCGGGGCGGGGCGGGGCGGGCACGGCCTGCGGGGCGGGGCGGGGCGCGGGCAGGGGCGGAGCGTTCCCCGGGCCCCGCCCCGGCGGCCCCGCCTCGCCCGGCTGTCAGAGCGAGCCGGGCGGGATCGGGGCAGGCTCGGGGGGACCGCAGGATGCGGCGCTGAGCGCGCTCCGCTCGCTTTCTCCGTCCGTCTGTCCGTCCGTCCCTCGGTCTCCCTGCCCGGGCTCCCGCACGCCGAGATTCCCTCCCGCAGCCCATGATGTGCCTGGAAAGCGACGGCTCCTCCGGCAGCAGCCCGGGCTGCGGCGGGCGGCTCCGAGCTGGCGACGAGGAGGAGGAGGAGGACGGCGAGCGGGGCTGCTGCGGCCGGGGTGCCGAGGGCGAGGTGCAGACCCTGTCGGGCAGGATGAACCCCCCGGCGGCCGGCAAGCACCCCGACCGCCCCGCCGCCCTCCGCAAGGCGCCGACCCTCGGCCGGGCCCGGGTAGCGGCCGCCGGCATCCTCAGTGTGGGCAACGTGCTCAACTACCTGGACCGGTACACGGTGGCAGGTGAGCACCCCGCGGCTGTGAGGCATCCCCCGCTGCCGGGCTCAGCCCTTCCCGGGCACGGTGCACCGCCGTCCCCAGGGCTGTCCCGGGCTGGGTCAGCGGGGCTCGCCCGCCGTGCCGGGGCTGGAGAGCAGGGATGGCGTGAGGGATGCGGCGCGGCCGGTGCCCATTGTGCGGCCGCTCCGGTATTGTTCTCTAGTTTGTCTGAATTTTGTCGAAAATAAGAGGAGCGCCCTTTGTTTGTGTGGATGGCGGAATGGGTGCTCGGTGGGCTCGGGACGGAGCGGTGGCCGCAGGGAGGTCGGAGCGGAGCGGAGGTGCGGGTGATGGCAGACGCGATATCGATCCCGCACGGGGGAAACGCTGCGGGCGACAGGTGCAGCTGCGGCCGGAGAGACACAGAGCGGGGGGAGACGGCATCGAGCGCGGTCTGTCCTTGGGTGGGAATAGCAGCGAAGCAAATCCCCTTTGCTTTGTTTCTGCGGAGAGCGTCCAGCCTGGAACGCCCGGCTGCCCTTCAGCCCTGTGCCAAGGAGGGTCCCTTCCCTGCAGAACTCCCGAGCAGGTGACCGCAGAGCTGGCAGGAGCGGGCGCAGGAGGAGCAGCTAGGCAGCTGCAGTGCACTTTGTAAAGCTCGGTTTTCTTGAGGTAAACACCTAAAATCGTGCACTCACTAGTGGATGTGTACTGTGTGAACCACTATGTTCCTCAGTACTTACTACTACCGTGAAGCTCAGCTCCAAAGCAAATGTCTGTTTGGATGTTTACTGTGCCATCCCTAGAGAGAACTCCTTGTTTATTCTTGTCAGGCAATAACAGCAGGGAAGAAGATCATCACTGAACTTTTTCTAATTAGAAATGAAGTAGGCTTGTTGGTAATCAACTGTCTCATGTCATTAGAATATAATACATATTCTCTGTTTGGCAATACTGATAATTTTATCTTCAGAGCTTACAAAGGGGTTTGTGCATGTATAAATTTTTCTCTATGCATATATATGTTTTAATCACTAGGACTCAATGTGGTGTTAAGCAAATCTGATATTTGTTTATACTACATTAAAATAATGTATGTTTGTAGGGCAGTGATAGAGAGCGAGGGACATAAATCTAAGTCACTGTTGTCAGAATAAGTTGGCCAGGCTCTATTTATTTTGTCTGGAGTATGAAGATGGGGAGGATTAAAAGGAAAATATAGCTGGCACCGTTGAGGTTTCTTTGCTTTTCTTTTTAGATGTGGCTTGTTCCTTCAGGAAATGTAAAGGCCAGTATTGGGAGATATTGAGTACTTGACTGGTAGTTAGTATGTTACAGAAGGAAGCTTGAAGATAAAAGGTTAGCCTGTTATTATTGAAGGAAATTTTAGTGTGCTCCCTTGGCCTCAAATAGGGACCTCTCTAAGTAAAGTTTTACTACAAAGCACCTTTAATGCATGGAAAGCTTCCTTTTTAGGAAGCTATTCCCCCCCCTCATGCATTCATTAAAAAAAAAAAAAAGTCACATCTAGTTCACCTATTTGCTCTAGCATTTCCACTGAGACCGTTGCCATTTGATTTTTCTGCCTGCAAGAACTGAAAGCATCTTCTTTTCTGGAAAGGCTGGAAGGTGCCTGAACAAGCAGAAGACAAAAATGCCTGTAATGTGGCATTGCCAAAGCCAGTGCTGTGACTGCTGGCATTTCTAGGACAAGCTCTGATATTACTTTGCTCAATAACTGTCCTGTGGAACTTATCTATTAACATTCAGCTTGATATCAAAGGTTTAAGATCTCAGACATCAGACTTGCCTTTGGGGACAGAATCAAACTTTGCATGGGCTTTTTGTCTTCTGTCAATTGGTATTTACTTTTCAAACTGGTGTTATATAAAGTGCTAATCTAAAACATGAAATAATTTAAATCCAGTGTAATGGAAGAGTTGTGGTAATAAAAATTATATGTTTTGAGCTCAAAACTGACTTGATTATAAAGTCTTCTCTAAAAGTAATCTTTACTTTTGTATTTTGAGTCTTAGTGCATACCACATGCTTATGTGATGTGCACTTGCAGATGAATCAAGCTAGCACTTTGAATATTCAGCTCATGTCTCAAGACAGGTAATAATTAGTAAATACAACTCTCCAGACCTTCAAAGTGCATTTCAAATATGAATTGTTGCAACAACATAATAAGGGATTTTAACACCAGCCACGTTTATGGCAGGGGAAGTAGAATCAGAAATTATGATTTACCTAAGGCCAGTGGACTGTTGTGAGAACTGGAATTAATTTCTGGTTCCAGCTCTATTTGAAACAAGTGTTAGAAGTGCAGCAGTACCAATGAAAACTGGCTCCTGAGGATTTGTCTCTAGGGAGATCCCTGCTGTGGATTCTCTGATGTCAAATAATAGTTGACCTTTGTCATTAGCCTTTCTCTTCTTGTCTTATAAGAGTCTTACATCTACCCAATCATTTTTTTAAAATGAAAGTGTTGGAAGCTTTGGGATTTCTTCCTGCTGTCAAATTTAGGTAAAGGCAGGTCAGTGGCCTCAAAAGCAATTAGCAGGCAGCAGACAGACAGACATAAGCAAACAGAGTATCCAGCACAATACTCCAAGTACATCTTCTGTCTTACTTGAGAACTTGGTTGCAATCATTTTGATCTTCCAAAAAGTGTAAGAAAAAAACCAAATATATATAAAGCAAGTATATACAAGTATGCATTTTTTTACTGGGGAGAAAATAGTAATATACAGAGTTATTTCCAGATGTAATTTCCTGAGTGCCTCCCACTATTTTCTAACATATCCTCACAGAAGCTGTAAGTTTGTATCCAGTCAATGCAAGAATATCTTATGTAATAGAAAGAACTAGGCTGACCTGTCCTATAGCACATCTTGCCCTTAAAAGTAAAAGCTTTTGCATTGCTACAAAGCAAACAGCAAATGTGTTACTTTTGGTGTTTACACTCTGGACACATAAACATTATGTATAATGAGTTGGTTTTGGGTAATCTTTTTTTCAAGTGCAACACACAAGGAAGTAGCTGCCTGTTTTCCTGGTTTTGGTTTAATGATTTCCCAGTATGGACTAAATGAGTTTATGAGGGGATATGCCTTTTTGGTATCTGGGACCGAGCTTGAGTGAAGTTTCCAAGATACAGGGCATACACAGCTTCACATCTGACACTAAGTTTGCAGCTTTTTTGGGAATACATGATAAAAATGAGCATCCATGGAGGACTGGCCTGTTTCTTAAGGTTTAAGAACAAGTTTCTTCCAATACTTAAAAATAAAGACCCAGTGGTGGGTATTTCAATAAGGTCCTTATGTTTACAAAGAGTTGGAAATATCCAGTGTGTGTGGAGTTTGTTGGAATATACTGATATTTGGGAGAAGCTGTCCCAAACAAAAAGTATGAATGTCTCTACTGTGGCTCTTGTAAAGAAAATATTGGAAACTCAATCAGTACTGAGCATTACCAGCTTGAAGGGAAATGATCCTCTGCAATTTTCTTAATGGGGTTTTGATCATACTGAAAACAGTTGCCTGTGGAAAAAGCATTATTTCAAAAGCTGTGATATTTCACTGCTATTAGGATAGCAAACAAGTAAGGACAAGGGGAAAACAAAAGTAATGAAACCACTGTAGATTTCCTGTGAAACTGCAGAATTTCAGTCATCCCATGATGCTGGGATATGTCTTCTTCCTTAATGTAGTTTTGGGAAAAGTCATCTTGCCTTCAGAAGCTTGGAATGTGGTTTCACAATTATACCATGGGTGACCTTTTACTGTGCCTGCTGTTGACGATGAAAATAGTCTTGCTTCATTAGGGTGTCACCTCCACCTTCTAATTCAGATGCTACTTCCTGGCATTTCTGTAGTGCTTTAATTTAAAGGTAACGATTTAATTAAGCTGCAGAACTACCCAGCAAAGTAAATGAGCCTCACTATCCCACTACAGAAGGGGAAACCAAGTTGCAGAGTGTTGGTGATTTGCCTGTGGTAATGGAGTTAGTGGCAGAGCCTTGGCTGGTATCAGTTCATATTTGAGGTTCTCTGTCTATCACACAGCACGTCACAGACTTTGGTCTGCTGGTTCTGTCCTTTAAATGTCTGCAACTTGCTAATAACTGCATTTGTGTTAATTAGCCTCTCATTAGAACACATAGTTGCAAATCAAATGCCATTCTTTGAAGATACATACATGCAAATGATCACTGAAAGTTGAAAGTCAAGTTTACAACTACGTAATACAGACTCCAGCTGAAGGGTTAGGAAAGGTTCAGCACTAACTCTCAAGTGCAAAGACATTCAAGAGGTTGTGAGCCAAAACTACTTCTTTTTCTTGTGAGCTCACATTTCTGATAGTAACATAGTGCCCCATTGAGTGTTTCTTAGTGAATGGAGTCAGAGAATTCACATGGAATGGGATGAAAAGGACCCCTTCTCCCCTTCTAACAAGACTACGCTCAGTGCTTATAGCTTCAGGGAGGGAAGTATTAAGAGGCAGTGCAAGCACCCAGGACACAGCTCTGGAAGGACTGTAATGCTGGAAAATATTAGAAAATAGCACTGACAGAGTGCACTTGAGCCAGCAGTGCAGCCAGCTCACACATGTGAGAGTTTGTGAAAGGATGACAGTGTTTTATGTGGGCAGCAGGGATCTGCTACTGACTCAAAATTCAACAAGTCCTGCTTTGGGAGCAGAAGTTAGACTTGAACCTCATGCACTTCTAAAACAGGAGATAGAAAATGCTCTGCAGCACAATGACAGGGGCTGTGCCATAGCATCTTGTTCTCTAGTGTTCTGTCTTCCCTGTGTGATGGGCTTTATTGCAAAGCCTGCTGCTTCCTGTTTGCTGATTGTTATGCAAGTTGGCAGGATTTGTTCCAGAGTATTTTACATTTCAAGTGAAGTCTTATTACATTTAATCATAGTGTTTTTTTCTTCCTTGTGCTGTAGGTTTGCCAGATACTAACTATCTTTGTTATTATGTGCAGATTTTCCTGTTTTACTCTGAGATCCTCTTTCATGAATGTTGATTAATTTTATACCCAAAGCATCCAAGTCATCACAGCCAGAGAATGTGGCCTTTATTACATGGAGTTAATATACTCATAAATATTGAGTGTGTTCTAAAGAACAATGTAATGATCTTATTAGTTGCCTTATCTCTATGACTGTCAATACCAAAAGCTTTGTGATAAAGCTTCGCTGGCCAAAAGTGTGGGAAATCTGTAATCATTCCTTCAGACTTCTCAAATACCATACCAAGCTTCAATAGGGTTAAATTCTATCACTCAACTTGTATAATAAATGGGAATAACTGAGAACATTTTTTTTCTGGTACGCTGTGCATGAGATGCAAATAAGCTGCTGATGACATACCATGGTGGGTTATAAATTTTAACAGATATTGTTAAAAACTGGTGAATTTTCCTGTAATAGAAAATCCCATAGCTCTTGCTTGGTGTTTCAATTGCTGAGGAACTCGTGGTTGAGAGGTGTTATAAGGTATCACCCATGTCAAATAAGGTTGTAAAGGCCTTGAGGTTCCTTATAACCAGGAAAAGCTCCTGGTACCTCTTCAGGAGATTCCATGGGAAACCATGATTTTATTTGACAGATAAAAAGTAGGAACTCCAGAGATCAGAACTCTTCTGAGTTGCTTGTTTGCATCATCATTGCTTGATGTATATTATAGACCAGGACATTGTTGTGTATCCTCTATGGAATAAGGTGGTGCACCCAAAGTACTTAAAACCCACATCTATCTCCATATCTCCAAGATATATCAGAGAGCTGTAGGCCAAGGATGGGCAGTCAGAGGGACACAGGAGACAGCATTGCTCAGTGGGAGGGACCCAGGAAGATGAGCAGATGTGGCTTTTTGGTGGGCAGGATAGCCAAGGGGTGAGGAGGGGTTTGAAGGAAGAAAAGGGCAGCTTTCAACAAGAGTTTACAAACAGCATCTTCCAAACATGACGAGCACCACAGGAAAAAAGATGAAGATGTCTGTTGGAAATGGATAAAGGAGGATGATGCCCTTCTGGCTGAGAGAGTTTTGTGGAAGTGAGCACTGTGGATGTAGGGTGATGAGTGTTCTAGAAAAAATAATGTGTGTGCAAAATGAGTTCTACAAAGAACCTGTGAGGTGCCTAAGGGGCCACGGAAGTTAATGGGAGCTGAGCAAAATGGGCTTGGGCTCAGAGCCCAGAGAGGTGTAAGTGAGGTGAACAGCACCTCATGGTTTCCAGAGAAGTTTGAGTACAGATCTTGGCATGGACCTCTCCTGTAAATTGCATTTTTGGTGAACTGGTCTGAAATTCTTGGTCTGAAAATCAAGAGGCAAATCTGAGACAGGTAGGGGCAAAATAAGAGAAACCCCCAAACAACCCAAACCAAACAACAATCCCCCAGTCATTACTACTGAGTTTTTAAGTCCTAGATGCCCCCTGTGACTTTGGTGCTGTAAAACTTCTCACCCTGCAATTCACTGACTGGACAAGTGCCCTACCTAGAACTGCTGAACTGCTGAGCACAGCAGGCATCTCATGCATGATTTTTCTTTTCTTGAGACATCTGTTTTCATTGTTATTTTGTGTGTGCTTTTGTCTGATGTAACTCAGCTATTTCTGTAGGGTTGCAGGGAAAGGAAGTGAAAGGGATGGAGCACTAATATCCGTGCTCCTGGTTTTACAACAGTAAATAAAACATCAGGAGGATGGGGATGCCAGGGATCCTGGCTGACTGAAGGGATGCAGAATGCTTCCCACTTGTGTTCATGACTTTGGACCTGTCACCAGTCAGGAGTGGCTGAAGGTTTCTTCTGGAAGGCTCTTGAAGGAGCTGTTCAGGATGCTCTGGTGGCTCTTTCCACTCTTCATGGTGCTGTGTGTTTCATGGAAGCCTCTGCACAAGCCATGACTGGAACCACCACGTTATCTCTCACTATTCTAAATGACAAAGTAAGGAACAGAATTCTTCTGTCAGGCTGAACCTTCTAGACAGCAATGGAGCATGTTGTGAGAGCAACATAGCTGCTCCCACCTATTCTGTACTTCAGGTTTTGAGGGAATAAGAATCAATCCTCCTTCTCCAGAACTGGTCTCCTGCCACAACTGAAATTACAGAGCAATTTTAGCTTTAGAGAGGGGAGAGAAATACAGAAGGAAATCTAGGCTTTATGCCTTGCCTGTCCTAAGTTCAGGCTTGAGCAATATGAAATACCAGGATTATGTTGTTGGTGAGCAATATTATTTCCTGTAGAGATTTCTTGTTTCTTTGTTTTGAGTTTTTTTAAAATACATTTCTTATGCTTCTGCTGGTGGCCAGCAACTGCAGTAGCTGAACAGAAGAGCAGGGGGAAAAGATCAGTGTTTATCTGGAGAATAGCTGCAATAACAACTTGGAGCTTGGCTGGCAGAGTGAGAGAACCCCATGCTGGAATGAAAATCCTTTCAGCCTTGGCATGTGATGATTTTTTTTGTTTAATTTCTTTATTTTAAGGCTGCATTGAGCCAAAACTGCAGTAATCCATCTTACTCCTTGTTCAGGCTTCTGCCAATAATTATGTAAATAACAGATCACAGTTAATTATTTGTTTCATAGCTTCCTATTTTCTCTGTTTTTATTAGTAACATGTCATTATTGTCTTAGAATACAGCTCTGTGTTCTTGGTAAATGTAAAACAACAAAAATGGGTGAACTGACAGTGGCAACAGGACTCGTGTCTGTGTGAGGTCTGCAGGGCCTGAATTAAACCTGCCTGAAGGTTGACTCTGATTCCCATGGCTGTCCTGGGATTTGCTGATCTGTGCTCTCTGCATATTCTCATTTCAGAGAAGTGATCCTTCAGGAGGGTTTGCCAGCAAAGCAGTATGGATCAGAAAGGGGAGGGGGGTGGGGGTCTTGCCCTCTTGTTGATTTGCAATTTCACTTCTCTCTGCCTGTCACGTTTGCATTTCATGATTTGTGCCAGTGTGGTGGTGATGACCTTGGAAGTTTTGCATTTAATCCTGGCTTAGGCAGCTGCTTTAGTACAGCTTTCCTACCAGGTGGGCACTTCACAAATCACTGTGTGCTCTTGCTCTTGTTCCTCCTCAGTGGGACTTTTCATTTGAAAATGGGAGACTATGACAGGATTTCTTTTCTAATAATTTTGCATAAGATGCTGTATTCTCATTTTCACCTTGCCTTCAGTGTTGGGTGTTTTTTTCCAACAGACTGGTGCTTGTAAACTTTGCCCCAGCCAGACCCACTGGGGCTTGGCTGTCCCAAGCTGTAGGATGTAAATAATTTGATGTGACATCAGCTGACCAAGTGCCACTGCTGTCCAGGCTTTAGTCCCTGAGCAGGTTGGTGGATGAAATGTTGCTTATGGGATGCTGAATCAGAGCTGCTTAAGCACTTTGGGCCAGGCACTAATTTTGTTCAGTTTCAGGCGTGTTCTCAGTGCTAAATAATAATTAATACAGAATTGCAACACTATTAATAAATACCAACTGTGCAAACTATGCAATAAGGAGAAATTATTTCTATTGCACCAGTGTGGCTCATAAAGAGGGGTCATTGCCTGTGTTGGTGTGCTGAGCTATTAGAACTCAAATTCTGCTGCAGTTATACCAGTGTTAAAACATTTCTAATAGTCTTGTTATTTCCGTCCAGCAGCCAGAAATGCTGACTAACTTTCAGGATAACAATCTTTTATATATTCAGGAAACAAAATACCCAAGGGCCACTGGTGACTGACAGCTACAGTGCTCTGATTAAAACTGACAGTTCCTGATCAGCTCCATCTTGGATGTGTTAGTTCCTTTTCTCATGGGGAAGAGAAGACAGAGGACAAAAAATATTTAATGTAATAGTATTAGGATATGAAACTTTTTTTTTCCTTTGCAGTTTTTTAGGAATTTGTAACTCAGAAATACCAAACAAAGTACCTAAGTAATAGTGCTTGGAAGGGCAAACATTAATCTCTCCATGATGACTTTCCTATAACAAGGTACAGAAAATGCCAAGTGTTGGCTTCTAGTCATTGATTTTTGACTATAAGGACAATGTGCTGAGGTTTCCAAGCTTCTGATGATCAGTTAATACGTGGTGTTTGCCTGTTTTATTCCCAACTGATATTAAGACAAGGAGGACTTTTTTTCCCTGTAAATGAGAGGAATCATGGTGCTTTTGCTCATCTGCACTTACATACAGACTGCACAAGCAATTACTCAATCCCTGATGAAAAACCTTGGGTCACTGGTCAGAACATGAGGTTGTTGGGAGCCACTGGGCACTCAGCCACTGGTGCCCACACAGTGAGCAAATCTCCTGCTCTTCTCCTTGCCCTCCAACAGCATTTCTTAGTCATTGAACAAATACCCAACTTTATTTCCTTTACCTAAGTGTTTATTTCATCTCCTTTTACACATTTAGAGATGCTGGATGCTCAGAGCAGTTAGCAACACCTCCCCAGCATGTGCTGCTGTGTGCTTTTCTGCTCTGGGCTGTACCTTGAGCTCTACAGAAGGGCTGCAAAAGCAATCAAATTAATGAGTTTTCTTGCCTACTTCATTAGAGCAGGGTCCTGGCAGATCTGCTGAAGTTTAGGGTCACTTGCTACTTCCTTCATGAAACATATATTTTTAAGTAGTCAAAATTTTCACCTCTTACATGTTGGCAATTCCAGCTGAGCATAAATTAACGTTGCTCAGTTATTTTTGTAAGCTGGGACCAGTTTTGGAAGCTTATGCACTGTTTTATATGTGCTTTAACACCCAGGAAGGTTGACCTGCCATGATTTAAGTTTTGAGTTGTGCTTTTAAGGCGCTGGATTTGGGGGCATTGGAGAAGTGGCACTCCTAGAAGCTAAAACACTTTTTCAAATCAAGTTAAAATGATGTTTGTTCTTAAAGGTGTATTGAGATGCATGTGGTATTAAGGCACATTTTTTGTCAGCTACTCAAGGTGAAGTGGGAGTACTTTAGTTATTACAAAGCTACCAAAATTTTCAGGTTTTTAAACTGTGAACTAAGAGAGTTGCAACAGTTGCTGGAGAAGAGAGAGGTAAATCACTTTTGGTCTGCATTTCATTGTGCTTTTTAAACTTCTGTCTGGAAGAAGCCAAAATTAGTAATGCTTCTGTAGTCATATTGTGTTCAAAAATATGTAATGGTTTAAATGTCAAACTGCACCTTATTGCAGGCTTACATTTGCCTCTCAAGTGTGCATTTAAATCACTTGCATTGCTGAAAGCCACTTAACAAGAATAAATTGTAAGTGGAGCTGATATTTGAATAAAACCAGAAGTTATGTGAGTGGCTGGAGAAAGGTCTCTGTCTGTAAGCACATGCAATAAAATCTGAATCAGGATTTAACACTTTTTATTTAAATATTTAGTCAAGCCCTATTATACCACCCCATCTCATTTTCTAAGTGGATGGAAAATACATTCATCACCATTTAGAAATTACTGGGCTTTGTGTCCTGATGATGTTTGGTTTTATTCACTCAAACCTGTGCAATTGAAGCACAGACCACTTCAGTCCTGAGTGGGAGAGGTTTCCTGGCCATTGCTACCTGCAGAAGAGCTTTGTGTGTACAGCATGAGCCCAGCAGTGGGAGAGCTGGGATTGTCCAGGCAGCCATAGATGTTCTGCCTGTGGTCTCTGTCAAAGGCTGCCAGAAAACAACAGGCAGGCTCAGCCATGGTGTGGACACCACTAGTTAGCAGATTTGTATCACTGATCTGATAATTAAGATGTTTGTAAATTCTATTAATCACCCATTTGGCTGGTAAGACCTCTATTTTTCAATGCTCCAGTTCTCTTTGTAGATTAAAACAAATGCATAAAGGTTTTTCCTTTAATGAAGGAAGCTGCTAAGAAGAAAATTTATTATTAATAATAATTTATTTTTATTTTATTTTATTTCTTCACTGTTTGCAGGTGTTTCTTTTATTCTGCAGGAACAAAGTTTTGGTGGGTTTTTTTGATCAATGCCTTTGACATAATATTGAAGATCCCTGTTTGCAGCTTCCATTCATACACATGGGCTCTAGTTTCCTCTGCTAGTATTGAGTCATCAAGACAGAAGAACTAAAATAAAGATCTTATAGTCATGCAGGAAGTTATTTTTTTTTAAGGGGTTTATAAGTATAGTGTTTCTAAAATATATTGGCTCCTTTGTAATTACACACTTTAGATATTAATACATATAATTATGAAAGTATAATTAGACTCTGGTAGGTAATGTCATAACAATTTTAAGGTAGATTTTAAAATATCTTGTACCTAAAATATCCCAACAAGAACAATTTTTCTTCTTTAGTAATATTCTTGAGCTTAGTCTGGAGGACCTGATCCTAGACTCTGGGTTTTTTTGCTTTGGGTTTTTTTTCCTTTTAGCACAGAATTCAGTAGAGACTGAATTGCTTTGTCTTTTAAAGGAACAGACCCAGGGTTCTTCTGTAAGATTTCAGGGCTAGAGGGAAGCAAGAGCACACTTTGGATAATTTTAGGTTAGGATTATTTTACAAAAGAGTCTCTTATCAGTTCTTAAAAAGCCAGGTAGTGAAAGACTTGATTGGTGGAAAGCTGGAAGAATGTAGCACATAAAAGTGTTAGGGACCAAGTGTCACAGTGTGTGAGGGATGCTCACACAGACTCCAGACTCTCCTGCTCTGTGACCTGTGTCTTTTAACAGATTCGTTTCCCTTTAAATCCAGAATAGCCTCTTTCCAGCCCAAATTGCTGTGCAGCATGTGGTTTGCTGAGGGGAGCAAGGCATTTTCTGTCTCCCAGAGGCTCGTGCCGTGTCAGCTGTCTGGTGCCCCTGTAATTTCACGGGGATCCTGCTCAGAGCCCTGTGCTCTGGGCTGTGGGCACCCAGTGCCTTCCCCATGGGTGCCCAGAGGCTCCTGCCTCTGCTTCCCTTCCCTCCCTCCCCCCGGCTCTCACTTCGGGGAATCAAATTCAGCAGCAGCAGCAGCCACAGCAGAGAAGAGCAGCTCTGTTTGAAGCTGTCCCTCCAGAACGTGCACACAGATTTCACTGCCTGCACCTGCCATGTCTGGCTGCTGGTGTGACCTCCTGTGCCAGCAGCCTGTCCTGATGAGTGTTCCCTGTTCCTTCCATCCCAATTAATAGTTTTAAGGACACTTAATTCCTTGCCAGCCTTCTAAAGCTTGTCTTTGTCCATAAACACTCAGCATTATCTTTGTGAGGGTCCAGTAGAAGAGTGCTTTCAGATCATATAATGAAAGCTAGAGCAGGCAGTGTTAGGAGGTTTGTGTCAAACACATAAAGGGCAGTGAAAACTCTGAGGATGCTGTGTCATTCGAGCTGGAGCAGTCACTCCTGCAACACTGCAGGCTTCTCTTTGAAACCCTTTGTAGGTGGGTAAAGCCTTTCTTGCTGTTTCTGTTGAGCTCCTTGGGCTTTGTGCCTTCCCTGGAGTACAAGACTGCTGCCCTTTCCCTGTGCAGGACCCTGTGCCAGCCACAGCAGCTGCTGTCTGGGCAGGGTGGAGATGCAGCAGCACATGAGTGTGGAGCAGCAGCAGGCTGTGAGACTTGCCAGGGCTGCACAAGTCCTTCCTCTGTGCTCTTCACTGCCTGATGAACTCCTTGGAGTCAAACCAGCCCAAAACCACTGCCTCCATCACTACCTACAGGGTGTTTCCTTATGTCACAAAGCCATCTCATTGAAATATTTCATGTTTCAAAGTACTGACTTGTTTCAATCCAGAATTCTTTGGTTCCCTACAGAAGTGTATCCATTCCCTTTCTACCACTGAAGATCAGTGAGACAGGATGAGCACAGGGGATGTTTATAAGAGCCCTGCTTAGATTAAGCACTAAACGGTGGTGTTTGGCTTCCTTTGGAGCTCATTGCTGCAGCTCCCCCCCTAAGGATAACTTTTTGTGTGATGGATAATTTTCATTTGTGCAGCAGATGATGCACATCCCATGAGTGAGTGTTAGAGGTAACAGTACCCATGGAAAGGTAACCCCAAGGTAACCCACCATGGAAGGGTGGCTCTCTGCTGGAGTTGGAGAACAGGAGTGGAACTGAACAGGGTGCAGCCTCCCTTGTTGATTCTGCTGTTGCATTGTTAAAAACATGATAATCCTTTTTAGCTGCTCAGTCTCTCCCATTGGTAATTACTAAATGTAGTTGCTTATGTACAAGCAAGCTCAAACAATGGAAAATACATGAAATATGAACCCTTTCTTTGTGCTGGGGTGGGAACATTTATCTTGCTGGAGTGAGGAATGTTCACCTCACATTTCCGAACATTGTGTTCAGCAGATGAGCTGTTTCCTCCTTCTCCTTCAGGTTTTGGTCTCTCCATTGGGGACAGGGCTGAGGCCATGCTTAGATGGGCTGTTAGAGTAATTATCCAAGTCAACAGCCATGGCTTTAAAGATGCTGTTGTGTGATTTTATTGTTATTGAGTGGAATGGGTGGAAATTGGCTTGGTTCTTGTGTTTTCTATAGTTCAGTCTATTGACATGTATATGAGTGAGAGCCACATGGGGAAGGAGATGCCTTTTGACTCTACTAGTGTCCCCAGTTGGGAGAAGACTGAAGAATGCAAGGGAACCTAAAAAAAAAAAAAAAAAAAAAAAAAAAAAAAAAAAAAAATCCCAGCCAGCCTCCAGTCAAGCAGCATGTTTGCAAAGAAGATGGAAATTTTCATGTGGCTACTGAATTTTATCTTTGCTGGGTAACTCTGTCACTGTTAAATGACAGAGAAAACCTCCTTGTACAGGCATGGGCATAATTTTACACATGCTAACATAAAGAGAGTAAATGATGGAGAAACATTGTTCTTAAACAGCCTCAGCCCAATTTCATGGAAACTCTAACAACAAAATAAATGCAAAGCCTCTTTTTTTTTTTTTTTTTTTTTTTTTTTAAAAAGCTCTTAAAATAGAGATGAGGTTAAAAGGAGACTGTGTCTAATTTTGTTAGCGTTGTGGTCCTAATTGGTTGCTTCTGGTGCCTTGAATTCCTCTCAAATTGCTGGTTTGTCTGCAGATCTGTAATTCCTGCATGCTGTAATTTTGCCTTTGGAAATGTTGGCCATGGGCAGCTCTCTCTTTCTGAGCTGGAATTTTGAACACTTTAAACTCTTCAGCATGGTTTTTCTCTGTTTGGTGGAAGTGGAGGCTCCTGCCTTGCAGGGAGGATGAGCAGCTCTGGGTGTGCTGGGACAGGAGGCCCTGGGAAGGCAGTGAAGATGAGCAGGGGTGCAGGAGGTGCCTGCTGTGAGTGTGGAGGCAGCAGCTGAGCTGTGTGTTAGCTGTAAATTTGTACCCTTTGGAAAGCAGTGCAACCATCCAGCAGAAGGGTGTGCTGGAGAAACAGGCTGTCCTCTTCTGCAATACTTCAATATGTCAGATCAAGATACTGTGGGAAGAATTCTGAGGCATTTGTTATGGAAAATCCAAGTATTTTCCAAATAATGTGCCCTGCTCTTTAATTTCTGTCAGCTGCTGGAAGGATCAGAATTGCCATGAGCCTTTGGCTGGTTTGAAATCATTAGCTACATGCTTTGAGGTTCAGCTAGCACCCAGTCCCTATTTTATGCCATATGTTTAACTGTTATGTCATAAACTGAAAGAATAAAATGAATCATTTTTTATCAAATCTCAGAACTTGAAATGCTGAGATGAAAGGAGAGATGGATATGAGTTGCACTTTGATCTGGTTTTCATCACTTAAGTTGGGTTTCATCTTGGTTTTGTTGGGGTTTTTTTTGTTGGGTTTGGGGTTTTTTTAGGAGTCCAAAGAAATTTAACCTTACTCTTTGTTGTTTGCTTTTTACACCAGTTTTATCCTCTTGGCATCTCCTGTTGTTATGACTATAGCCTTAGTATGGATCTCTCCAGTAAGAGGACATGAAAAATAAATGCAATTAACCAACTAGTTAGAACATCAGGGGTTTATGAGGTAACTGAAGCTGTGGATGGAGCTCAGTCTCCAAGCAGAAAAATACTTTCAGCTCTTGGTATTTTTACTTTTCTGCTCAGCTCTACAATTTACTGAAGCCTTGATGCTTACTAAAGTAATCATGGATGTGTCTTGAATCTGAAATGCCTGGGGAAGGTTTTGGTTATACAGCAATTATGTACTGTGTCCATCCACACCTAGGAACTGCAGCTGAGGGCACTGTGCTGTGCCAGGGGACTGGAGCTCTGCTTAGCACACAGGTCACCTGTACCATGGCTACAGGCATGATTCCTTCACTGCTTTTCCTTACCTCGCTCTCTCTGCCCTTGGCAGCCCTCAGTGATAAGGCTGACCATCTTTATCTGCTCCTCCACAAACTAATGGGGTTTTATGTTGATTAATATGAAGCAGAATATGGGCCTGCAGTGCTCTCTTGTTCCAGGGATAGAGAGAAGGCAAAACCACACGCTGGAATTCCATGAAAGAAGAGTGTGTAATTTAAGCAAAATGCTTTACTTGATAGGCTGCAAGCATCTATTTTTCAAATGTGCTGGGAAATGTTGGTAGTGGGTTTCCATAAAGACATTTAATTGTGAAAGGGGAATGTTTATTTTGGATTGAAAAGTTTCAGAAAGGAACGGATATGCATATCTTGATCAAAGTTGAGTAATGTCAAGTTTGTAAAGAAAATAACTGGGGTCTCTTAATGTTAGTGTCACTGCAGGACAGTTGCAGAGAGTTTATATTGTGCAACTGAGATCTAGATTTATTTTCTTTATTTTATTTTCTTTTATTTACTTTATTTTCTTGTGTTACAATAAGTGGATGAAGGGACAGAGAGCTCAAGCTTGGTTTTGGGCACTGCCATGAAGTGTTGCTGTTTGAATTACCAGAGAGCCCACAGGTCAGATGCTGTTGCAGAAGTCTCTGCTCTTCAGCTGCTGCATGCTGGCAGTGGTGCTGGCAGCAGGACAGCACGGATGGAAAGGACAGAGGGGAGGCTCAGTCAGGTCAGGGTCCTTCAGCAGGCACACATGGAATACACAGGTGGCCCTTCTTCCAGGGAGACCATTGTTCAGACCTGCCCTATGCCCTGGGATAACTAAGCACAACCTCTCTAGCACAGCAAGGCTCTCTGGCACATAAAAACTCCTCCTGAATAATCAGTACTCACAGTGGCCCTGTAAGTTGGCTCTTTTTCATTTATACTGTAGTGTTGGTGATGATGCCCATGTCTGCCTTGTGCCTGGAAACTGGGAACAGCAACCAGGAGGAGTCAGTCCTGAAATGACTTCTCAGAGAAATGGAGGTATCTGTCATCTACCTGCTCCAGTTGCTTCCAGGCTGCTAGAAAAGCACTGCTGCTCACCTCCTGTTATTTGGCAGGGCCTTCCAGTGCTCCTGCAAATGAATAGGCACTTAATTTGTGAATGAGCTGACTTGCATGCCTAATTTCCTTTCACACCTCTTGTTTGCAACTGATGGAAGTGTGCATTAAAACAGGAAGCTTTCCCTGCTTATTCTGAGAGTGTGTGTGTATGTGAAAGAGAGAAAGAGGGCAAGGGCTGTAAATAAAAATATGTCGATGGAGGGCTTTTAAATACCTGTACTCTGTCAGAAATTGATCTGTTTCAGAACATATCAGCTGGTGTAAAGGGCTTGAAGAGAAAATTGATACAACTCAGAGCACTCTAGGAGGCTCTGGAACCAGCCTGTATCTAGCTGGAGCAATGGAGGTGAGGATTAGGACATGCTTCAGCTGGAATAATGTGTTTGGTCATTTCTGAAGGCTTTCTGGACTGCAATATGCAATATAAGTCAAATCAGTAATTGTTTTCTGTAGGGAGGGGAAAGTAATGCAATAACATCCATCCCCCTTTCTCTTCCCTTTCCCTTCCAGGTGATTTTGCTCCCTCTCTGCTCTGGGCATGGCCACACAAGTAGTTGCTTTGGCAGGTGACTTGGGGAGCAGCAGTAAGAGGATCAGGGCAGGGCAGGTTTCTGGGAATAAGCAGCTGATAAGCAAAGTACTGGGACATTGTGCTGATTGGATAAGAAAGATTAGGCAATTAAATTTTTGTGGGGGCAAAACCCCAGACAACATCCTTAAGGCATGGTAGGATTTTGTTACCAAAGCAAAAGGCAGAGGATTTTATTTACTTGTAGATCTATGGATGCAGATTTTGTTTTGCAACAGTTATATTATAAAAAAGAGCCTTGAGTTGATCAGCATAGAATCACAAATTCCTTTAGGTTGGGAAAAATGTCCAAGATCGAGTCCAACCATTCCCCCAGCACTGCCCAGGCCACCACTGCCCCATGTCCCCAGGTGCTGTATCCTCACATCTGTTAAACCCCTCCAGGGATGGTGACTCCAGCACTGCCCTGGGCAGCTGTGCCAGGGCTGGACAACACATCCAGTGAAGGCATTTCTTGATATCCAACCTAAACCTCTGGATACCTGTCAGAGGGACAGAAATTATGCATTGTTTTCTTGTATTCTCCTTTCATTTGTGTGCCTATTAATCTGTGGCCTTGTTTTATGTCTGAGCAAGACTTTTGTGTCAGGAATCATCATTTTTATGGTGCTGATGTTTGATGGAAATTTACACCCTACAGATAATAATTGCCACAACTGTAATGAGTAGACGTTTCAATCTTGCTATAAAACTTAGAGATAAATAGTTTTTGGATGTGACAGAGTTGTATTCTGGATTTGGAGCCTGTTTTTTTCCTGTTTGGGGGATTTTTTGTACAACCATGTGGGTTTGTAGAGCTTAGTCTTAAGCATTCAGTAACAGCTGTTTAAAAGAGAATGCCAACTCTCACAGGAGATGGCATTTCTTAAATCCTACTTCTCTAAAAATTGGGGCTGATTCTGTAAGTGTTTCCTTGGAAAGCCATGGCATGAGGCAGAGCGTGTGCTGCTGTCAGATGGAAACTAAAGCACAACAAATGTTTGCTGGTGACTCAGGAAAGATTTGCCTTAGGTGGAACTTCTGTGAAGCTTCTGCTTTCCTTGCTGAAGTAGGGAGGTTTCTCAGTGAATTATAGAACTGTTTAGATTGGAAAAGACCTTTAAGATAAGTCTAACAGTATTCCCAGCACTGCCAAGGTCACCATGTCCCCATGTCCCATATCTACACATTACTCCATCTACCTTTATTAACCTCCTCCCTCCAGCTCTACTTTCAAACTCATCTTTCATGAGTTGGCTCATTTTCCTAACATTTGCTGTAAAAATAAGTACTTAAAAATTATATAAGCATGAAGTTTATCAGAAAATATGTAGCAGGGAATCAAGAAATCCTTTCCATATGTTTAAATAGTGCTTGCAGTGTGACTGCCATTAGGCTTAGACTATTTTGTTGATGCTGTTGCTCCACCACAGCAGAAATCTCATTCCAGCTGTGTATGTGAAGGGTGTAAATATCAGAACTAGCAATTTTCTTCAAGCATTTTCTTTGCATTTGAATGGAGCACAGAAAAAAAAAAGCATCCGATCTGACAAGCAAACCTGATGATAGCTCCAGGAAAGCAGTTTTTTGTTTTTGTTTTCAAAGCAATTTCTGTAGTTTTTCTCCACTTCTCTATTGCACCATTTAGCTGAATGGTGATATATTCTGCCTCCAGCACACAGCAGGAACCTTATGTCTATAGATGTTTTATGCAGTCTTTTCTTTTTGCAGTATCCTAGGGTGGTGTGCTTGAAGTGAGTAATTTTTCCTTCCCTCTCCCCAAAAATGGCATTAATAACAATATAAAAAGGTGAAGATTATACAGAAAAGAAGGTAAGAGTAGGATGGAGTGTGTCTGCATTTGATAAATGTCTTTGTCATTTCTAACACTTTAATTTTTAATATCTAATGTCTATTGTCCCTCAATATCTGCACTCCTCCTCTGGCCCTTAGCATATCAGAACAGAGGAAAGAGCAGTTTGTGATCCCATGTGAAGAGCTGAATTAATGGTGTTCTCTGAAATTATAGGCCATTTAAAATGCATTAATTACAAGAGATTTCTCAGTCTCTGCCATTGAGGATATCAAGCTGTATTTTCTTACCTGCAGCAGACACTGACAGGGACACAGCTAAGTCAAGAAAGAAACTGAAAGTTCCAGGCTGGAAAAAGTTGTGAGTGTGTTTTTAAATAATGGCCATATAAAAGTCAAACTGTTGGTCATGTTTCTGAACACAGAAGGAAAACCTGCTCTATTTGGTTTCAGTTTCAGTGTGCAAGGAGTAGCTCTGATTCCTCAGTGTCAGTTCCATCACAAAGTGGGAGCAAAATGAGCAGGAGACAAAACAAGAATGAAATCCATTGCATGGGAGTTTGAGTTGACATGAAAGTCAGGTTTCTTCATTTTGGGAGGAGCAGCCCAGATTCCTAGTAGCAGGGAAAGAAAAAACATTAAACTGGTTTAGGGTATAATTTTTCTGAATATATAATATATCTCCCACAGTCCTAGTAAATACAGGATTTTAGGATTTGATTCTACATACATGTAGAATTTTTTCTTGGTTAAAACAGTGTCTGGAGGAAAGATGAACTCTTTCTCAACCCAACTTCTGTACTGAATAAATGGGTGACTGTGATCCTTCTGGCTACGAGCAGTTATATATATTAGGGGGCTGATAATTTTCCATGTGTTTGCTACCTCTTGGATTTCATGCAACAAGTGCAGCACTGTGATAAGTATTTAAAAGCAGTAGATGCATGTTGGCACTTCTCCAACCATTTCTGTTCTCTGTCCAACTTTTCCAGATTAACCAGCTATATGACAGGCCCTCAAAACTGCATCAATTTCCTTGAGGATCAGCAGGTGCCCTCCAAGCATGCCATGGGTATTTCAGGAGAGGTGTTAATAAGACTCATTTCCTAGGCAGATTGCTGTTCCATGTTTATATATGAATTAGCACAAATTATTTTCCCCTTGGTAACTTCCAGTTTTCTATACATATTTTTTGATCCTTATTAAATTTAAGTCCATGGTTGGGGATTGCAGGAGTCTGAAGAAGTATGAACAAGATTTTCAAGGTGATCTACTTGTGAGTTTGTGTTTCTTATTACCATTGCTGTAATAAATGAACAGGTGCCGCATAGAATAAGGAGAAGCACAAAGAGCAGTTTTTCATTTTTCTATGATTGCATGGCAGATAAAGAAAGCCTATTGGTTTGTTTCCTTTCCCAAACCACTTGCATTTGGTCCTTCCTCACTTCCACTTTCTCTTCCCTGCCAAACCAGGTGGAGCACAGGGAATGTGCAGCTTCTCAGTCATGCACAAAGCATTTCCAGACTTGCCAGAAAGAGGAAGAAATTGGATGACATAGATGGAATTCTCTTTTGTTTGATTTCCTTCCTCTCATTGCTGCTGTCATGAACATGTGAAAATTACCTCTAGCAAAACACTTAAGCTGAGATATAATCTGCCAAGGGAATTTGGGCATACAGTATCTGCTTAAAATAACAATAAATTAGACTGTTGGATGCCTTACTCTCAGTGCAGCTTTGAAAGTCTCTGGCTTTAAGTATAATTACAAATAAGATTTAAACAATGTCATTATTTATGCAAGCTCTCTATGAGTCATGAATTACATCTTTCTAAATTAATAAAAAGATTAATTTTCTCTTGTTTTCATTTCCATCATCCCCAATACCTTGCGGGGCAGAGCTTACAGAACAAACTGCTGCCGAACAAACCATTGCAGTGCGGAGGCTGCTGAGGAATGCTGCACTCCCTTGGTAGAGTGCATCCTTCCTGGGGGCACTGGCTGCCTGTTCAGACCTGCACACCTATCTGCTGGCTCTGGCTTGGACTGACTTGAAAGCACCCTCACTAGCTTGGCTTTGGCCTGTTTGAAAACAGCTTTTTGTGCTGGGGCAGCTCACCTGTCTATCTTGTCAGGTCCCCGTGGATTTTCCTGCCGCCCATATGTGCTCCAACATGTTCAGTGGCACCTGTAGCTGCACCATGGTGTGCTCTGCTCTGCTCTCCAGAGCAAACTCCTCACTCACCACAGAGGGACAGATGTGAGCAGTGGTCAGCAGGTGCTCTACAGCCCAGCAAACTTGGAGCCAGGCATGATTCCAGTCTGTGGGACATGCCACACTTAGGCAAGATCTTAAGCCTGCTCTGCACCTCCAACATGCATGCCCCACAGCAGAATGCTTGACAGAGTCCCTTATATCCAATCACTTCATCTGATGGTATCAATCTCAGTGCTTAGAGTTTGCAATACTTCCTGAATCCTCATTTACTGTAACTTTACTGACCACACAAGTATTTTGTAATACTGTGCATTGCCTTGTATACCAAACAGTACTGAGGCTGGTTTTCCCTTTCAGACTGGCACTGTTTTTATTTCCTTCTCCTAATGGGGGAATTCTAATGGGCATACAACTCAGGTGCTTTATTTTCTGCTTAATGTCTAACTCAAGAATAAATGAATGAAAGGATTTATGTGTTTCCTGAATGAAGTGCCTTTGATACCAGTGACTGAAGTGCAGGACCTGTGTGTGGACTACTGACTGTCCAGATTTAGGACTGAGTTACCTTTTACTTTTGAAATGGATTTTTTCTTTTTCTTCTCTCAGTGAGAAAGGATGTTCACAGGACAACAACATGCTTCTTCCTTTTGTGTTCCATTTGGTGGCTAAGCACATTCCTCCTGACCCCATCTCTTCAGCTGTTTAGGTATTTCTGTGCAAAAGAAGGGTGTTGGTAGGCAGAGAAAGATTCTGTTTGCTTTCTTTCAGTGTTAGTCCCTCGTGTTCAGCACCTCTGACTGATCTTGATTATCTCTGAAGATTTAACAGCTTTCTACTTCTTACATAACATCCTGAGATAAGGAATGGGTGTTAGATACTACCCCAAAAGCCAACTGCCACCAAAGTTCTGTGGTGTTTCATCTTACTAAATGCCTGACAGTGTTGGTTAACAGAAGAGAGAGTTGTAAGCGACAAGGGATAATGCACACATTTCCAAGTTTACAGATGCAGTGGAATAATACTGCTTCTGTATGGAGAGGAGGAGCTGCTATGGCTGACTCTGGACCTGTAAAGCAGATGGCTGTTCTGAAACAGGAAAGTCACTGTGGGAGAGAATGTGGAACAGAAAATAAAAGAACTTCATCAATTCCAATAAATGGAGACATGAATTGCAATGGAAGCAGTTTCTTTTAAACAGAGAGTATTTTGTAAGTTGGTCTTTCTCTGGATTACTCATTATTCTCCTCACCCCTAACTGTTTTAATCCATTGGCCATTTTGACCACACTTGAAGGAACACAATACTGCTGGAAGTTTCGTGGACATTTGGAGCCCGGGAAAGGAGGGAATCCCTGTAACATGAGCTTAATGTTTGAGATGTGAGAGAAACTACAAAGGCAAAATATTTTGAATATCCACCACCTCTGAAACAGCTTGGAGGTTGCTGTCTCAAACATAAAGCCCTAGAAAAACAGGGATCATTAGCTCCACTTTTAGGAAATAACCATTTGCTATAAACTTGCTGTGAACTGGCTTGTGGGATCTTGCCAAGGCTTTCTTTGAAAAAGATGTGGGCTTTTCTGAGCCCTGTGCTGTGGTTAACTCCTGATCTAGTGATTAGCTGTCCTGACTCCAAGGTGCACCTGTCATTAAGGAATTAATGCACATTTCATGAGCAGAAGCTGAACAAATTAGAGCCTTTTGCTGTTTATAGTTAAGGGGTGAAACTCCTTTAGCTGTATTGCAGTGTCTCCTGAAACAAGTGGAGGCTATGTCCTTTATTTCTTCTATTGAATTCTTAATTATCACAAATTAAGGTGTAGGTGACTTGCTGACGGCAATTTTCAAAAATCTGTCTCTTGAGAAATGAAGGGTTCAATACCACCCTATTTTTTTTAAAGCATGAAAACTTTCTATGCAAGGTGAAAGCAAGGAGTTTGTGTGTCCTGGAAAGAATGTGCAATTATTAATTTTTTCCCAGGTTCCTGTACTCATCTATTTTTTAAGCAATTCATTACTGAATACCCCAAGGGACATTTCATGAAATTTGGTATCACAATGAAGTTAGAGTTGGAACTGTATTTGTCACTGGGTGATGGTGAATTTAAGTTTGCCATTCATTGAGGGGCTGCAGCATGTCCAGAGAAGAGCAACAGAGCTGGGGAAGGGTCTGGAGAGTGAATCATGTAAGGAATGGCTGAGAGAGCTGGGAAAGGGGCTCAGCCTGGAGAAAAGGAGGCTCAGGGGGACCTTCTTGCTCTGCACAACTCCCTGACAGGAGGGGACAGCCAGGGAAGGGTGGGGCTCTGCTCCCAGGGAACAGGGACAGGACAAGAGGAAACAGCCTCAAGTAGCACCAGGGGAGACTCGGGTTGGACAGCACGAGGAATTTCCCCATGGAAAGGGTGCTCAGGTGTTGGAAGGAGCTGCCCAGGGAGGTGATGGAGTCCCCATCCCTGAAGGTGGCCAAGCTGGCACTCAGTGCTCTGGGCTGGGTGACAAGGTGGGAATCAGGCACAGGTTGGATTCCATGGTCTGGGACATCTTTTCCATCCTCAGTGATTCTGGGATCTCTGGGATGCCCTTAGCATGCTGCAGGGGCAGCAAGGTTTGATCTGTGGCAGAGGAGGAAGGCAGCTCCAGCAGCCCAGGCTAAGGCTTGGGGAAATGCTTGGGTCTCCTTCTGGGCTGCTCAGATGTATCCCTGTGCCTTTCCCTGTGTCCCTTTCCCCATGTTGAAACAGACAAAGATACTAACCTAAACGAGAAATACTTGGTATTTCCTCAGACAAAATCACTGTAGAAAAGATGTTTCCATTTGCACAATTTTTTGTTAAATACCCAATGCTTGCCAATATAATTTTGATATAATGTCTCCCACTATGACTATGCTCACTATGGTGTGTTAGCCACAGGAAATGTTTCCTTTTCTTCAATCCTGGTCTTTCCTTTGGAGTGGCAGTAAACTTTTGGCTCCTTGTTTTGTTTCACAACAGTAAAAACATAGGCAGGCCTGTCATATCACAGACAGTGGTTACTGTGAAATCAGACCTTCAATCAAAAGCCTTTATGTCTGCAGTATCAGAAGCTCAGCAGCCTTTATCACCCACCCACCATCTACAAATAAAATGTGAACGTGGAAAGTGGTTTAAATAGGTCTGCTTTACCAACAGAGAAATAAAAGCTGGCCTAAATCAGACAGACTCTTCACTAATAACAACAACATCAATGTTCCTGTCTGGTTTTTATTTGGGATGTACATCTTATAATTAATCTTCCTTCTCCTAATTTCCCTTTCATCTGGGGCTCTCCAAGCACTTCATGAGAACATAATAACCAAGCCCAACTGTATCTGTGACACACATGATTATTGTTATTATCTTCATTAGGCTAATGCAGACTCTGAAATTCTGCATGATCAAGTAACATACCCAAGGTTAAATAGTGATGTAGTGTCAGGATTGAGAACAGAGCAGCCCTGTCTCCTAATTCAGGGCTGAATTCAGGTTTTGCTCTGTCATCTAGGAGTGTACATCACTGTTCTGTTACCACAGCCCTTCTCATGAAGGCCCTGTGGCACTGCAGCATGGCAAAATCAAAAACCCTGCTGTGAAGGGTATTTTAGCTCCAGAAACTGCTGCAACTTGCACTGAATAAAGCATTCTATTAACAAAAAAACAAAACAAACAGGAGAAGCCCTTTTTGTGCTGTGAGGACTTCCTGGTCTCACTGTAGTGACATGCCCACACCACTGACTCCTTGCAGTTCTGGAGAAGCCCTCGCTGTCATGCTTAATTTAGTGTCCCCTATTCTCATCTGAGTACACACTCTCATGCAGGTATAAGGTTTTATCCACAGATTTTTGCTAAATCAGCTGTGGACCTATTGTAGAACATAGTAAATTCTTTACTAGATCATTTTAAGATGCATTTCAATATCTCCTGTGACAACTCCAAAGTTGGTTTCTTTTCTCTAATAGTGCTGTGGGTAAGCTGTGGGTTCCTTAACAAGCTTTTGTGCCCTACACAGATCTTTGAATACCTGTGTGCTCTTACTAATTACCTGTACAAAGCCACTTGCTTTGTCAGTGAGATGAATTTAAAGACATCTTGCTTAGAATAACTAATGGGCAGTTGGCACCTTACTCAGTGGTGACCTGGCACAGCTTGACCAGGACCCAGAATGAAATAAAAACACTCAGTGTGTTTCTGTGGGAGATAAATGCATGTGAGGAGTGTCACATTGCTTTGTGCTCAGGGAAAGGTGTTTTAATCTGTGGGAGATGTTGGAGTGGGCAGTGATGGGGGGGGCATTTCCACTCATACATAAATTAAAAAACGCCATGGTTAGAGCTCTGAGTGGCTGCTGTAATGCTTGTGACAGAAAGCTCAGGGTGGTTCCAGGAACCAACATGGGCAGTGTGTAGGGCTGTAACCCCATTCAGCCTCATCTGTGGGAAAAGAATCTCCCTCAGAGCATGTGAGGATAAAACAGGACCTTCAGATTTATTTACATCATGCAGAAAGTAGGTTTCTTGCAGATCAGTGCACTTGTGATGGAAGAGTTCCTCAAATGAGGGAGTGGATGGAGAGAAGGAATAGGAGGAAGGGAATGTGTGTTGGATATGAGAAGCTGCTGTAGGGATCACAGTGCCCTCCAGATCAGGGTGGTGAGGGGACCCCAAAAGTCCTAATGGTGGTGCCCTAGAGAGAACAGGGAAAAGAGGTGGATGAAAGGAAGTATTGTGTACTGGTGGCCTTGGAGCAGCTTTATCCTCCCTCTTATGAACACAGGCTGAGAGAGTTGGGCTTGTTCAGCCTGAAGAAGAGCAGGCTCAGGGGAGACCTTAGAGCCCCTTCCAGTGCCTAAAGGGGCTCCAGGAGAGCTAAAGAGGGACTTTGGACAAGGGTCTGGAGCAGCAGGACAAGGGGGAATGGCTTCCCACTGCCACAGGACAGGGTTAGATGGGATATTGGGAAGGGATTCCTGGCTGTGAGGGTGGTGGGGCCCTGGCACAGGGTGCCCAGAGCAGCTGTGGCTGCCCCATCCCTGGCAGTGTCCCAGGCCAGGCTGGACAGGGCTTGGAGCAACCTGGGATAGTGGAAGGTGTCCCTGCCCATGGCAGGGGTTTGGAACAAGAGGAGCTTTAATATCCATTCCAACCTAAACCATTCCATGATTCTTTATGCAGGATGACAGATTCATGAACCTACCTGCCATGTTCAGCAGCAGTCTCAGGGTGTTTAAAGCATCTGTCTAAGAGTAAAAGCTATTCTGGGATTACTAAAGTTAGGGTAAGTATT
This sequence comes from Oenanthe melanoleuca, assembly GCF_029582105.1. NCBI lineage: Eukaryota > Metazoa > Chordata > Aves > Passeriformes > Muscicapidae > Oenanthe > Oenanthe melanoleuca. The sequence goes on from NC_079352.1 coordinate 7,275,849, forward strand.
TTTAGCTGAGTCCAAAAGCTTCTTCATCTGGAATTTTAAACAAGGTTTAGGTAGCTACTTGAAACAGTGGGGCTTTGGGTTCTTTTACAGATTTCCTGTTGTCTTAAAAGTGAGTGGCAGCACCAAGTTTGTATCACAGTTTTATCCAGGTTTTAGTCTGTGGAGGAGATGCTATAGACAATTCCAGCTTTTCCTGCTTGTGCACTTAAAGCCTCATGAGCCTGTCCAGATCTAGAGGGAGATTTGTGTAGTGGACTTTAACATTGCACAGCCACTTGTGAAAATCAGTGTACAGGAGCACTGAAGATGTGCTCCTACACCCCTGTGCTGGCATGAAGCTGATGACAAGAGCTCTTTGTTAGCCCAGGACCACGACAGTGGATGTTTTGTTCTTTGACTGAGAAATCTGAGTTGTGCATTGCAGAAACCTGCCTGGAATCTACCTGACATTCCCTGATGGGGAATGCTGCTTTGCTCCTGGCTGCTGCTCTTCTGCAGATTGCTCTGCACAAGGTACCCCTGCATCTGGCATCTCCCTTGCATTTTGTAAAACATTCTTTGTGGGGAAAAAGAATAGGAAGCTCCTTACAATTACATACAATATATCAGTGTGCCCTGGACAGCTTGTGATGTTCCAAAATAGCTCTGAGGCATTGCCAAGCAGAAGCAAAATGCAAATGAGAGATGATGCAGTCACTTGGAAGTATGTCCAATCTGAGTGCATGTTTCTACAGATTTGATAGAAATCTTTTGAACTGGAGAAATTAGCTGTCATCTGGTGTAAATCATCAGTCACTAATTACCCCCCAGTTGTTCATTCAGTCTCTTGTGTCACAGAAATGTGCACGGCTGTAGGAGAAAAGGAAGTGGGTAAAAAACCCCTCACTTGCTAGAGTGAGGAACTAGAAAACATTAACTAGAAAACATTTCACCTTCACAACCTTGAAATTTGCTTTTTTTTGTCTCTCTGATTATTTTTTTAGTTTAACAGTTGGAATTTAATTTTATTATTGTGAGATAATATCAATGAGATCCAGAGACACAGCTGCTTGTACATGGAAATGCATATAAAAGCCCAGGCTTTTTGGTGGGATTTGTGTTCCCAACCTGCCTGAAAACCTCAAATCCAACAGGTGGTGTGTCAGAAGTGTAACATAGCAGGTTCTCATGGTCTGTCTGAGTGAGGTGGCTGCAAAGTGCTTGTGCTTGCATAGACTTGGGTTTGGAACTGTTACCCTCATGCCATGCACAATTAGTTCTCAGTTTAGTGCTGTTAAAATATTTGCATGTGCTTTGACTGGGTCCAAGTGATTAATACCCACCTATTTACTTAATAAAGTAGCATCAAGCATTCAGTAGAATAGGGTAATATGCTTCAAATGTAGTTGGTTAAAATATATACTTTTATAAAAGTAAAGGCATCAAACTGATTCAGAGAACAAGAGCCCAGTCATTCTGTATTTCTCTAGAGCTCAAAAATGCCTCTTTCCTTTCTTGATTCTATCTAGTCAGAAAGCCATGAGGTTAGAACTGTGAGGTCCACAACCACATCCACACAAAGCCAGCAAAAATCTCCAAAATCTCTCCAAAAAGAGATTTTGTAGATACTTATTTTAATTTCCTTGCAATTTGTGGCTCATGCCAGTTCCCTGACTCATCGTCACCCCGGTATGGTGATAAGCCAAGTTTTCCAATAAGGAAAACAAGGGAGCAGTGAGTCACTGACTGAATTCATATGCACTTGATTTGCTCTATCATTATCCATACTGGTTTTATTTATTTTAATTAGTTCATATACAAAGTCTCTGAGATATGTTTCACTGCATGAATTAGCTCAACTTGTTAGTCTTGTCTAAAGATTAGAAAGGCAGAAGACAAGTAGAGCTTTTGGTGGCAGGCCCAATTTTTTCTGCTACAGAGTCCACAAGGAGAATGTGAACTGGGGAAGCATCTGAATTTTCTGAGATTTGAATAATTGAAATAATAACATTATTTTTGAGGCTCTCCTCTTTGATGTGAAAATCTGGTGAGGCTGCTGCTTAGATCTAAAATGTCCCAAGAGTAGTTTTTTCCTCTGGTAAAGATTGTGTTTCACTCTGTGTTTGCATGAGATAAAAAACCCCAGAAATTGGGTCTAAACTGAGTCCTGAGCTAGAGATGTGTGAGAGAAAGCTCTGGCCAGCATTGTCTGAAAGCTGTTAATGATTCCTATCCTTTCAGGTGACTAATATAAACCTCAGCTACTCCTTCAGTTTCTGTTGGTTTTGCAGATTTGTAAGAGCTCCTGATTTTTCCCATTCCACATAAAGGAACTGTTCCAAGTGTCAATGAATAAGTTTGGTTTTAAGTTCAGGTCTAGGTGCCAACTCATTTTAGTCTGTCCTTTGAGCCAAATCCTGTCACTTATCTCTAATTGAAGTCTTCCCTTGGCTTGCAGGAGCTGCCAGGCTGATTAAGATAGGCTAAGCAGGAGTCTGCAAGTGAGATGAGGCAGGGGTGAAATGAGGGATCTCCTTGCAGGGAGCTGTGTCCCAGGTGGAGAGCAGAGTGAAGTGGCACTCTGAGCTTCTCAGATTTGGCCTATGTCATTTTTAAGTCTTACTGCTGAGAGCTGTTGTTGCAACGGGTCATAAATGGAAAATCATCCATGTTTTGGAATTCATTTCAGCTCTTGGTTTCATGCTGGCCAAATATCCCATGCTCCCTATTTGACAGGGACATCCTTCCCAGCCACAGTCCTGGGAACAGACCTACACTGTAATTAAGGAGATGAAGGATTTGATTAGGGTGTGGGTTTACCAATGAGGCACCCAGCATTTGGCAGCCATGGTTGCACTCAAACTCCTATTTGTTTTGTTTTGGTTTGTTTTTTTAATCCCAGCAAGACTGGCTGTCCTGTGCTGCCTTCCCTAGACACCCTGACCCTGTGTTAATGATGCCTTGTGCTAATCGATTCGACACCTGATGAACTTTTTTATCTCCTCCCAGTCTTGCAGGCAATTCTGTGCTCAGACTTTGCATACCACATTACAGTGGAGTTTGAGCTGTGTGAGAGAAACCATCATTTATTACTGCCACAGTAAGAAGTTGCTTTTTTAATATACTTCTTCTCCATGTTCTTGATTAATCACATTCCTTTTTTTTTTTTTTTCCTGATGCTTAATTACTTGTTACATGCTATGCAAGAAAGCCAGTAGTAGCCTTTGGGAATGAATGAATAAATGAATAGCTCAGATACTTCCCTGCTGATACTATAATAATGACAAAACATTGAATGAAAAAGTGGGTGTGGCAGGTGGTGTGAGTCTCTGAGGATAACATTGGTTTTGATTCAGAATAAGGCATGTCACTTCAGACAGGCATTTCTGTTTCATTTCCCAAGCAGTAGTGTGTGCTTTGCAGTGCTCACAGCACCTTCCAAAAACCCACTGCAAATGCTGCTTGGGGTGAACAGCAATTCCTCTGCTGTGTCCTGGCAGTCCAAAACCATCATCTGAGACAAGGCTCCACCTTCTGCAGGCAGTGGGGGGCTCTCAGTGCCTGTGGAGGCTTTGAACTCTCACACTTCTCTGGGGTTTTGTTAGGAAATGGCTGGAGCTTTGTCAGGGGAGGTTTACACTGGATATCAAGAGAACCTTCTTCCCCCAGAGAATGCTGGGCACTGCCCAGGCTCCCCAGGGAATGCTCATGGCCCCAAGGCTGCTGGAGCTCCAGGAGTATATGGACAATGCTCTCAGGCACAGGGTGGGATTGTTGGGGTGTCTCTGCAGGGCCAGGAGCTGGACTCAGTGGTCCCTCTGGGTTCCCTGCAGCTCAGGATATTCTCTGATTCTGTTCTGTGATTTTTAAGCACCTGTTTCCCATCCTGTGAATGACATCAGGACCCTGGCTCACTCTGAGCAGCTCAAGCTGCTGGGATTGTCTCTTCCCCACACTATTACTCAGGGAAACCCTTCCTAAGCCTGCTGTGGGTGTTGGCAGTTGCTTTTCAGTGCTTTATAGGTCACGAGTTTCATGCATTCCAGTGTGAGCAGATCTTAGGAAACCCTTGTTTTGATTTGTCTAATTGCTGGGTTTGTTTTGTTTGTTTCTTTTTAATCCTGCAGCATTATTTTGAAACCAAAGACTGTTTTGCCAGTGTGTATTGTCATGTCATGCAACAGTAGAAACTAGTTTTGCAGAAAGAAATTCGGTGTTTATGTCCTAAGGAAGCTCCTGTCAATGTTTTCAAGCCAGATGTCACCAGGCATTTATCAGTACTTGAAGAGCAGGCAGGGAATGCTTTCATGGCAATCCAAAGAAGGTAGTACTGCATTTATATTCTAGACTTGCTAGTTCTGGCAGCAGTGGGAATTTATCTTGAGGTACAAATATCAGTAGGGCTACCATGGTGGTTTTCTGCAGCTGAATATTTAAATAGGGCTCGAATTGTGATGCTGGTGTTTAATAGCTGGTGGGTGGCTGAGCTGAAGCAGCTTGTTTGAAGCTCAGGGATCAGTGTGTGAACTGCTGCTACACCTTGGGGTTGCACTGAAGATATAATCACAGAGACTTCAGAATAAACTTCTCTCCACCTAATCTTTTCACATGTCTCTGAAGAGACAGGTGTGTTGCACCACTCCTCTGCCTCCTTGATGCTTTATTTGAAGGAGGTTGAATATGGCTGCAGGCATGAGGAAGAGCCTGATGGGAGGAAGGTGGTTTGTGTCTTGAATGGATAGAAGGCCAGGGCTTGGCTATCCCTTCTTAGCTGCCTCCTCCTGAGGAAGCTGCTCCTGGAAGAACCAGGGACCACAGTCTGGGAAAAAAATGCCTTTATAAGGAAGAGGTAGCAAGAGGTTACAGAACAAACAGTACTGTCAGTACAGAGTCTGTGCTGGCTGTCAGGGAGCTGAGAGTGTGAATCTGGGGTCCCTAAAGAGAGGTCCAGACCTGCAGTGGGGCAGGAGGGAGGGTGCTGGGGTACACATCCTGTGTCCTGTGGAAAACCATCATTTTTCCCCATTAAAAAATGCCTTTAAAAATGAACATGCTTTCTTAAGTAAGTAGTTATGTTGGCCAGTGGTGTTGCAGCACACACAGTATTTAAAGAATGTGAGCTGCAAACCTGTGCCTTTACTTTTGTGGCTCTGCACTCTGTGCACAGGCCAACTCTGCATTTTGCACCTGCCTTTGAAGCAGTTTGAAAGCAAATAACGATGTTTTATTTTGATGATTGGAAAATGGGGCTGTCCCAGGGAAGCTCTAATGTCTCTTTGTTTTGAAATTGTCATTTCTCTGTGGTTTAGCTTATGGACACTGTTTCTTATTGTGGCAATGTTTACAGGCAGCAGTATTTGATGAAGAGCCCATGTAGAATGCTGCAGCTTTTGTTTTGTTGTAGCTCAGATTAGGGACACAAAACTTTTCTAGGTAAGCAGCTTGCCTCATACCTCATCTGTACCACCTACCTCCCTGTTTGAAGTGTGAACCATGTGCTTCCAGGAAAATTTGGCTTTCCCAAAGGACTTCCCCTAAAACAGAGATAACCTGGGCCATTAAATGTGGATTTGCATTCCAAAAGCCTCAGAATCAGGTATTTTACAATCACTGTTTGTGAAATGGTCATTTAAAAATATCAGCAGTGCTCTAGAAACCTCTGACCTGTGAGTGGATGAGGTCAGGCATGGCCCTTTCTATCTGTGATCTCCATGACCTTTTGTCCTCCAAATTGCTCCTAAAAGTCTTCTTCATGCCCAATGCCCACAAAACTGCTTGTGGTAGCTGCCTTGGTGTCTGTCAGGTGCTTGGACTTTAGACCTGGTAAAAGTCCCCTAGAGCTGGCTGCAGTAACCAGCCCTTGCTCTTCACTCTGGCTTCCCCAGTAACCCAGTTTCCTGGGTGTCCCTGTGCCCATCTTGATAAGCACTCCTGGCTGGCTGCTGCCTGTGTTTCATCTCACTGAGCTCCAAATCTACATCAGCATTAACAGCATCTGGTTCAGCACTGGGATGCTTTGGGAGATTGGCACCATGTTTTCTGTATGCCCAGTCCTGAAAATACAGAATGTACTTAAGAAATGATAGGTGGGAGCACACAAGGTGCCATGTAATCATACAGACATCCCAAATGGCCAGCAGCCCTCCAGAGAGGTGCTCAGGAAGACTGGTGCCTGCTGGCTGCTCTTGGCTATTTTCAGATCCTCCTGGGTCATAGGTATGAGCTTTCATGCAAGAAAGACCTTGCCAGCCACATGTGGTGGCTTCACCTCTTGGATTGCATCAGGTGCTGTGAGACACAGCACTGCAAGCAATATTGTCATTGTCTGGAGCCTGGCTCCAGCTCTCTCCCTTCCCAGCATCTACAAGCAGAAGGGAAAGTCAAAAGCTCTATCATTTTCCTGTATTTTCCCCTGGTCTATCATTGCTTAATTGTATCCCTAAATCTTATTAAATTCTGGGGTGAGTCACTGCCACAGGGAGGTGAAAACAGAGCTGAGTGAATTTAAGAGAGGAGGAGTGTCTTCCCAGTGGCTGAGCAGGAAAACTCCCACAGCAGAGAACTACTATCACTTCATAGGTGTGTTGCATCATCTGCCTGCTGTTGCCTCTAATTTAATGCTCTAAACCCAAATCAAAACACCTATAGTCCAAAGAGAATATAAAATAACTTGGAGTGGGAAATCCATTCCAATTAGACATGCAGATCTCTCTTAATCATCTGAGACCTTCTTCCCAGGTCACACAGGACTTATAATTGTGGTTCTACATTGTCCTGTTGGATTGACTCTCCACAGAACCTACTTTCCTCTCCACCACCAGGATAAAATTGTAGGATTAATCCAAGTGTCTGCACGTCTGTGTCTGAAATGTATTTCATTTGTGGCTATAGGAGTTTGAGCTGGTAAAACTCATTATGGTCTGTAGGACTGTGAAACCACTGTCACTGGACAAATTACTTGTCACACACTGGAAACTCTCCTCTACTTTTCTGTGTAGGCACTATTATATTGCCCCCTGCTTTCTCTTCTAGTTTCTGATGCAAATCCATAAAAGACTGTTTTCCATCACATCCCAGGCTTCTGCTTCTCATAACTTTTAGAAGTTTAATGTGCCTCTTTGGCATTCTGTCATGGCTGGGAATATGTTGCTGATGGCTGGAGAGCCACCTTTCAGGGTGCTGGATGGAGCTCTTGACATCTCTGTGTATTCCCTCAACATCTGTGTGTATTCCCTCATGGAATATATTCCATCTAGTCCAACCCCCTGCTCAGCTGCAAGCAATGAGAAGGATATTTCACTTCTGTGCAGTGTGGGATCAAGCAGTACTGGAGCACAAAGTGCTCAGAGCTGGTTAAGCTCAGTGAGGTTTCTGAGTTGGGTTGCATGAGAAAATTTTTGTTGGTTTTTTTTTTTTTTTTTTTGTGGAAGGGTAGAACACCAAGAGAAGCAGGTAAGTCAGCTACACCACAGAGGGGTTTGCTAGGCAAATGCAAATTTATTTTTGTTCATCAGTGCTGCCTGGATAATGGTATCTCAATTGTTGATGAAGGAAGCCAGAGAAGCACAGTCAAAAAATCCCAGGGCACTTTGTAAATGGAGTTAAATCTGCCATCCAAGAGGAAGCAAAGAAATTCCTCTTGAAATTGTAGTAAACAGCAATGTTCCAAAGGAAAAAAAAAGGCCAGGGGAACACTGTGTCAGGGTGGATGTAACCAGGCAATTAATCCTTCAGAAAATTCTAGAATCACAGAATAATTTAGGTCAGAAGTGACCTCTGGAGATCATGTAGTCCAAGCCCCCTGCTGAAAGCAGGGTCATCTAGAGCAGGTTGCACAGGACTGTGTCCTGTTGGTTTTTGAATATCTCCAGGGATGGGGAACCCACAATCTCTCTGAACATCCAAGCTTGACCTTCCTCAGAGTAGAAATTAATTTTCTTATGTTTAAATGGAATTTCCCAGATTTCAGTTGTTGCCCTTTGCCTCTTTAACTGGGCACCAGTGTGAGGAGCCTGGCTCTGCATTTACCCTCTTTTATCAGTAATGACAGACATGAATTAGGTTCACATCCTTCCCCACGCCAGCCTTCCTGTTTGGGGCTAAATAGTCTGATGAGAGAGTGGGGAAGGGGAGTTATTGCAGGAGGCTGAACTAGTGTTTCTGGGCAGATACTGAGGCCTAAAGCCCACCTGAATGCTGTCCTGAGTAAAGGGTGATGTACAAGTAGTACAGAATAGCTCAGATGAGCTTTCTTGCTTTTATTCCCCTTCTCTCCATCTTCTTCTTTTCCTTTGGTATCTTTAATTTATGACTGTTCCCTTGGCATTGTCCCACATGTCTTCTGGGAATAGTTATCTCTGGGTCTTTTATCTCTCTGTGTTTGTCACTTAGTGTGATCTTGGCAGTCCCAAGAGCTAGGACATTTATGGTGAGTGATTCAGGTTGGTGCTCAGGTGATTTCTGTAACCTGCACAGATGGGAAAAATTACTTTGGATAAAGCCTCAGATCAGAATTTGAGCTGGAGGTGAACTTCTACAGATGTTCAGTGTAGTTAGAGAATGGTTTTCTTGTTTTTAAAAAAGAAACTTGCATATCCTCAGGTTTGGGGAAGACAATAGTCTAAATAAGGAAGTCCCAGATCCAAAGAGAGCACCAGCCTCTGTTCCAGACCCAGGAAGTCAGATGCTGGTTTTTTAGACCACTGACAAATATTCATGCCTGAGGTTCTGCATCTGAGACCACTGGACCATGTAGAGCTTGGCAAACCTGTGTGTCCCCAAGTGAGTTATTACAGCTCTGCTGTGGGTTTTCCTATTGCTCTGTTGGTTACAAAAACATGCCTGTCCCACATACCTGATGTTGCATGTGTCAAAATGTTTGGTACAAAAATGTTAAATCTAGTTGAATGTGTAAATACTTTAATACCTGTTAATTTTACTTGTACTAATTAATATATTGAGGTTCAAGTAAGACAGAAGATTAAGTTTGGTTCTCCTTGTAGTTGCTTTAAATCTGAGTGTCTGGTCACTTACTTGCCTTTACTAAGGTATTTTAAATATATTTGTTATATTTGCTTTGAAAGTAAAAACTCCCCAGAACTAGTTAAATATGAAACCTTTCATCATTGCTATCAATCTGTCATATCTCCTCCCAGCAGAGATTTGTTAAAACTTGTCTTGGATTCAATCTGTCTTGTCAAACCATTTGAAGCACCTTAACTGCAGAATCAGTTTCCCTGTATTTCTGTGAAATAACAGAAGTAAGAGGTCTGGATTATGGAAAAAAAAACAAAAACAAAAACCACACACACAAAAAGAAAAGCCTGATCTTACTCAAGTAGAAAGGAAAGACCGGTTTCCATTCATCAGGATTTTATTCCCAGGCTCATTACTTGATGTTGCATCTCTGCTTTCATTGTAGTAGCTCAAAATTACTGAGTGTGCATGTACAGGGAAAAAATGCAACTTTAGAAGTTATGTGTTTAAACTGGAATTTGAAGCTTTGCTGATGCATCACGAAAGGTTTGAGTTGAATGCTTTTCAAAGGCTGAAGGCACTGAGCAGATTCTCTGTTTTCCTTGTAGGTGTGTTACTAGACATCCAGCAGCACTTTGGAGTTAAAGACAGCGGGGCTGGCTTGTTACAGACAGGTAAGAAAGAGTTTCTTCTCTCACTGGGCTTTGTAACATTCCACTTGTCCCATGGGTGCCTACAGATTTCTTCATTGTGATGCATGGCAATACTGGTTGTGAAATCTTCTCTTAGAAAGGTGAATAAATCTACTCCTACTGGGAAGCTAAATGAACATGAGGATTTTTTTGCCCTGGATTTGCTGTTGGGAAGGAGATTGGGTCTCAGAATGACTTGAGTGTAGAATGAACCAAAAGCAAATGAACCTAATAATTTTATTTACAAGACCTAAATTCAAACAGGAGATGGTTACTTCCCCTAGATTAGCAAACTCATGATAAACCAACAGCAGGATCCTGTTCACTTCTTTAGGTTGGTAATAAGTGTGATGTATTTTGCCCTTCAAGTGCTTGAAGAATCTGCTGAATGGACAGTCCCTGGGAGCATGGTGTGGCATGAAAATGTAAAACTCACTGGGGCAAGAACCTGAGGATGAAAGCTGTAGGCAAAGCTAACAACCACTGCATCCATGAGAACTCATGGATTAATAACAGCCCCAGAATTTTGGTGCTCTTAGCTTCCAACATCTCTCTTATTGTGTAAGGAAGGATTATTGCAATTCTGATATCCTTTTAATGAAGCAGGAATTCTCCTGTCTCAGACATCTTTAGGCAGAGCTGAACAACCCCAGGGAACCCCAGCTTCTCTGGCTCTGGTCCTGGGGTGGCTTAGAGGAGGGTTTGTATCACTGGGCTGCAGGGGATGACACTGAGAACCAGTCTCATGTACACACCAGAGATGTTTGATCCTCGTGGAGAGTTGAAAGGAGTAGCAGTATTTTAAAGAAATGCAGTATTTAAAGAAAACAGTCTGGTTTGAAACCTCCTACAGAACTATTAATTAGAGTTACAAATTTGTGGTGCTATGACTGTCTTGTCACTGTCATCTGTCTGAGGGAACCACACTGGGACAATTGCATGTCTGAAAAAGTGAGAATTTAGGTTTTGAAATAGTGTGCCAGCAAGACACGTTCTCCCATGCTATCACAGTGGATATCAAACACCTGTCAGGAGCTTGGCTGTGAAATTGTGGCCAACACTGAATTGTATAAAATCATTCATTCTTTATGATCACACTAAAGGTAAGACTATTCTGGAGCTCTGTCAATTATCTTTGATTTCAAACTATGTGAATCACTGCAATATCCCCTCCTATTTATTCCCTGCAGCCCATGGCACAGCAGGTCCTCACCTGTGGTTGCAGCTTCTTGGTAATGTTGTAATACAAACAATTTGTATTAAATTTTTTTAAAATGCTGTCCTTGTGGGACAGCAGAGCTCAGCTCAGCTGATGTGAGCAGCATGTGTCCAGAACAGAAGGTTTCAGCTCTAGAAGTGTCACTGATTACAAGTAGCATCAATCAGTTCTGCCCAAAATGGCACTGGTTGTCTGTCAGATTCTTTTCTACAGCAATTACTTGTATTTATTTATTGTACTCAGAGGAACAGGTCCTCAATGTATCATTAGACATAAAGTGCTTTTAAGAAAATATTCTGGTGGAAAAGGACACTTGCCAAAGCATGTATTTAATCTTCATTCCCCTTCCATCCATTCAGTGGATGAAATCCTTCAGAAGATTATTCACTGACAGTAAGTAAAAGCTAACTTCAACAGGATATTCATTTGTTAATTGCAAGCTATGTTATTTATTTCTCTGGCAAACACACAGGGCATCTGAAAACAGCATCACTGAGATACTGCAGAATTGCTCTTGAGTGTGTCAAATATTCTAACAGGTAATTCTTGCTTTAAGAAAAGCAGTGTTTTCTCTTGGGTTTTTCTACTGATCTGAAAACTGAGGGCTTGAGTTTGTTCCTGCAATATAGATAATAATGTACTAATCACAGTGCTATCAGAGGAAAAGAAAACACCAGAAAAACATCAGAAAATAAAACACCATCTCATGTAAATAAGGGTAGAGGCACATAACTGAAAGCTTATTAAGTCTATTACTCCAGCTTACCAAGTTTCTGTGCTGGCAGGTGGCCCAGATATCCTTAATGCTGGTTAAATATAAGATGATGCTCTAAACCACCACAAACATTGCTTCTAATATTTTGTCTTTTCTCTAAATCTGACTTCTCAATATTAAAATTAGGGGAAATGGTGCAGAGTGTAAAAGCACTTGCCCAGGGTTGCAGAAGCCTGGAGCAAAGGTGGGGCCAGCCAGGTGTCTCCCACTCTTCTGCCTTAACCCTGAACAGGTCCTTTGCCAGCAGAGACACAAATATTGTTTGCTTTCCATGAGGTGGTCCTGCTAACTCATTGAGTGGTGTGAGACAAAAGACTTCATCCTGATTATATCCTCTGAATAAAGAGTGGATTAGTCCTCAGGTTGTTAATCCTACATCTAAATCAATTTACAGCATTAATGAGGGGAAGTGAAATTTAGTATTTGCTGGCAGTTCATGTCAGGCATCAAAAAGGCAATAAAATTAAAAAAAAATTTAAAAAAATTTTAAAAACCTTGTGACTGAGAAACAAGGTTGCACAAATTTTTAGGGGGAAATGGTTCTGAAAATCCAAATAGGAAGTGGGGAAAAGAAATCCACCAAGGGTAATGTTTGACCCTGTCTTCATCCCACACCCCAGTCTTTGCAGGCACAGCTGCTCTGGTATCTCTGTCCCTCTCATCACTGGTCAGCCAATCCATACTCAGCTTCTGATGCTGTCTGGAAAGCAAAGGTTACTTGTTCCTTAGGAATTGCAGACACAAATAGAATTTTTGTCTTCTTTCGTATGAATCCTGACATACAAGCTGCTCTTTAACCAAGAGATAATGTGAACTGGTTAGAGGGACATTGTTACTCCCTGTACAGAAAAATCAGGCCAATCCAGCCTCATCCATAATGGAGAGAAGCAGACCATGGTAGTCTCTCCAGCCAGGATCCTGTGACAGCAGAGGACACGGTGACAGATGGAGCACAACTGCTGCTTGCTCAGTAGCATTCTAGAGTAACACACATAAAACTGATTTGAGCTTCACTTATCTCCAGATGATGCTGTAATTGTGTGCTGATCTTCCTTGTTAAAGCACTGCATATGCAGTTGTGTAAATATTGGATCTGTTTGCCCTCCCATAATCTGCATCCAAGCGTTCTTGTGCTTCTCAGTTCTTGCTGGCTGCTTTTCCCAGCCAAAGGATAAACCTGGCTCAGCTCAGAAGGTGGTAGAGCATCTCTGTGCCTACTTGAGCTGTACAGCTGTAGTCAGTCAATGCATTTATAAACCAAACCATACAAAAATCTTAACTAGGTGTGCAGTCAGGTAGGAGTAGCTACAGAACTACAGGCCACTAGGAACACAAAGACTAAGAAGGTAAACAACTTCAAAAGTGTGTTATCCTTCCATAGACTATACCATGGGAATAATGCCCCACTGCTGTACTCTGGTTTTGACTAGATTATTTTCCTTTCTCTCTACATTTTTTGTGCTTTATTTCTCTGTCTGCTCTCTGCAGCCTTGAATTTATTTTGCTCTTGTGTCTCTGTAGCACACAAGAGCTGTAATAACAGCAGTGGCTGGCTCATGATGCAGTTTGTTGTTCAAAGATCTCAGGATATTTTATATCAGGAGGGCTTATAAGGCTGGATGGGGAAACCAAGAAAGCTAGAAGGGAAAAATTACCTGCCCAAAGTGACACAGCAGGTCTGAGGCAGAGCCAGGATGAGAACTACACATTATTAACACAGCATTAGTGTTATGAATTAATTAATTAATGAGGTTAATACTTAGACCCAGAGATTTGGTCCTTGAATCCTCCAACCTAGACAGCTCCAGCTCAGGGACTTCTGCAGGTGGAAACTGAGAGGTGTCAAATGGAGGTTAATGCAAGGATTCCAAGGAAATGCAGAGGGGGAAAGTGTCTGTCTTCAGGGAGAGCACAGAGTTGTCATTAGAGGACAACCCTGCTAGGCAAAAGTGTAGTGTAAGGTCACAAGCCAGGAAATGTGAGGAGGTGAGAGATCTGCAAGGACTCATTAAAGGTGAATAATCATAGATAACTGGGGCTCTGAAGGAACTTGTCTTTCCTCATGTGCAGAGAGATGGGCATTCCCCCAGATGCCTTTCAGCCCCTGGTTTCCCAGAAAGCCAAGCAATGCCAGGTACTTTTTCACAAATCTTATTGTGAGCTCACTTTTCCTGTAAGGGTCAATTCTGACTACAGTCTCTGTTCATTTGAAAAGGGGAACTTCTACCTGTGTTGCCCTCCCTCTTGAGCTGATATAGTGTATAACCTTGCAGTAGGTTGCAACCTTGCAAATACACAATCAGCTCTGCTGGGCTGTGGTTGTTCCCACCAAGCTATAAACACCTGCACTGGGAAGGGGTCTGCATGTAGTGGGTGCAGCACAGGGGTGGGATAAATCAGACTTGATGAATTCAGTTCCCTTTGACTTCTTGTCATTAGCTTGTGGTGGCAGCTGTACCTCTCTAACATTTTTATTTATTCCATGCAGAGACCACATTCTCCAGGTGCTACCCTAAATATGTGTATATTACATGAGCTGCAGGTTTCTTTTCTACCATCTGCTTCTCCCCAAATGGACATTGTCTTTCTCCTCAGCTGTGCTCTGCAGAACTGAGCTACATCTTCACATTACTGCACCTGCTTAACTATTCTTCTTGCTAGAACAGAGAAAATCATAATCTAAACTTTCTGTTTTCTATTTCAAGTCCATGAGCTTTCCTTTTGGGTGAATGGCTTCCTGCACCTGAGCACTTCCCGAGGAGGAGGTTCCTCAGGTGTCCAAGCCAGGAGGTGAGACAGAATTTGCAAGCTTACAGAATGTTTGCAAATGGTTTGGTCCACCATGTCCCACTGCCTTCTCTGCTTCCAGCAACACTAAGCATTCTTAAATTCAGCTTACTTCTCTGGCAGTCTGGTGCTTAAAATGGCAGGACAAGGTGGAGCTCTCTTTCTGCCAGGAGATCCTCTAAGTCCTTTCAACAATGAGCAAAACCTTTCTCCCCATTTCTCCCTCTGTACCTGACTTTGTGCTCTTTTCTCTGACATTTTTCCACCTTCTGTAGGATGCTGCTGATGTAGGGATTAAGCAAGGTCAGCTTAAGCAGTGAAGAAGAGAAAGCAGGGCTCTTTCAATATGCCTTGATTAATGTTGTGACAAGGGTCTTATTTCACTGGAATGAGTTGACATAGTCCAGGGCTTGATTATTTCCCACCTAAGTCCTTTACAAGTTCAGACAGTCCTTTTTTCCTGTATGCTAAATGCTGTCTGATATTGTGAGAAGTCATGGCAGTCTGAGGGTCTGATTCATGAAAGCAGTTAAACCTATTTGGAAATGCCTCTGCAATCAAGAATGAAAGTATTGTCTTGAATCAGTGAGCAGGTCAGAGGAAAACGTGTTTGTGCCCTGGCCCAGTCCCCATGCACCAAGGACTGAGCTATAAAAATGCCATTTACAGCCTGTGTTCTCACTGGACAGCCCTGGATTGCAAAGTAAATATTCTTTGGAGGGGATAAAATGGTCAGGATAGGAAGGGAAGGTGTCCTTGCTTCCTGCTGAGAGGAGGGAAGTGCTTCAGCTGGTGTTGTATTTTGTCTTTCTGTTGTTTGTGTCAGCAAGTGAGTGCAGGCTGCTAGAACAGGGAAACTCTCCAGACTGCCTTGTCTTCCTTAATATCTTCACTTTATGGTACTGCATGGCCAATAGCACAGGGTAACAATTCATTTCCCCATCCTGTCTTTCTGCTTTGCACAAGCAAAGTTTGTCCTCACTATTGGCCTTTCAGGTACTTGGGCTGGTGTTGTGAGGGGAACTTGCACTTGTGCTGCCCATGGCACATCTGTTCTATCAGTAGAAATTGGCCTATTTTCCCTCAGGCAGTTCAGGCACCTCTTGCCAAGGTTGTCTTCACTTCTGTAATTTATTATAATAACGAGGGGAAAGATTTCCCACAGATTTTAGAGAAGTAGTTATTATTCCATCCTAAGTCCCCACATCTTTTAACACAGCCTGTCCATCCCCCGCATAAGTTCCTCAGACCTCAGAATTTGATTCAAGCACTGTATACTGGAAGACAGGATTTTTGTTGCTATTGTGTAATACTTGCAAACAACATTTTCCTCTCAGTACCAGCAGTGCAGTCTCATGTAACTGGTTCCTGCACTGTTTTGTGCACAAATAGTTCAGAAGGGCTGGTCTGGCTCCCTTGACTTTTTTTTATTGCCACCATAGCTGTAATTATGAAAGAGGGAGATGAACATTTACATTATCAGTTATTATGTATTTAATGGCTACCAGTTGCTGGAAGAGAAGTGTGGTCTTATATTCTAAACCTTATAAGTAGGTTACTTTTCTCCTCCCCTTCTTCAGTGGCAATAAAAGCTGTTGGTAGTAGATGGAAACCTGCTGATCTTTAATTCTTGCTTTCACTGTGCCTATAAGTTTAATTTTCAAGTGTGGTGGCCAGGGGAGTGTTTGTGTATGGTCTCAGTATGGTGCCAGTTGCTGTTGGTACATTTTGGGCCCAATGTAAAGGTGTTAGGTCAGAAGGGAAGGGGTTTTTTGCCTTGACCTTAAGTGAAGCTGGATCTTCTATGAACATCTTAAGTAAAGAGGATCTTCTATGCACTGGGAGTGAGAAAATAGACCTAGTTTTTTTAGTACATTTTATATATTTATAGTACATTTTATATATTTAACATGCTTCATCCCAGGGGAGCCTCAAGTGCTCTCTCTGAAAAGATTTATTTTAAGGTTGTTTTGGTTTTGTCCTGTCTCCCACACCTGGAGAACTCTGGTTTTTTTTAGAGCACAGACCTGCAGTTCTGCAGGGTGTAGTGAGAATGTGAACAGCAGGGTGAGATCAGGTGATAAAGAGGTCAGGCTTGGTCTGTGTCCCCTGGGAGATGGCCAAGGTGATGCAGTACTGTTGGAAGCATTGCTGTGGGAGGTGGTGTTGGTTTGAGAGAGAGACCACTGGGATAACCCAAATATTCTCAACAGAGTGTGAAGCACTGGAGCACTGAAGGGGCTGTTGGGGAATGGAGAGCACTGAGGCTGGTTGCTGTGACACAGCAGGCATCCAGGAGACTCTGGAAGTGCAGGGCTGTGTTTGCAGTAGTGGCAATGCTGGAGTCCTGGACCAGTCCATGCAATTGCTTTGCTTCTCTAATGTCCTATCTGGAGCTGCAGGTGACTTTTCCTCCAAACCAGTGCTTCTTAAACCTTTTGGGCTGTGTACCAGAACACTCTGCATCCTCTCAGTCAAGTTTGTATAGTGATTTATTACCTCTCTATAAAAGTAGCATTGCTACATGTCTGGGCTGGAAAGAACATGCTGTTGTGTTGTGGCCACAGTTTTGGGAACTGTAGCCATGGCAGGAGCAAGAACAGGTCAGCAGGGCTGCAGTGAATCCCATATAAAGCCCCACATGCACCTGAGGAGGAATGACTCATCCATAGACACTTGTACCTGGCTTTGCAAACGAATTCCAGGGCATCACTTATGTAAAAAGTGAACATTCTTCATGGTATTGGGTAGTGTTAGCAGCCTGCAGAACTGGATTCCAATTAACACAAGTAAGCCTGACTTGCATGAATGGTGTATTGTTGTATCAATCTCCCAATCTCCCCCTTGCCCCCATGCACATATTTGGGGATGTTTCCTGTATGCTGATGTAAGATTATAGAGCAAAGACCCATTTTCTGCTTAAATTATGTGGGGAACCCAATTTTGGAGAGAAAATGTTACTGATCAAAATCCATTACTTTCCCTAATTCACTGTACATTTACAGTTATGTAAATGTATATAAACATTTTTTACTAAAACTCTCTCCAGTTGTTTTCAAGGTAGTCAAATGACTGTGGAAGGGTCAGGTTTTTAAATCACAGGTGAAAAACCAACAGTTCTTTGATGGGTTCACACACATTCTTGTGGTCATTGCTGCTTCAAACAGGGAAGTGCTTTGGTTTCAGGGAAAGTTCAGTTCTGATGTCTTTTATTCCCTCACTCAGTTATACATTAGGTTATTAATAATTAAACATTTGAACAATTTTAACCATTTGCTCCTTCCAAACTTTTTATCCACTAATGTATACAGAAGACTTACTTCACATATTCTCCTACTGCATCATTCTCCTTGTTCTTTGTAGGTGAGCTGAACTGGAGATGAGGCACTTCTAATTTATTTCCTTGTGGGACAGTGGTGTTGAAATGAGAATATTAATAGTAATACACCTTTCCTGCAAAGAGTTGCCCTAAAGAACTAAGGAGTTACAATAGCTCTCTTATTTGGAGCTGCACAAACTTTAAATGGATGTTTACAATAAATTACTATTGGGGTAGACTTGGAAGTGAATGAGGGAGGCAGTACAGGTAAAACAGTTGGAGCTTTTATTTCTCTATTGTAAATTCTCTGAGTTTATAGAATCATAGAGAGTTCTGAGTTGGCAGGGACCCAAAGGATCATGAATCCAACTCCTGGCCCTGCACAGGACACCCCAACCATCAGTGGTGGCCAAGGTGCTCTCATCTCTGTGTCATCTGCCTGTTCCCTTCTTTGGATCATCAGTTTGTGGAGGCAGGATGATCCCCTGTCAGCCTCTGATGAATGCCTGTTAGAACCAACCTTGCTAAGAGTTACACAGTGAAATTTTCAACAGAGGATTTGTCTGTCTGGGGTTGGATTGGATTTGTTTTATTTTCCTTGAAGGATGTTTGAAATACTCTCTGAATTCTTTGGTTTTAATTCTGCCTTATTCACAGTTACTGCATTTTTCCTTGGCTCTGCCTCACCCTGGGATGTGAGTGGTCCTGATCACCTCAGCAATTGATGGTATCAGTTGTCAGCACTGTGTTTGTGTCTGCAACATCCTGTGGTTTTGTCCAACCTACCTGGCAGTCTAAGTAACAATAAAATTGTCTTAGAGCCCTTGGCCACACCTCTTGAGCACTAGAAATCATTGACAAAATCTGACAAAGAAAGGTCCTTTTCATCAGAGCCTTTGTGATAGAATGAGTCACGTTAAGAAAGATGGGTGAGTTAAAGAATAACTTTACTACCAATTAAAAAAACAGGAAAAAAGAAAAAGGAAAAGAAAGAAAAAGAAAAAGAAAAAGAAAAAGAAAAAGAAAAAGAAAAAGAAAAAGAAAAAGAAAAAGAAAAAGAAAAAGAAAAAGAAAAAGAAAAAGAAAAAGAAAAAGAGAAAAAGGAAAAAAAGGCTTTACTGAATTCCATTCAATTTGAGCATATGGGCTTTTTTGAAAAGCAGCCTTCCATCTTACAGGTGTAGTTTAGGATATATAAATGCTTAACTTACTAATTGTGCCCGCAAATCAAAGTGAAGTGGCACTAATTCCACCAGAAAAATTGCTCCCAGGGTAAATTAAAAGCTCAAAATTAGTGATTGAGCTAAGAATCTTTTAAAAGCCTGATACTAAAATTAGATATTAGTTCAGAAGGGCTGATGTAAACAGTTCTTATGGTGAGATCCATACAATATTTCACTGGATAAATCCTTCTCCTTTATCTTTCTTCATGAAAGTAAAATTACAGAACAGGAGCAAGCAAATGTCTCATAATTTTTGCTGGTTTAGTTCTCACCATCTCCTGCTTTATTTTTGAATTGGCATTTCCCACATCCCACTGCTGCCCACGATGTCACTGGGCAGGGGCTCACAGGAGCACCACAGAGGTTCCACTGCTGTTACAGCTCTGGGAGCTGAGACTGCCTCAGCTCTGTGGCTGAGTCCTGGAAAGGGGCTGTCTCTAAGGATTATTGGGCTGCATTTCTTAGAAAATTCTTACATTCTTTTAAAAGTATAGATGGATTCATTCCTGCTTTACCCACCCAGAGCCTTCAGTCACTTCCACCTTTTGGCTGATGTAGCAGTCACGCTGCCTGCCAACTGCTTTGAAACCCATGGATGTGATGCTGGGGAAAATTATTAGTGAGTGTGACAGCAAATATGTCATATTGAGGGGGAGGGTGGAAAAACAAAGAGAAAATATTAAAAGAAAATATCTCTAGGAAAAAAAACTGTGAAGAGAGCAAACATTTTACTGAAAAGCAAATTGTTCAAAGTTGTCTTTTTTCTCATAGAGGAGGCTTTATGGCAGGAGAGGTATAATATAGGATCTTATACAATGGATATTGAATTTTCACTAAAAGCTCCCCAGTGAGATATTCCTACCAGCTGCTAATGTTACACCTCCCAGAGACTTGGACAGTTTATGACACACTGAGCAGAGAAAATATTTGCATTGTATATAAAAGATGTGTTAATTTTCCTTTTTTGTACATACTGAACTTATTCTTTCTGGATTCATAATCCAGCAACTGGTTTCTTGTCTAGTCACCAGGCAAATAAACTTCTGGCAGCAGCATGCCAAGCCCAAGGTTCAGTTGCAGCTGAATAGGACTCTGATAGCAGAGCTCAGCTGGCACCTCAGGCCATTTCTGGTCTCCTGGGAGGGGAGTGGAACAGGCACTGAGCACAAACCAACACCAGATGGGCCACTGGTCACTCATCAGGTTCACCTTCTACATTTTTAGACCTAATTGAAATGGGCTTCTTTAATACCTTGACAATCCCTGGATTTACCAAATATTGCCTTTCCCTTTTTCCATTAATGTAATTGATGATGCATGAAGGAATTGCATTTGCAAACCTTGTGCATTGCAGTATTTGTTTCAGGATGTTCTTTTTTTCCAGTGGTACTTGTTCTCCCAGAAAGATACTGGCCCAAAGAAATCTAAACTGAGGGATTATTTAAAACAGGATCCAGTCACACTGGATATTTAATGGATATTGAAAGTGTGATTAACCCTGGAGTCTTCTACAGATGTCATGTTCATTTATCCATAGGAGCAGGCTCAGTTGCAAAGTTGCTCCTGGAATTGCAGCTCAGCTTGGCATTAGAGTATTTTCCAAGTCAGGAATGACACATGGGTGATAATCTTAGAAATAACAACTGTGAAACAGAGATTCTGTAAGAGACACAGAGATTCATTCTCCAGTGTAGCTGTAATCCCTTTCCAGACCATGGCAAGTTAAACACTGGGATATGCCAGTATTTCAACAATTTCCTTAAACTAATTTGTCCCTCTTTGAAGGCCCCCCAGCCACTGTGAAACACTTGTTCTTTGTCTAAATGGACATTTATAACAGCAAGGGGCAGGAGCTTCTCTAAATACTGCAAGCAACATTGAATTGGCAAATAATTCTGTCAAACAGCACTTAGAATGGTCAGAGGCTTCTCTACATCCTGTGATGTCTCTTCACTGTGGGATGAAGGCTGCTCATCATTGTAGGTGTTCATTTGTGGCCTGCTGGTTGTTCAGCTCCTGTCCTAGTCCCAGTTGCAAATCACAGTCAATTATGATGTTTCTTTCCATTTACTTTGTGATGCAAAAGTTACTGGCATCTGGAAAAACAGATGGGTCAGCCCACGGCTCTGTCCCCTGGCAGGGAGTTATTCAAGTGCTGATGGGCATCATGTGCCATTGGATGGGAAGTAGAACATATTTATGGTCCCTGAGCTGTTCTCAGACCACTGGTGCTTGAATGATGGTGAGACTCTCTAAAGCTTGCTGGACATACAGAGCTGTGGGAGATGAGGCTATTCTGGATGTCCTAAGGTCATCTTCAAAATGCTTTTGACTCATTTGTGGATCTTGTTACTGGGGTTTGGTGGTTGTCTGGGAAGCCTGTTGTATTTTAAAATAAATATATGTTTTTATTTATATATCTATAGGTAGATAAATCAGTAGATAGTTTTTTATATCTATATCTGTGTTGTAGTTTAGGTGCCAGACTCTCAGAGGAGAATAGGTTGAGTTACCTGGTGTGCTGTAACACAGGAGAAAGCAGCTTTACAACTGCTGAGGTCTGGAGTGTTGTTTTCTGCCAAAGGTAAATCTTGCTGTCTGGTGGCTCAGACCCCTCCCTGACCCTCACAGTGCCGTTAATCAGACCAGGAAGTGGTTCAGCATTTTACTCCCTGTCTCTTGCAGCTGGTGGTGATTGTGTCCGAGCATTGTGTCCGTGGTTGTGTGGGTTTAATGATGGGTAATAAATGAGAATCAGCTCAGGGTTCAGGGTGAGTGAGAGCAAATGGTTCCTTCCTTGCCTGCTAGAGGATTTGTGATTCATAATGAAACCAGACAGAGAGTGCATTTACACACAAAACCACACTTTGGGCCAGCATGTCTGGCCCAGACCAGCTAGCCCTGCTGCACTCACATCATCTCACATACACCCTCCACTTCCTTCTCACAGGAGAAGTTTCAAAAATTATTAGTTTTCATTTGCTTGTTCTCAAAATAAGAGGGGTAATGTAAAATCACTTAACATAATGAATGTCCTGAAAGGGATGTGGGGTGTTGTTTTCTGATTTTTTTTCCCCTCGCAATGCAGAAACAATCAGTAGGGGTCAGTTTGCTGGAAAGCATTCCAAAAACTTATCAGGGAAGAGTGGAAATCTTGTGGAAATGAATGTCACGAGGAATATTGTTAAGACCTGAGCTTACAAGATCAGATCTTTCTGTGGAGAACACATTATAATTGTTGGGAGGGCTGAAGCAGCCTCTGAGTAATTCAGTGGAGGAATTCTGTGTACTTTCCTCGGGAAGAGCTGATTGCTGTCCCTGTCACAGACAGGATGCAGGACTACATGGTTTTCTGATCTGTTGTCATTGTTCTTGTGTTCTTATGAAGTGGTCTCCTGAGGTTACATGAAAGATATTTTACTGGGGGACTTATTTATTCACTGGCAATGCCTTAGGCAGAAAGATGGACACGGCTGTTAGGGAGAAACTGTGAGATTCCACTGAGAGATGATTTATTTTTTTTCTTCTATTTCTGTGTTGGTGCTGAGAATTGAAATACAGAAGCACTACAGAAATCTCCCCTGTAAAGTTAGTGGGGTTTTGGGCAAGTCCCTGATGGGTGGTGGCTTATATAGAGAGCTGTCATTGCACACTGCATTTTACAACTCTAAAAAACAGTAGGTAATTGAGCAGGAGAAAATACTGAAATTCCCTCTGTGACTTTAGAAGTAAGGATTGGCTGGGCAGTGTTATGAAATGTGTGTATTTCCTCTGCAAATAAAGGTGAAGCTATCAATAGCACTTAGGGCCCTGGGAGGAGAGAAATCTTTGAGGGGAAAATAAGACAATTCTAAGTTGTTGGATTAGCATCAAACCAAAGCAATTACCCACAATGGCTTTTATATCCATATCTTCTGTGAATTTTAGCATATTCCCATTCCACAGTGACTTCTATTCCTAAAAAAGTGAATTAGCATAAGGCTGCAGATGGCAGGAATTTAAGAGCAGTACCCCTTGCTGGCACTGCCTGCATCTTAGAGCAAATGAATAAAAATCAGATATTTTAGATGTCCTCTTGAAGTTTTCATGATGAGAAATAATATATTTTCATCCCTTAGAATTCAGTTTAATTTGACAAGCATTTGCTTTCCTCCAGATATCTAGAGGCAGGCAGTGTGAGAGCAGGGCGGTCAGTGCATTTAGAAATTCAGAAAGATGCAAATTGACCCCTGTGAAGGAAGTCAGCTGTAATACAGAGATGAACCTGTATTTTTTCCTTCAGATTGATAATTTCCCTATTAAGTTATTGAGTTTTATTGGTTTTAAAAGATGGCATTTTACTGATCTGCTAAAAGCACTCTTGAAGCTTGAGCTGGAAAGGGAACAGTTTTGCAAAAAATGGAAAGTGGAAAGAGTTTGCTACCAAACTCTGACACCCTTTTATCTGCACATGCACAAACACACACTGTGAATGTGACTCCTTGTCCTTCCCTGTCTGGACATCAGTGCTTTGCTCCTGTGCCTTGGTGATAACACCCAAACAAGATCTGGGGTGCCCTGGATGTCTCTCATTCACCCCAGAGCATTTCCTGCCCATTTGCCCATGCTTATGTGCTTTCCTGAGCAATTTCTGGAGCTCCTGATCTGCAGAAATGTCTTCAGTTTTAACTCCAAGTAGGACAACTTTGGTGGGTGCCAATGATAGACATTAAAATTGAGAGCAAAGTCTCATTTCATCCCTGTGTCCTGCCAGATGTGATGCTGTCCTGAGGCTGTTAGTGCTGTGGTAGCTGACAGCCAATTCCATCAGAAAAATGAGATGATGGCCATTTTTCCTTCCAAAGAGGGAGCATGTGTTTTGCCAAGCCCACTGTAGATGGTACAACAGCCCCCTAAAGAACTGTAAAAAGAATTAAAAAGAAATCAATGATCCCACTGCCAGCCTGGGGAGAATGTCAGCGAAGAGCTGTGTCCCCATTCCCAAAGCACAGCCGTGTGGATTTCAAGGCTTTGGTGGAGCTTTTCCTCACTACTCTCAGCATTCACTTGGCTCCCAGCAGTGAGCCAAGGACTGCTAGCTCCAAAATCCCCCTGGGCTTCTGGGAAGGCAATGGCTGAGGGTTTCTTTCTGGCAAAACCAGCATCCCTGCTCCAGCATCTCCCAAATCCCTCACTCTGTGATGGACCAGTGAGTGATTCTGTGTCCCAGCTGCCTGTGCCATGTCTCTGGGAAGTGAAAGTTTGGCTACTGCAGAACTTCTAACTCTTTGTAAATGCAACCAGCAGATACTGAGAGCTGTGTGTAGAGGTCAGCAAGGCATTCCCACTGCGGAATAGTCATTTATTTAGGATTTTAATTTTAAAAACAAACACAAACAAACCTTAAGTGTGAAAGCTTTGGGATGAGAATATATCAGATGATCTCCCTCAGTAAGTTGTGAAAAATACATGAGGAGTTCTTCATTCTGCTCTAAAGAGAAGGGGAAGCACTTCCTATTGCTTTGTTTTTCTTGTCTTTTTTCTTAGGAAACTGCTGTTGTTGATAAATAACATGTAGCAAAGAATTTATTAGTAATACCCAGTGCAAGTGTCTCATCTCTATCCTGTTCTCTGTTGCTGCAGGAAATAAGTTTGGAGATTGAGACAGAATGATTCCTATTGCATTCCAGTTAATTATTTGAAATTAAAATGTTAGTTGAGGAAGGATGCAGGATTAGTAGTGCTCTTGTAAAGAAGGATGGCAAAGCTCATTTTAGGATGAAAACAGTCATCCCTCTCTATCTCAAATTAAGAACCAGGAATTATTTCTCTTTCTACCAGATACAAATGAAGCATCATTGTATTATGAGTGTAACAGATTTAAAGTATTTTATTGCTAGTTAAATCTAATTCATGGTACTCAATGCAGATTTCAAGGATCAAGAGATTTAGATTATCCTGCATTATCAGCTTTAGGCTGTCATTTCTTGGTGTGTTTAAGTGTCTGCTATGCTTGAAGAGGCTTTGAGGACAAAGGTGCCCATCCCTGTCCCTGCCCCAAGGGACTCGGTGTAGTTCTAGGCAGCTCCTGCTGCCTCTCTTGGATCAGGGAACTTGCCAGAAAAGACACAAGATTAGTTTTCAGCCCTCAGCAGGGCCCAGATTTTGCTCTCCAGATGGTCACACAAGCTCTGTACTGGCACAAGGGACAGTCTGAGCCGTTCCTTGAGGAGATCTCACCTGTGCTTCCGAACGCTCCTGCAGATGTGGCTCTGTGTGTGTGCCTGGAGTCATAACTGCAGTGGGAAAAGAAAAAGCTCTTCAAGGAGAGGAAAAGAACAGAACAAAATAAAGCTCCTTTGGGGTTTGTGGGTATTTAAATGTTTTTTAAAGGCACCCTTCTCTGGCTGTGAGCCCTGGGTATAGGTGTTTCATCCCCTTGGCAAATAGGAGCAGCCTCTTCCCAGCTGGAGGGTTATTTGTGACTGTGGCTCTCAGAGGGATGGCAAGTGGGCAGAACATCCTGGAAAACTGCATGGAAAGGGAAAAGCAAAACTGCTGTTTGCTCAGATGCAGACTTCCATGAGTGCCAGGAGTGATTGCTGCCTGTGTGTGTAACAGCAGCCAAGACTGGTTTAGGTGCATTTCAGTCGTGTTGTAGCTGTGTCTCTCAATGCTGCAGTGCTGCACAGCTATTGACCAGTCTCTGCACCTCTGGGATCTCATGGCTAATTCAGGATTGACCAGAATGGATACAAATCCATCCTAATTGGCTAACTAAGTTAATGAACTTTCCCTGCAACTGATTGCACAACAGCAGAACGACCCTGTCACGCACTGTGTGAGCAGCACAGCCAGGCAGGGCAGGGCTGACACATCCTGCTGCACTGGGGAACCAGAAAGTTCCCAAACTCTTAGAGCTGGGTCACTCAAATGGAGGAGAAACTGCAAGAGAGCAAAGCTCTGACTGGGAACTTCAGAACTGCACCTTGTGTATGCACAGGGTCAAAGGGAGCAGTGGTTTTAGAAATGTAACTGTGAACCACATTCCAGCTTTTAGAAATAATTTAGGGGCAGGTCAGGGATGTGTTAATAAGTAATTACCTGATCAAGCTGGTGGAAATGATGCAGATGCAGTTTTGTCTTCTTTTCTTTTTTTTTTTTTTTTTTTTTTTTTCCCCCAGAATACTATGGGAATAGTTGTAATTTCCAGACCCCATGTCCTTTCGGTGTATTAGCCAGTGTTAAATTGTGATCACATACATAGGGAAGAAAAAGAAGAACAGGACAAGATTATGGTGGTGGCTCCTGATATACCAAATCAACTGGCTGGCTGTGGACATCCTGAACAAGAGGACCTACCTTGAGCAGCCTTCCAATTAGTATTCCTACAGGGTTTTTTTGTCCAATCCTCTTTTGTAATAACATAAACCCTTAGCTCCTGGGGCATCCTGTGATAAAATTCCAGTGTTTAGTTAAGTTTTGTGAATGAAAGGTCTCCTCTGATTTGCACTTTTCAGCTTCCAGTCTTATTTGATGTTACCTGGCTTGTCAGTCTTCTAAGACAGGAGAATATTCCATTTTCCCCTTTTTCTTTCTACTCATGGTGTTAGATCTCCTCCATATCCCATACTGGTTGTTCCTTTTCCAATTATTTAATGTCTTACTGTAAAAGGACTTGTTTTGTCCTTTTGGCAATTCTTTTTTGATGCCTGCTGTGCCTTTCCCAGTAATAACCTTTAATATTACAGGCATGCAGTAAACTTACTAGTACAGAAATGTTTTTATTGGCAAAGAGGTTCTGATCTCTGCTGCCATTAGAAGTCATAAACAGTTCTATCTCAACCAAATTCTCAGCTGTAATGCCCACTGAATCAAGGAGTCCTTCCATCAGCTTTGGTCAGGAGCCTAAATGAAACCACACTGAAAGCATTTTGCAGGAAAACAACTCAAAGTGGAAGTGGCTGTAAAGCAGAATTGGCATTGGCTTATTTAATCCATCACTTCTGAACAGTAAGAAATGCAAAAGCAGAGTTTAAAAACTGTCAGAAAAGTGAATTTTCTGGGCTCTGCTAGCAAGTGCCAGCAATCTGATGTTGTCTTAGGCAATAATCTGCATGGCTTTGTATGGCACTGCCATGGAAACCCAACTGTGCCACAGCCTCCTCTTCCCTCTTCATGGAATGAACCAGATTGTGGAACTGACCCTGATGTGAATATTATTTTCTTAATTGATGAGGAGAGGTGGTGTCTGCTCCTCCTCAAGTGCTCTCATAGCCACAGAAGACAGTCTGCTGCCATTATTTCATTGGAAAAGCTGCTCCTCAGGGCTGGATGGCTGCTGCTCTCCCAGAGCCACTCTCTGCAAGGTCAGGCAAGCACCAGCTCAGGCACAAGGAAAGTCATGGGGGGAGCTGGACACTGGAGCTGTTCCTTGGGGTTGCTGTGTTGTCTTACAAAGCACATCTTTAGGAACATGACAAGGGTTTCATTGATGTTCAGATTGTCCAAATCCCTTTAAAGCAGTGCTAATGTGATCACTGTAAATCCCACAATGAAAAGCAGAAGTAGGGGGCTTCCTCTTTTCTATTTAAATGATGTTGTCTGTTCAAAATTTAGTTTTGTAGCAAGTTAGCTCCTGCTCCAAGTAAATTTGCTGCACATCCAGAGAGATAAAAGAGTAGAGTAGAATTCTGGCTTTTCCACTGAACTTAGGTAAAAAAAATCCAAGTACAGCAGGATGGAACTGAACCTCAGATGTATAAAAGGATTGTGAATTGATAACTGTGAGTAACTATCTCCTCATGACTTCAGCAATAAGGAAGATATGAGGGGCTACATTTTAAGTGCAGCTTTCATGGACATAATATAAGAAATTAATAAAAAAGCAGTTAAAAAATTGAACAGTGGGTTTCTGGATATTCTAATTTCATCTTCTGTTTCCAAGGAGTGGATTTCCCAGCAATTCCCACTGAAGCAATTATTCTTGTTAGTTAAGGTGAACAAAGCAAGCTTCAGGATATCCTTTGCTGGGAATCTAGGCACTAACCCTTGGAAGAACCTGGTTTCTGCAGTGAGGAAAAGGGGAGGGGTTATCAGTACTGAACTCTCCTAGCCCTGAATCTTGTGTATTATTCTGTGAGTTGTGGACTTGCCAGGCAAGCTGTGTTCAGGCCATGTCTGGTTTCATAAATGGTGATTTTGTACCAGGTTCTGACCCTGTCTCAGCAAATGGAACTGAGTGGTGTTGTACAACAGCCTCCTTCTGTGTGTGCCAGCTGTGTGTGCACACATACTCATCCTAAACATGTTGTTTACATTTTGTATCAGTTTGTGCTAAGGCATAAACCTCATGGTGCAATGTGCTCCCTATGGAGAAGACAAGATTGGAGCTTGAATACTGATTAGTGGTGTCTGCAGTGAGGGAAACACGATCTGGAGTGTCCTGTGAAACAGAAGCACACACTGGAAAACACAGACTGT
The DNA here is from genome assembly GCF_029582105.1 of Oenanthe melanoleuca. Lineage (NCBI taxonomy): Eukaryota > Metazoa > Chordata > Aves > Passeriformes > Muscicapidae > Oenanthe > Oenanthe melanoleuca. The sequence continues at coordinate 7,304,281 of NC_079352.1, forward strand.
GTCAGTAGTTAGGGCCACACCTTTAGGACACTTATGCTCCTCTCTTTCCAACTTTTGAGCCATTCCCACCTTGTCACCCAGCACACATCCAGTTGATCCTTGAACATCTACAGGGATGGAGACTCCTCCACCACTCTGCAAAGCCCCTTCCAATGTCTGACCACCCTTTCAGTGAAGAAATTCCTCCTGAAGTCCAGCCTGAGTCTTCCCTGGCACAGCTTGGTGCTGCTTATTCATGTCCTGTCCCTGTTCCCTGGGAGCAGAGTCCAACCACCACTGGTGCCCCTCCTGTCAGGGACTTGTGGAGAACCAGAAGGGCCCCCTGAACCTCCTTTTCTCCAGGCTGAACCCTTCCCCAGCTCTGCTGCCCTTCTCTGGACATGCTCCAGCCCCTCAATGTTGTTTGTGAAGTGAGGGGCCAGAAGTGGCTGCAGCACTCCAGGTGTGGCCTCACCCATGCCCAGGACAGGAGGACAGTGTCCCTGGTCCTGCTGGCCACACTTCTCCTGACAGGATGCCATTGGCCTCTTGGCCACCTGAGCACACCTGGGCTCCTGTTCAGCCCCTGTTGACCAGCACACCCAGATCCTTTCCACTGGGCAGCTTTCTGACCACTCTGTCCCCAGCCTGTGGCACAGCCTTGGGTTGTGAATGAAGTGCAGGACTTTTCACTTTGCCTTATTGAGCTCAGCTTGCTGAGAACACAAACACAAGGACACAATGAGGCATTTTTAAATTCTCCATTTTGTCCTATGGTCTGTTCTGGGGAAATGTTTCAGACACATCCAACCCAAACTTTTGTATACCTTACTCAAAGTGATTTGGTGCATTCTCAAGCAATTTTTTTTTTTAATGCTCCTATGTTCAACATTGTCAGTGTGTGACAGCTTTGCATGACATATGGAACTGATGGTGTTTCAAAGCTCCTCACACTTGTCAGAAGTTGCTTGTCTGCATAAGAGTCTGGAACCCAGTGATCTCGTGTTTGCACCCAGCAAAGTGCAGTAACATGATCCATCTGTTGGCTGTTGAATTAGCAATGAAGTACAACAAAGCCTGTGTGCAGAGTGATGGAACAGAGCACCTATAGCAAAGTCTGTGACAGGGATGGTTTTCAGGGTGATATTATTTAAAATCAATTGTGTTAATTCATCCTCCTTCAAAGGATAAATGTCTTAAATCACATTGCTGAGTTTCCTTGGACTGCCCTACCACTGGGTATCAATTTTACCTTGGTCATGTCATACAATCAGTAAGGTTGAAGACCTCTAAGATCATCAAATCCATCCATTAATCCAGAGCTGCCAACTCCACCACTAATCCATGCCCCTCAGTGCCACAACTTTACAGTTTTTGAACAGTTCCAGGGATGGTGATGCCATTACCACCCTGGGCAACCTGTTGCAATGCTTGACCATCAGCACATTGTGTCAGGTTCAATGGTTAAGTAGCATGAAGGGATCTTTGTTCCTTCTTGGCTTGAATGGTGCTGTAAGAAAAAAAAACCAAAAAACCCAACAACTTTACATTATGGTTGTAGACCTACAGAAACCCCTGCAGCATAGAGATGGTCCTATAAACAGGACACTGGAATAGAGCTGTGTGGGTTCCAGATGTCTGTAGTTTATCATTGGCAGGTCACTGTCACTTTCCTGTGTCTTAATTTCCTTAGCCCTAAAGCAGAAATTAATGTTTCACTTTCTTTCTAAATTGTCCCATGCCTCACTGTGATTAAATGTGCTGTGTTGTATCTGCTGGGTGGTATTATTATTGCATAAAACTATAGAGAAACTTAAAATTAGAAGAAGGAAGCATTGCAAAAACATGTCTTTGGAACAGAGGAGCTGGTTGGGCTGTTGGAGAGTCTTTGTTCACCATTGTAGGTAGATGGTAACTGGTGGGAAACACGTGCACTCATGACTGAAAGTCCCTGGGGTAGAAGAAGCTTGACCAAATCCCAGGGTTGGACTTGTACACACCCATAAAGTATCCCATCCAGGGCAAGCTGCCTGTTTAGGTGTTCTCATTGTTTGGAAATTTGTTGTTGGGAAGATGTTATCAACCTCTCAGCACACAGTTCTCAGCAGTGTCTCAGTGGATGCCAGTCCCTGGAGGCAGAGGCTGTCTGGGTTTCCTTCCACAGAGCCAAGCTCACTGTCAGCACTCAATTAGATGTGCACACATGAGTTGTGCTGACTCAAAGCTCAAAGACACCCACTAGGGTTTTTTTTTGTTGAGCATCTTTGTGTAGAGAAAGCTATTTTCACCTGACCCTGAACCTTTCTAACATTTTTTCCTGATAGGAAAAAATAAGCCCTGTGTGCTCTAAGTCAAAACCAAAAGAAGAGACCTTTTTTCAGAGGTGCCTGTGATCCACTCAACCTTGCAGGAACTGAGCAGCAGCAGCCTCTGTGTGTGCCTCTGTCACTGCCTCTCTTCCTTCTTGATTCCACTCTGTGGAAGATCTGGGGCAGGAAAAGCCCCTCTCTGAGGTTATCTCTGGGATGATAAGTCCACTAAACAAAAATCCTAAAGAAAAGAGCAAGTGAGATGGAGGCAAGTGTCTTTGGAATCACAGGGTGGAGAGCTGTCAGGTCAGAGCCTTTTCAGGAAACAGCTGCAGAGTCAAGCTGGTAAATTTTTGTTTGGAAAGATGAGAAGAATAAGAGTGATGACATCTAGTTCCAGGAGGCAGGAGCTTTTTGTGACTGTTAAAGTCTGCAGTTCCTTTCTCTTATCTCCTTTGCTCCCACTGCTGGGGGATTTACTTTTCCCCTGGGTACACAGGCAGCTCTTGAGAGGGGAGAGTGTGGTCTGAATAGCAGCTCCCTGGCCATAATCCTGAAACAGGGCTGAAGCTGCAGTACTGCAGCAGCAATAGAGGCTGGGAGGGTGATTTCCTTGTCTGGTGGGTGTTTGGGTGGGACACGTAAGATTTTTTTATCCTGCACATTGTTGTAATTCCAGCCATGCACAGGAAAAGCTGGGCAGTGCTGGCTGAGAAAGTGCTCATGCACCTGTACAGGGTGGGACAGGCATCCAGAGGCAGAAATAGACACCAAGCCAGCCAGTTTGGGCAATTACACTCTTCCTGCCTTCTCACCACAGTCGGCATTTCAGTGGCTAAGCCACAAAGGGAGGAATAAAGACAAATGGGTTCTCCTTTTGAAAATACCTGTACTTAAAAGAACCTCCCTCCTTGATGGTATTCACTGTGTCTGTTTATTCATCCTTTGCTCACATGATAATTTACTCCTGCAGAAATGTATCTCAGCTCCACCCTGTGCTGGGACTGAGCCACCTTTGCTGGCACTGCTGGAGGTCATTTACCAGGAGAAATGAGCTGCACACATCTATAATGGGACTGCCAGAGCTATACCTGCCCACAGCTGCTCCCAGTGCCATCACTGCCTCCACAGTAGCTCATCTTAAATCCCAGTGGGTTTCTAACTCTGCCCTGACTTGCACTCTACATCTCTTCAAGGGCTGGTAATATTCTGAGGTGTCTCTAAGTGAAAATGGGAAGAGGAGCTGTTGATTGGGAAGAGGAACATGCAATGCCAACCTCTGTCCCACTGCTGCCCTAATAGGAAAGATTTGTGGCTGTGGTTGAGCTGAAGCAGCAGCTGCTGTGGTGTCACTTCAGTTTTATTAATTTGGGAGTAGGTGAGTGCAAGGAACAGAAAATGCTGTGGAAGAAGGGAGAGAAGCCAGAGAGGAAGAGGCTGGCACAATTTACTGGACTGCAGCCCTGTGCCTTATGCTCAGCTCTCTTGCCTGCAAATCAAACATGTTTCTGCTGCCCCTCTCTCCAACTGAACATGCTGCAGTTTTGTGTCTTCTGCATGAGATCTCTCCTTTGTGGTGTTTAATTGTCACAGAACCTCAGCTCCTGTTCTACAGTAACTCAGGTTTCCATCCCACCTGGGAATGTGCCCTGATTTTGTTCACCTCTGTTCTGCCAGCCCAGGCTGGGGTTCAGGAGTCTCGGCTGTCACTGGCAGGAGTAATTGCAAAAATTGATTCATGGGAAATGCCTGTAACAGGCCAATCCTTTTGACAGACCACACAGCCATCATACTCTGCATTTATTTGAGTCAATCAATGCTCTGATGCATATTTGGGTCATAAATGCTCTGATATAAATTGCATTTATTCTTGTGACAGCTGTGTTCCATTACCTGTTATTTATTTGGCTCTGTTGTCCTTTCGTTTTACACCTTGTGGAGCTGTCAAGTCAGCTGCTTACCCCTGACAAAGCTCACAGCTCAGAGTCTTCCAAAAATAAATCCTCCAAAGGGATTTGAGCAGCAGAAGGATGTATGTTATTGGAAAGTCATTGGACAATCTCTTTTTTTGGTTTGTTTTATTTGAAAGAGGAGCTTTGTGCATTTTGCCCAAATTCCAGAATTAGACTTTTCCTTTCTGATCCAGAGGTCATTGAAGCTAATAATCCCACTGATTAGTGTGAGTTTTGGACCCTTCATGTCTCTAAGCTTGACATTTTATTAACCATGTTATTTGATATTTGAAATGGTAGGATGCTAACTTTGATATTTCTAATTTTCCCTTGGAAGCTTTTTCAGTTTTGTGTCTTTTTACATCATAAAAATGGCAGAATATGGGATTCTGAGATGAATGAATTGCAGTGTCCTTCCAAGAGAAAGATCAAATTGCAGTGGTCACACTGGTCTGGACGAGTCACAGTCATTTTTCTGCTTCTCATTCCCAATGAACAGCCACATATCCTTGGTGCCAGGTTGTTGCACCAGCTCTGCAAGGTGCCAAGCCCTTGGTGTTAATTCAGGAAAGCACTTAATCATGGAATTGATGACTCTAAAGTGCCTAATATAAGCATGTGCTTAAGTGCCTCGTTGGAGTGGGGCCAGTGCAGATGTGCCCTTGCTGAGCAGAGATTTGTGAGCCACTGCTGGTCTAGTTTATCTGTAAAACAGAAATGAGAACACTCCTCGTAGTTTTATTTGTATATTTTGTTTGCAGAAGGATTTTGGGATAGATGCAGGGACTGAGTTCTGTCAGTAGGGTTTATGTGTGAGCTAAACAGCAAAACTGTTCATAGCATTACTATTGAAGTATGTGTGATATGTTGCATGTGCTGCATTTCAGGCCTTAACATTTCTCTATTATCTCAATTTATTTTACTCTAAATGTAAAAAGAGTAATCCTGTAATTTAGTTTAAATATCACAGTGCAAAATACATACACACTCACATGGGTCACAAAACACTGATGCAAATGAATGTGTTATTTATAAAGCAGCTTTGACATCCTAATATACTAAAAAAAAAAGACATTTAGTCATAGTACAGCATTCTGCACATTTTTGAACTGTCACAAATCATCATCCATGAAAAATTCATTATTTGGGTCTTAACCATTTTAATTTTATGTGCACACTGTACCCAAAAGGGAGTGTGTCCTCCTCTTGTATTTTTTTTTTTTTTTTTTTTTTTACCTAATCCATCCCCCCACCCCATTTTATACAATGAAAAATAGACAGCTGGGGTTAGGCTATGCCAAAAAACTCACAGTGCCCTCCAAGACCTACCTGATAACAAATGAGGATTTTGTGACTAAAGAGACATCTCTAGATATTCTGGTGTCCCACCTAAATCCTTCTGGATTTGCTAAATCCAAGACAGCCAGTTATAGTCAGAGCTCATAGAACACACCAATACAATCCATGTCATTGCCCTTATGCAGTTCTCTAATGTGGACAGACAAGAGCCAGGCATAAATCAGCTTAAAACATGGCAATTTTTGCCAAAATCCAAATTAATTAGGAACATGGTATGGATGCCCCATTTCAGGTGTTCTCAGGATGTTCACAGGCCAGATTGTTTTGAGATGGGCAGAGGAGTGAACTCTGAATTGAGATGATTTTGCAGAAGTTGCTCTGTCAAGAGCCTCATTCCCACAAGACAGAAGATCTTAGGTTAATGCTTTGGGGGTTTTGGAGGGTACAAAGGGTGAGCTTGAAATCTTTCAGTTGAGGACAATCCTGGCCTGCTTGGACTTTGTAGTTTAAAACTCTTTGTTCTAGTGAAGCTGTTGCTCAGTGATGGGTTTAAATACAAGGTTAATGATGGTGAAAGGACCTAGTGAGGAGACAGGGCTGGTGTCAGTAGGATGATAGTGGAGTTTACTGGTTTTCCTCACTGTTTCATCATTTCTCTAAAACAGGAAGGATCAAAGAACCTGAGCTTCTGTGGCTCATTTCTTTCAGGTCTCTGCTGCAAGAGCCAACAAGGAGCCCTTGGCTTGTTTTCTGTTTGCTTGAAACTCCTTCCAACCTCCACTTCACCTTCTCACTAACATTTAAGCAGAAGCTGTTAATTCATTCAGTCCTGGTTTTGCCCATCCCCAGATCTGAGCTCAGCTGACTGTGAGGGCCTGCTGCTTTCAAGTAATATGAGTTCACTGGTCTGAAGTTTCTCTGGGAATGAAAAATCTGTTTGATTAAGGAAACACTGACTCCAGGAAGCCTATTGGCCTGCACAACTCTGCAAGGCAGCACTGCAGAATGTCTAATTATTTGGAACTGTTCTCTAGAGGATTTGGCTTGCAGAAAATTTGGTCTGATGTTTATTAAAGGTTTCTTTCCTTTTTCTCTTTTGCAGTTTTTATCTGTAGTTTCATGGTTGCAGCACCAATCTTTGGTTACCTTGGTGACCGGTTCAACAGAAAGATCATTCTCAGCTGTGGGATCTTCTTTTGGTCAGCTGTCACTTTCTCAAGCTCCTTCATCACTGAGCAGGTAAGATCTTTGCAAAGACACTTTGCAGGGTGTCCTGAAAAGATGGACAGTATATTCCTAAATAACTCCCCACGCCAGTGTGCTCAAGGGGAACATATCCCTCTTGTGTGCATTTAACATTTAGCATGTTGTATTATCTGACCTTTTGTGGGAGAAGTGTGCTCTGTGGAACTGTGTTTGCTTAACTGTGAAAGCTGTCACCCTTTGATCGTGCATATTCATAAAAAGTAACAGATGAAGCATGTCTAAGCAAGAGTTTTTGTTGACATAAGGGCTTTGTTTTGAGGGAGATCCTAAAGAAGCTTTAAAAGGCCTTAGAAAAGCCTTGGGAAAATGAATCCATGGCTACACAGTGGTTCTCTTGTCTTCTGATATGTAACTGAAGCCATTGGATTTTGTTGGGAAGTCTGCTTGTGGTATGTGGAATAACAGAATGCATCCAGCAGTGGCTTTACAGATACACTTTGGTTTCTGTCCACCAAGGCAGGGGAGGTAGATGATAACATGGAGATCAGACACAGTTTCAGCTCCTTTAACACTTGTTGATGGATTTGTCTGGGGAAACTGGTGATGGAGTTGTCAGGCTCACTTAATTTTGTCAAGCTCTGCATCCCTCTCCTGCTCCCAGGACAGCTGCATGCCCCATTCTGAGGACTCCTCACTGCACTAATTTTCTATCAGAGGCATTTGGAGGAAACAGTGATCTGGCAGTTTCTGCAGGGAAATATCCTCTTGTTTAAATCACATTACAGCAGAGAATTAATTGCTGCAGGGGCAACATCATTGGAGAGACAAATCCCAGCTGCTGGCATCATCAGACTGATTTCCCCAAGGGAGGCAGGGGCATTCCTCATCCTTTCTGTCCAGCTGCTTTCCACAGATTGCAGCATTGTGGTCACACCTAAAGAATGACAGCCAGGGACTAAAGCTCTACACCCTTCTCCATCCTGCCCACCCACATGCTCTTCAGTTTTTAGAAAAAGAGAGTTTCCACTTAAAGCAGGCAGTGGCACTCATGTCAGTCTGGCTTTCACCAGGATTGGTGGTTGCTGCATTTCTAAAGCAAAATGCATATGGCCAAATGTGGAAACCTTTAACTCAGTAAATTGTTCTGGGTTACCCTTGGCCAGGAAGCACCTTTTCCAGAAAAAGAATGTCTCTCATTTAAAATAAAGAAGGATTTTGTTTTGTTTGCTCTTTAATTTTTTTTTCTTTCTAAAAGTTTCTCATAACATTCTGCAAAAGCAGCTTTGATCACAGCCCAAAGACAGAAGCATTTTGGAGAGAACCAATGACCTTCTTATAAACATTTCTTGTGTTACAGACATATATTTATGCTAAGGTTCTCACTGATCTCCCTGCAGTCATCTGGGTCCCATAGCTGGAAGCAGGGGAACATTGGAACTGATGTTTTCAGAGTTGAGTTTCAGTTTAAGGATTTGGGGCTTTTTAGCTGAAGTACTTCAGAGATTAACATGTATGGTTATTTGTACACAGGGGCCCAGGGTGACAGTAGCATATGTTTGGAATCCAAAACCCAGTGTTTTGGAAGTCATAAGAGAGACAAGATCAAAATAGCCAGACCTGTGTTAAGTCATCCTGGATATGCATCAGTACTAACTCTGTGCCCCAAAGACCATCTTGACAAAAACCACCCTAATACTTAGAAAAAAACTCTGTCCTGATTTTCCTGCAATCCTCAACTCCACCAGAAGACTTAGCTACTAATCCAGAGTTCTCATGCCCACCTCCTGTGACTGGCTCCAGGAGGTGATGGAAAATGCTGTAGCTGCTGCAATGATGTTCTCTACCCAGTGGCTGCAGCTCCTAAGAATAATCCATCTCCCCATCTTCCCATGTTATCCCTCCCATGTTGGGGCCTGATCTCTAATTAGGAAGACGTGCACACTGAACAAGGTGAATTCCTGACATGCTAAAAGAGTCAGAGAAAAGCTTTTTTTTTTATTATTTTTTTTTCCCCTCCTGATCTTTGTTGCCTAGGATTCATTTGAGGGGTAAAATGTTGCCTTTTCTCTCAACATTTTTTTTTCCTTTTAAGACAGTACATGTATTTATTGGGAAGGAGGGCAGAAAGCTGAAATATTAAAAACTCTTTGCTGGCACAAATAAAAGCAGTAGTAGAACTACTGTGAGTAGAGAATTTCTCACATCCAAGCTGACATGAGAACCCAGGGCTGGAAGGAGCAAGTTGACACAGGCTGAGCCCATTAGAGAGTTCCTTTATGTGGCAGCACCAAAAATCCTGATTTAGGTAAGAAACAGCAGCCATTCAGGAGGAATAGCAGACTGTCTTCAGGGATTGCCTTTCTTTAAATTTTGACAGTGTCTAGTGCCTCATGCATCCTGTCACTGTGTAATTAAATAGAATGCACAGCCACACAGCTGAAATTTGGAGTGCAAATGGAAAGAGACAGCTTAACAAAGGGCAAAAGCAGCTCCAGAGCTGGTGAACTCTGAAGGCACCCAGCTTGTAAAGCTCTTTGGTAGTGTGTCAGTTCCTGGCTAAAATTTGAACATCAAAAGGAAGCCATGAAAAATGCTGTTGTTTGAATCAATGACTAGATTATTGTGCAAACAAATTTACAGAAAGAGAAATGTTCATTCTTACCTGTCCTACTGGCTTCCCACAACTGCATGTGCTGAGCATGATGCCCTGTGCTCTGGGCATCCCTGGGGTCAGCTGCAGTCAGCTGTGTCTCTCCAATTCCTTGTGTCCCCCAGCCCTTCACTGGGGGGTGAGGAGCAGGAAAAACCTTGACTCTGTACAAGCACTTGCACAGCAGTAGCAAAAACATCCCTGTGTTATCAGCTCTGTTCTCAACACAAATCTAAAATGTGTTCCCATACCAGCTACTGGGAAGAAAATTAACTGTGTCCCAGGCAAAACAGCACAAAAGGATTGGAGTATAGTGAACAGCTCATCTAAGATACTGTCTAAATGCTGCTTTGTTCAGCTTGGGTTAAAAAAAGTGACTGAAAATCGGCAGATAAATCAGGAGTTGGACACATGTGCCATGCAGACAGTTGCTAGAGAGCTCTGCCTTTTTTAAATATCATTAGTTATTTATTATCAAGTATCTCTGGGTTCCTAACATGGAATAAGGACAGTCAAATAAATGAAGAATTAATCTCTTATCTGCTGGTAGCTACTAAATAGGTAGATAATAGTCTCTCACAACGAAAAACAAAATCAGGCCAAAATCTGGGGGTAGCCCCAGTGTATATAGGTGGTAATAGAAAACAGCAATGCATGAATTCTACACATAGCAAAATAGAAACAGGACAACTCATGCTCAAAAGTTTTGTTACTGTTCATGAGATCTTAAATTAATTTTGAAACAAATCATAGAAAGAAACCAAATAAATACTGTATCACAGAGTGATTCCATAAATACACCTGCTTCCATGGATAAAAATAGCTAATGATAAATTTAACTGAAGAAAATCATCAGAAGTAGTAAGACTGAGATAATATTGATAAGCTCACTTTTTAATGTGGTTTGATAATTTCTGTTAGTACAGAATTTCTCTATAGAAGGATGAGACATGAGGCCTCCTCTGCTTTGGTACTTGCACATTTCTGCTCTATAATACTGTTTAGCATTTCCTACAATAGAAGTTCTATTAAGAAATAATTAACAAACTTGTTCATTAATCTAAAATTAGGTAAAGTTGGTACATATTTAGACATACCTCTAGATTAACTCAATTTATAGAAGCTTCAATAAATAATGTATGTATCTTAATTTTTTATTTTCTAAGTACAAACACCTGCTTGGAGATTTTCTCCCTTTAAGCCTGACTTTAACTCAGGTCTGCACCTACCAGCACACATTTTGGCACTTTCACTTGCAAAACTTTTTCTTGTGTTGTTTTTGCCCTTTGCCAAGCATTTGGGGAAAACACTTGCTGGTTATTGGTTCATGAACTGTAATAAATTAACAAAAAATCAATAGGCTTCTGTGTGCTATATAGTCATATCCCAAAGTAATGAACCAAGAGCACAATCCTCATGGAGTTTCTTTATCCAGTTGTGTTTCCAACCACACAAAAGATAAAAACATGTTTGTCTTCCTCTATTTCAATATAAACTCTGATTTAATAAGTAGCCAGTTTATTTCCCTAGGTAGCATTTTCATGAGCACAATGCCTGATTGCATGTGTGGCTGATCACCTTGAGCTGGTTTACATTCCAAGATGTCCTTGGAAAGGGTCTGTAATCCCAATTGCCCCATTTCTCTCTTTCTGAATGTGAAGCAGCCTGGTTATCAGGAGTGATCATGGCACGTGCTGAGAGTTTGTTTCTGTTTGATCTGCTTGGATATCCATGTCTGTTAGTCATGATAAATGTTCTCAGCTGGGGTGGTGGAGCAGCAGGTTGTCTTAGATGAGCCCTGGTTTGGTGCTGGAGTTCCTGCCCCTCTCAGCACAACCCTCTGGGACATCAGGACCCCTCTCCCTTGTGGGCAGACACTGCTATCTTAAAGCAAGGAGGAACTTTTAAATATCCATGTCAACATCTTGAACAAAGCATATTTCAGTGTAAAAGGTGTGCTGGCTTACAAATGAGCAAAGGCTCCTGCTCCACCAGGCTGGGAGACCAAGAGTACCCAATAAACAGCCAGAGCAGGCTGTGGTACTGTGGGTTGGCTGGGAGACACCAGGGTTGAACATGCTAGAAAGTTGGGAAATGGAAAAGCAAAGAATTGACAAGGTAAACAAGGAATATGCTTCTGAATTCTCCAGTTCTTGGTAAATATTTCTGTTCAGATTTTGATATAGCTAACATGATAAAGCCTTTTTGCTCCCACTGCAATTTACCTCTGGATAGGTATTCCTCTTGGTGTTGTTTTCTTTTCCTCTTATTTTGATTTATCTCTGGAATAGGAAGCAAATCATCCATGGTGTAGTTTCAGTTAGTCTGCAGTGCTTGCTCAAGTCCTGTTTTTCAGACTTGCCAAATGTATTTTTGTTTCTAAAACTTGTCTTTTAAGGAGTTTCTAAAGTGAAGCAACAAACTGTGTGCAGTATGGAACAAATGGTTAGTTGGGTTAATTTTAAAAAACATAAACATAATCCAAGCACCCCCTACACATGATGATTCACTATAGGAAAAAAAAAAAAAAAAAAAGCCTTTAGTCTTAAGTGCTCCAGCAGAAGTTGTAATATAAAACATACAGCTCCTGTGCCTGTGGTTCCACTGAGCAAGATAAATACACAGCTTGAAAAACATAAACAAACAAAACTAAAATCCCCAAGCCATCATTTTACATGTAAGAAGGAGACTGAGTGTTGTCTTTGAAGTCACCATGAGTTTCTGGAATGTTTATCTCCTACTGTTCCAGCCTGTTATTTTTGAGCAGAACTCTCTCGTAGAAAATAGGCAAAAGGGATTCTCCCAGCAACTTTGGGAAGTCAGCTGCATGTGCATTCAGTCCCTTCCTCAGGCAGTTCCCTGGGGCTGTCACAGACCTGGTGCTGGAGCTAACTGCAGAGGTTGATGGCCAGAGCTGCTGTGTTCTGCCAGCTGTGATGTGCCACAGGAGCCCTGCAGACCAGCACGTGCTGGTGGCATTTGCATTTCTGCATGCTTGGCCTTTTCTAGACTGCTCAGGAGAAATGTTACCTACTGTGGACTCTTATCAGAAGGAGGTCAGGTGAGTGCTGGTGCTATCTGGTGCTGGTGTGGGTGGTGTCAGCTCCCCTGCTGCCCTGCCTCTGCTCCTAAAGTCAGATGTGGCAATCTGTGCATCTCCTCTTCTTCCAGCTGTCAGAGCTCCCTCCTCCCCACAGGGGAGCTGCTGTGCCAGGGCTCTGGGCTCAGGGGGTGCCAGGTGAAGGAGCTGCTGTGCTGGGCTTGGGGGGCTCAGAATCCCAGTAAGAGAGGGAAAGGACAAGAGTCTCACTCTGTTTACACTGCAGAGTGGAATTCTCTATGGACTGATTCTGCCTCACTGTCCCTCTCTTGAATGTCTGAAAGGAGGTGATTTAAAGAGAGAGTTCCCACAGCACTTTTTAGAATTATAGAATTGTTAAGGCTGGAAAAGACCTCTGAGATCATTGAGTCCAGCCATTAACCCAGCATCACCACCATGTGGAAATTGAAAGGCCCCATTTCTTTGGCCATTTGCCAGAAAGAGGGCACCTGCTGTTCCTTCCAAGTGCTGTTCCCACTGCTCTTGTAAGTTTTACTATCTCACATCTTTTCATATTGATTATATGAGGTGTACTGTAGCAAAAAATACACTATTGCTTATTCCTTTAATAATGGAGCACTGGCTGAGCTGGTCTTATAAGGTATTCTGGGTATCTGTCAAGTCTGCTATCATCTTCAGCACAGCTGATTCCAAATACTGTATGGAAAACTGTTTTTCTGTAAGAACAACACAGACAAGTGCAATGATTTGAACTCTTGAGTCTTGGGTCCTCACTGTTCCCTCAGATTTAATGAAGGACAGAAGCATTGGGAAAAGATTTATATAAATGAAATTATTGTAGAGTGCAGAATTACTGTCAAGTGTTTGTCTCCTGGTCATTTTATGTTCCTACCTTGTCTCTTTGTACCTGTCACTCTTCCAAGGGGAACTATAAATGAAAACCAGATTAAGGTGTTCTCAGAGCATCAGACCCAAAAAAGCCAATCTATGAGAAGAGGCAGCTTTTCAAAGGTGTTATCAGAAATTGAAGTGTATTTTCTGCTCAATGTTGGGTTTTTTCCATCCAGTATCTATGTCCATGTATCTGTGAAGTATTTGGGAAGAGTTATTGAAAACACAGCTGGTGATGGCTGCCAGGAGACAGACACAGCACAGTTCCAAAGCTTACTTGGAAAGCTTGTTCCTGTGATGAGAGAAATGAATTTCAATAACTATCCTAAGGAATATCTGTACCACACATTGCATTTCCCATCTGCATGGTGTCTGGAACAGGAATGGGTTTGCTTTCCCTCCTGGGACCTGAGAGCCATCAAGATGCACCTCCCACACCCCACCTTCCCCAGGTGGGTCATTCTGGCACCATGTCCTATTCAGATTTCTCAAATCACCCCAGCTGTGTGCAGCTCTGTGTCCATAAATGTGCCTCCTGCACCCTGCCACTTCCTTTTAGGCCATTAATTGGTCTGAAATCAGACAGTTTCTGAATCAGACGCTGTGGGTGCTGAGGAGATGTTTCCATTCCATCAGAACTCACCTGCATTCCCATGTGCTGCTGCACAGGCAGTGGGATGAGGACAGTTGCTGCACTGAAATGTCAGACCTGCCCCTCAGGCATTTTCTGGAGAAGGTGGACAGAGGTTTGTGCTGGGAGAGCATGCAGGCTCCCAGCTCAGTGCTCATTTGCACAGCTCTCAGCAAGGGCCCCTGTAATTGCCCGTCCTGTTTCAGAGCACTATTTGCTATCTGGGTTACTGGAAGAGGGTGAAACTCTTATCACAGGGTCTGTGATTGTGGTTCTGATTCAGCTCCTTCTTTGGAAGTCAGTGGGAACCTTTTGTGTGTCTGTGGCAATTGAGTCAGACCTTACATCAACACACATTTGGTGCTGTTTCATTGGATCATGGAAATGCTTAGAGACAGCAGCATGGTGCATGAAAGATTTTTGCAGGCCAAAGACTTTTATAGGTTTGTCCCATTTTTTTTTTTTTTTGCAGAAAGCTGAATTTAGGTTGTAGGTTGAAGTTTAGGTCTGTAGGTTCAGAGCAGGAAAGTTAATCTGCTGTGTAAGTTAATGGATGGTGCAGAAGCAATGCCTGCCTGTAATATTCCACCTGTCCTGCTTTTGTTGTGCCTGAGCAGGAAACCTCACCTGGGCCAGTGATTTGCTGAGGAGGCAGAGGGAAGAAGGCATGGTTGTTTTATTTCCAGGCTGAGTGTGTCTTGGAAACATTCCTTCTTGTGTTGTCTGTTAAAATGTATATTCTGCTTGTCATGCTGCTGCAGAGGCCTAACCCAGGGCGTGCTGATGGAACACAAATAATGTCTTATTTCTTAACTCTGTATAAGTGGGAGTCTCTATAATGCTTTAGCATTATGTTTTATAAATAATTATGACAGTATCTTAAGCTCAGCCTTGTTCAAAATATTGAAGGAATGGAAGAAAGGAAAAATGCTCCTTAAATAGACTGGGGTTTAATCAGTTGGTGTGAAAAAAAATAAAGAGAAAAAATCGTGCTGCATCTAAGTTTGCAAGCAAATGTTAAAATAGAAAGGAATTGTAAAATTTCCTATCAGTCTAACAGGATCCTTGCAGTAGTGCTGTGGCCTGAGGGACACAAGTCATTCCTGATGGGGGGTCCCTGGGTGTGTGCTGGGCTTCCATTGGGGGATGTCTGGTGTGGTCAAATGTTCAGGAGGCAAAGCAAGTCACTGCTGCAGTGCCTGGGTGGTCCTGTGATTTTGGGAATTAACTTCCCAACTTGCTGTGTATTGAGGGCACAGAGAGGATGCCAAGTTGGTGGTGTAGGACATGTGCCTTCAGGACCCACTGGGATGGCCAGATATGGGTCTGCAGAGATGTTCCCATTTTTGGAGGCTGTAAACTGATGTGTGTCCAGCCTGGATGTACGTGAGGCAGGTGTGCTTGAAGTCTGGGAGGAAGCACAGTGCTTTAGCAGAGTTTGGTTAATGATGCCTCACAAAGAAAACAATCCATTCATCCCAGGTTTAGGCTCATTAGGAGGCCTGGAAACAAATCTATTAGCAGAGTGGTTCTTGAAGGTTGTGCATATTGTCCTGAAAAACAGGATGCAGGAGAGAGAGAAGGTGTTATTCAGACTCTGGCTTCTGTTCAGATGCAAAAGTAGGATTGGAGCCTTTCTTTGGTTGAGCTCCTGGTTGCCTGCTGCTCCAAATGCATCAGTCACTCCTCGGGAAGTGTAAGTGCTTCTGCAGCCTTCGGCCTCCTGGGCTGTGCATAAAGGCTGGGGAAAGGACCATTATGTTCTAAGTCATGTGCAAATAGTGGGAAGAAGGGAAATGTCTTACAGTACCAGGTGCTAAATTAGTCTTTTGAAGTGTTGACATTTCTTTTAAATGTATAAAGTTCCCAGGCTACACAAAACACTGCATTTGCAATTCAGATAAGCCAAATTAGAGTACTAATCTCAACCCTACTTAATAGATTTTGAGCTGGAAATCCCTGGGAGTGGTGCTGATCATCAAGTCTGAAAACATGAGTGATGGAGCCTCCTGAGAAGATAGTCACAAAACATCCAAATGTGTTTAGTGTGGTTTAATAGGTTGTCATTTTGTCAGGCTGGATTTAAAAAATTACATTTAGCTACAGCACGACAAAACCTTGTCAATTAATAACACTTCAAAAAGGAATATGACAACTGTTCAAGGAACATCATGAATAAGAAGCAGCTCCCAAGTAGAAGGAATTGGTAGATGCACCACTTTCTCTCTGTAAATCTGATGCTAAAAGTGAGGCATCTCTCAGATATGGGCCAGACATTCTGCAAGATCAGCCTTCGCAGGGTGCTTGGAGATCTCTGGATCCTGATTGAGTCAGCAAGCCAGGGAAGCGTGAAAACACAAAGCAGGAACAAAAATCAGAGTTTGGAATGATTTAAATGGCTCTTCAGCAAAGTTGCCTGCAAGAGCTGACCTGCTGGTGTGCTTGACTTTTTAGCATATGCAAAGCAAAATATGCCAAGAATCAGCAGAACCAACAATATGGGAAAAGTTGCAGGGACTGTAACTTTGTGCTAATTTCATTTAAACCTTGAGAGATTACCTTAAAATGTGTCCTTCATGCACTCTCAAAACTTGTTCTACACTTGGAAATGCATCTAGTGTGGGCTGAGTGTTCACACCTGGGTGTCTCAGTCAGTTGGCTCAAGCTTTTCTCAAAGGGTGCTGAGAAATCAGTTTCTGCAATGGCTTCAGGGTTAGGGACATGGGCTTGTGCTCTCCAGGAATCTCCAATCCAACCTGTCTGATGGATTTTACTAAATTTTTGCTTAAGAATTAGTCCAAACCAAAGAGTTTGAGCCAAGACAGCCCACCATGTTAAAGAGGGTGGATCTCACACAGCTCTGTAGGCATCACTGGAGGTGGAGATGTTGTTAGTGCTAGGTATCAATGCCCTAAATGTTTATTCTGAAAAATCTGGCATCTCTGTATTGCTTGGATTTAGGTTTTGCTCGTGGCTCATCTGTGGCTGGGACACAGCAGCCCATTATTAGCTGTGAATATTCTTTGGTTCAGTCAATGCCACCCCATATTCCAGCTGCATTTGGGAACCTGTGTGTGTCAAGAGCCTTGCAGTGTTTTCACACTTGCAAAAATACATTGTATTTCTTCCAATCCTTATTTTAGTGATTATGGCTGTGTTTGCACATCTCAGAAAGGAAACTGTGATAGTGCCTAATGCCAGAGATATTTGAGGCAAGTGCTGGTAAGTGTGTCCCACCTGACAGATCTGGAACAAAAAGCAACCATTTGCTGCCGACCCAGAACTATCAGTGTTCTTAGGGGAACAGTTTTGGAAGATACATTCTGGTGTAATGGCTTTGTAACAGGGATAAATGACCACTATTTCAGCCATGTGAAGGGCCATGGTCTCCTCTGGGCCTTACACCAGAGCCAAGGATGAAAAGAAGGGTTTTAACTCTGTCTTCTATCAGGCACTGGGAACATGGGGCTCTTTATGATCCCTGTGATTTATTTGAACATCAGCCTTTTTCTTTAAGGTCAGTTTTACAGCAATGATGCATCTGCTGGAGGTTTGGTGAGTGAGCAGCCTGGTACCTTCCTCCCAGTTGCATCCCAGGACCCTGTCATTAAACCAATATTAATGACCAAGAAACTAAACTGAGGAGAATATAAATCCCGCCACTTGCATGTCATAGTATTTTTTTACCATGAGCAGGTCAATCAAATGAAAAGCCCTTCAATTAGGGAGCTGAAATGCTGCTTTGTCTTGGCTCAGTTTATTAGGTGGTGCTGCTTCATCACCCAGTGTCTTGTAATTAGACTACCTAATTGGATGGAGAATGGGAATTCAGCTGGCCCTTTTTTTTGTGGTGCCCAAAAATTACAGAGAAGCAACAGAGGATTCTCTCAGGACTGCCACAGCTTTGGAGGGAGGAGAGTGATAGGAACCTGGATTTTAGACACTGAAATTTTAGTTTTGAAAGAGAATTTCACATTCAACATTTGCAAATAGCTCAGATAACCTTGCCACGGATTTTTGACCCTGTGAAGCACAAAGCAGCTCTGTGGAAGAAGTGCTGTGGGAGTCTTCCCACTTCCAGGGTGGTTTGGGTTTGTTTTTATCTCCAGAGCACTTAATTAGGTGTTTCACTTTAGAGCCTCCCTGTAGGTATGCAGTTGTTAAACACTTTAGCTGCTGATTGAAGAGTGTGATGAGTGAAAAAGGAGTATCTCACAGTCTTTATTGCTTATTTTTTATATACTAAATAATAATAAAAATCTCATCAAGTAAGGATGTTTTAATCAACCAGAATCTTAAGTGCATTCCCAAATAAAACTTCCCACATTCAATTAAGTG
Organism: Oenanthe melanoleuca; assembly: GCF_029582105.1. NCBI lineage: Eukaryota > Metazoa > Chordata > Aves > Passeriformes > Muscicapidae > Oenanthe > Oenanthe melanoleuca. The sequence continues at coordinate 7,322,597 of NC_079352.1, forward strand.
TGTTTAAAGAGGCTACCTGGGAAAACTAAAGTCATTAACAAATACTAGAGACAGTCAAAGGAAAGGTGAGTGGACTTCCCTTCATCTCCCTTGCTCATTTTTATATTTAAATATGTATTTTTGTCTCTTTCTGCTTGCTATAGTCTCTTTTCTCCTTGTAGGGCTCTGAGTAGCAGCTGAATTTTCCCAAAAGGGAATTGTTCAAAGGTGAGGTGTTTAGAGCTGAGAATCGGTGAGACACTTAATGCATCCAAATGAGCTGAATTTTGGAAGCATTTGAGAAAGTGTAAATGGATGCTGCAGAGGAATGAGACCTGCTTTAGAAGCTGTTGTATAAGTCCATCCTAAATGCAAAGGCTTTCAGTATTGACCCTTGAGCAAGTGATTAATAAAGTGCACTAAGGTTTCAGTAACTCAGTATCTGGCTGTTAAATCTCGGTGTGGTGTAGCAGTATCATCTGTAACACGGTTATAACCTCCAGCCTGCATATGTAGAACAAGTACATGTGAATAAAAATAATGTGAATGTGTGAATAAAACCTGTGAACACTTGAAGGAAGAAGGCCTGGGGCATTTGCACTTGAATTTTAGTGACCTGCTTGTCAGAGTTGAAGGGAGGATCTTTGGGTAAGAGAAGCATCCTGTGCCAGACATAAATATTTAAACTAGTATTCTTTCTATGCCAAGCAGGCTTAAGGGAAAAGGAGTGAAGAAAAACCTGGTTGGTGTGAATGTGGCAGAGACACAGCAAATGTGAGATGGTGTCTGCCATATGGATTTAACTGCATTTAAATACTTTGCCAAAGTGAATCCTCACTCTAGGACTGCTTCTGTCCCATAGAGCCCATAGTGCTGCCTTGGTGTATATTGATATCTGACAGAGGTGTAAAGATGGAGCCAGATGTTCTCAAAGGTCCCCAGTGAAAAGATGAAGCAAAGGGCACAAACTGAAATGCTGGAAATTTCACTTAAACATAAGAAACTATTTTACTTTGAGGATGGTCGAACACTGCAACAGTTGTTCAGCATGGCTGTGGCTCCTCCATCTTTGGAGGCACTCAAAATTCAATTGGACATTATCCTGATCAGCCTGGTGTAGTTGATCCTGCTGTAACCAGAGGACATGGACCAGACTATCTCCAAAACTCCTTCCAGTCTCAGGTATTATATAATTCAGTGAGTGCTTGCAAAGGAGAAGAGCAGTTTAAAAATGGTGATGGAAGACAGACTTAGCATCAAGAGTTCAGTTTGAAGGGGGGAGCTGTAGAACTTAAATAGAATCCAGTGGTGATAGAAGTTCTGGGAAATTTGTGTGTAGTAGTGACTTACTAGTAGTTGTGATGGTAGAGATGGGGAGTGAGAAGTAGGCATGTGACAACACACACAGTGAGGGAAGGAAAGAGGAATGTAAGCCCAAATCACTTCCCTGCAGTGGGACAAATGGCAGGAGCAGCAGCAGCTGCAGTGCATCTGCCCTGGGCTGCCCTGCCTGCAGGACTCTGATAAGGGGAGAACTCTTGATGAGGTGAGAAGGGGGTTCATAGTTATATTTATCTGACAGGTAGCTCTAGCATGAACTTCTAAGTGCACTTGCATCTCTATAGCAAACAGATAAACACTGATAACTCTCAGCACTGTCTCAGAGCTGATAACCCATCAGTCTGTCTCCACCTGGTCTCCACCTGAACACGTGCCCTGCTGGTCCCTTTCTACCACCCAGAGACTGAGCATGACCCACTGCCTTTGGTTGTAGGAAATCCTGAAACCAGTGCTTAGCCAGCCTCTGAACAGGGGAGAAAAGTGCTCATCAACAAAACATCTCTGCACAGTTTTGCCCACATGCTGGTTTGTATTTTGGTCTCTTGGCTGCTTGTCAATAAAGATAAGGATATTCATCTTCCTTTGTTCCTGCTCAGAAATATCCTAGATGGTAAGACACCAAATGGCCAAAATTTGGAATTAATATTCAGTTACCTAAAAATCTGGGCTGGACTTGGCAGGAAGACATGTTCTTCAGGAATGCCATGGAACAATTCACCAGTACTATGTAGCCCCTCTCTGGCTCTTTACAATATTTATTCTGCTTTCATTAGAGAAGAGTTAGAACCACTGATGTTTGTGAAGGTGAGACATGTTACTTTGAGTTTCACATCTGGATGTGACATAACATTCCCATCAAGTATTTGGGCCCAATGGAAGCCAGGTGCTTTGGTTATGTATATGCAAAATTCATAAAGCTTTAGGGATGCACAGTGCTTGAAGATGTATTTAGGCTTATCTGTTCTGCTGTGGCCTTTGTCATCCATCCAGGCACAGGATGGAATCTGAAACATCAACCTCAATGTTTAGTGGCACCTTGTCTCTCTGCTATGTCAGTGTCCTTGTTTGACTTAGAAACTTTCAGATTCTTCAAGGTGAACCCTCATTCCTGGGAGGGCTGAGAGAATTGGAGCATTTAGTGTTTAAACAAATATGTAATGTCATTCCAGTGCTCAGCTCTTCAGTGGCTCTCAGCTAATGAGCTGGAATGGGAGCTGTAACCGTGCAGGAGTCAATGCTCTGAGTCACCACCCCGATACTCAGAGCAGGTTCCTGGTGAAGCTTACCTCATAGTTAATGGTGCATCTTTTGCCAAAAGGTGTAGTGTGTCATTATTAACCATTTCAATCCTGCAAAGTGCCAGGAAAACTTACTGCAGCAGAGGAGGAAGTGGTGTTTGCCTGGCCAGAAAATGCAGAGTCTGCTCAAGGAGGGCAGATTCCTGCACGTGAGTGCAGCTGTCAGAGGGAACCACGGTTGTGCAGCCCCTGAATTGATATTTGAGCCTGTGGGGTTTATTTTGTTCAACTGGCTCCTGCAGTTGAACAGATTTATCCAACTGATCGCTTGTGATTGCTGTGCTACCCTGGCTGCCTAGTGCAAAGCTCAGCCAGCTGGAGAAATACAGGAGTGTAGCTCAGGGAAATTAGGTCAATCCCAATGTTTTCTCCTTAGTGTATTGTCATTTCACCACATTTTGGGCTCTGTGTGGCAATCCCAGCTGCCCATGGTAGGAATGATTTAATGCACATCTTCTTTTAAGGGATGCAAACCCTGATTCTATATTCTTGATTTTTGCATAATGTTTATATAACAAAAGAAGGAAAATATGTCAAAACTCAGCTCAAAGAGGAATTTAATAGTACTGAGTCGTCTTTTACATCAGCTAAATGCCTTATCCACAAGAGTTTAACTCAACACCCTCACACAGGGAAGGGTACAGGTGCAGGTGCTGTAGCAGTATAAAAGATCTTTCTTTTAGACCAGCAACAGCAGTTTTAAACATGGTTTGCATTGGTGCTGTGCACACACAGGAATTCATGACTCTGGATCTCCTCAGTCCATGTGTCCCTCATCTGAAAGCAGCATGTGTTCAGCTTCTTTTGAGACCCTCACAAGCTATTCCACATTCAAATGCAAATACTTAATAACCAAAGCTTAAGGATCATATGATTCTTTAGACAGTAAATCTGGTGGTTCAGAGTTGTACACATATTTGGCAGATAATAGGTTTACCACTGGCAGATAATCTTTTAAAGAACTGTGGCTTTACTCTTTTTGTTAACTAATTAAAAAAGGAGAAAGAACTTCAAGCTGTAATTAGACCTCTTAAAACACATATTACTCCCTGAATGGTTTATACAACTAGGATAAATGTATAATTAGGAGGTTTCACCAAACATGATTAAAGCCAGTCATGTGTCCTATTCCATCAAACATTTATGTTGCAGGAGATTGAGAGTAAGGTCAGTGTGAAGGTGTGAACAGAAACCATATCATACATTTTATCTGTTGGACCTGATGTTCTCAGAGGTCTTTCCTAACCTAAACAATCCAATGGTTCTGTATTACAAATACTTAACTCCAACCATGAAAGCTTTTTTTTTTTGAGATATAAATTCTGGAAGGATTGTCACATCCATAGCTTCTAGTGTTTGGTGACACTGGTGACAGTAATGAGACCTGGTCCCTTGGACCCCATGATCTGTCACTCTTGTTGTCTATGGCTTGCTGATAGTTTAAGAAATGTGGAAGTTGGTAGATAGAGTTTTCTATTCCTTATTGGTGCATCCCCAAGGTATAAGGATTTGTATCCCTTCTGTAGCACTTTTAATTTGAGGAATTTGGTTTCTTTTGCTTTATGGCTAGAGGGTGTTTTTCCTTCTATATATTTATGGGATGGGAAGAGGAGAGCACATCCATGGACCCTTTGTACCCCCCATTCATAGGTGTGAGTGCTCCTCCATGCATTCATTGCTGGTGATGTCATCTCTTGAAGGGAAATTCCCAGGAAGGCTGTGGCAGTTCTGGGTCTCTGCAGCCACCATTCTTTCCATATGTTGATGGTTTATTGTGTACTGGAATCTTCCCTGGCTTGTGTCCCACCAGCCACACAAGTTGGAGAAAGGGACTGGAAGCCCCTTTTGAATCTTGAATTGTCCCTGGAACTCATAGAAGTCATGCTGTGTGGCTCAGGTGTCCCTTCCCAGTGGCACACCCTCATGGAGGTGCAAACAGTCTCTGATATGACTGCTTTCCAAATTGAAGACAAATTAATTGTTTGCCCTAATAGTGCCTTGTTTCAAAAAAACTTCAGTTTCAAGCATTTCATTTTAGGAAAACACTATTGATAAGTGTTGAAGTTGCTGGGCTTAACCTATGGGGAAGGAATTAGTTCAGGTCCTGAAAGCTGACTCAGATATTTTCAATTTTCCTGCCAGAAACCTGCTTGCACAGATGAACAAATCACAGCAGAGTTACCAAGTCATATAGAAAGGAACGAGCTTCTTCAATATATATCAATTTCTGCTTGGGGAACAGTGAAATTCAGTTAAAGTCTGAGCTGCCTGTTCTGCTTTTGAGCACCAACAGAATTGAGCTGGTGTCAGCCCTTTTTCTCTCATTAAACTCCTGAGAACCTTGAGGCAGGACACAAATGGAAAAGCAGTGGGGGGAAAATCCAGTGCAGAGGAAATGGCAGAGGTGTCCTGCTACAGCTGTGGGGGAGAACAGAATTTTCCTCAGCATGTGGAACATCTGACTTTGCCATGTGTTTGTGCAGGTTGTCATGTCCACATACACTTGGAGAGGAAAAGGGATGTTCCTATGGGTGTGTGTGTGTAAATGTACACAAAAAATAGCAGATGTCTGTATTGCATACAGAGTGGTTTCAGGACCAGTTTCTGTGTGGTTCATGGAATGCCTGTGGTCCAAATGAGCAGCAGCATAAGAATTTTAGAGTTGTGCTGTTGTTTGTATTTTTTTCTTCTTATATGAAAAAACAAAAAGATGAGGCCTGTCATGGGTGGGACCACTTTTTGCCTTGGGAAGCTCCCTAGCTGTGCCTCTTCAGAGACAACTAAAACATTTTGAGTGACTGATTAGCAATGGAAGATGGAGGGTCCCAGCTCATTTTAACAAATTAATTTTATCATATGAGTTCCAACAGGGTGTGTGCTAGCCAAAGGTCCCAAAGAACTGGTAAGAACAGGAATTCGCTCTTTAATCCTAGATGTAGAGCTCCAAAACCAGGCACAGTATAGAACCAACTAGAAATAATTCCCAGAACTGTTTTAGATTTTTGTATGTTTAATCTAGTTGTCACAACTTAATGGCTGCATGATCCATAGTCCTGAATATCTGATCTCAGAAGGGCAATACTATTCAGGTCTTTATGTGGATTATGTTTTTTAAGACTGCTTTTATTCCCAGATGAAGTCAAAATCTCCTTACTTAAGTTTGAATACCACTGCTTCAAAGAACATAGTTTAAATATTAAACAGATATTTGGAGTGTGTCAGCATGGGATAAGCCAGGGAGGAGGATTTGAGGAGGAACTGAGAGAGAAGAGTGAATGTCTTACTTGTTGCAGATAATTTCATTGTATTGGGAATCTGATTCTGTGGTATTGATGAAACTGAGTCACTCTACCACAAAAATACTTGGTATCATCTTCCTGCTTTGCACAAAGATTGTAAGAAGAACCTTCTAACAACATTGTTTGGAGGAAATTCCTACCCAGTGCCTTCACTGGGAGTGATACCAGCTGGTGAGCACAAAATTGTGTCATTTTTCTGAAGTTATTCCAAATTTGAGGAACATCCAGTGCATTTACAAACTTGTCATTCTTCAGGTGTAAGTAACACTGTCCATGCTCATCCCAGGCAGGTGAGCACTTTGCCTGTCACCCTCTCTGTGATCCAGATCTAAACTTCCTCAGAAACCACAGCCAGCCTCCAGCTCCCTGCTTTCTAATTCTGCATGACTAAGCCTTTCAGCACGTTATGAATACTGTTGCTCATTCAAAATACATTGGTTACCTGTGCAGCAGTGAGTGCCAGCATATTTCTGCAGTGGAGTGGTTGAGCATTGGGAAATTGCCATCAATTAAATCCCTTGAGTCACAGTGCTGCCCTTTCTGCTCACACCCACGTGTGTGAGTTATGTGCACGCAGCTTTTGGGAGGTGTGTGAATGTGAGCAGCACTGCACACACCCTGCCAGCACACAAGGAGCTTCTATTCCTGCAGAAAAGGGATATTGCTCCAGAATTCACACCAAAATATGAGGAAGTGAAGAGTACATGAAAGTATTTGTTTTGTGGCTATTGGAATCCTCAAAATACTCTTTTCAGCCAGGGATTACAGTGAGGAAAACAATGCAAACACGTCAGTGGCAGATTTTGTCTGCTGATGGATATATTTATTTATGACTGAGGCACTTGGAGTCTGCATGGCATTTTCCATGTTTGTGAATGAGACTTGTACTCTGGCTTGGCTTTGCTGTAGGGCTCAAAATCAGTCATTTCCCTTGGCTTTCTCCTATCTGAAGAAGGAGAATTGATAATTGCTCATTTTTCCCAAAGTGCTTTCATGGGTAAGGACATACCATAAGCAGGAAATCACAGAGTGGTTTGGGTGGGGAAGGAGCTTCAAAATCCATCCAGTTCTATGCCCTGCCATGGGCAGGGACACCTCCCACTACCCCAGGTTTCTCCAAGCCCCATCCAACCTGCCCTTGAACACTTCCAGAGATCCAGGGGCAGCCACAGCTGCTCTGGGCAACCTGTGCTAGGGCTTCACTACCCTCACAGGGAAGAATTCCTTCCTAATATATAATTTAAACCTCCCTTCCTTCAGTTTAAATCCCTGCTGTTTTTCTCACAAATGATCTATAGAATAATGACAGTAAATTGAGGATTTGTAGAGGTTACACTTGTAGAAATAGATTTTTCTGTGCTTACAACTTTCTGCATTGACTGGTTCATTTCTGCCCCTGCAATTATTTCTGGGTGTAGCTCAAGCTGATTAGATGGCTGAGAGTTTGCTTGTGCTCATGTATCAGGTATTCAGGCATCAAAGCATTGTGTCTTAGCCTGCACTCAGCAGCACCCAGAAAACTGCAGGGGCAGTGAAAGAGCTTAGGTTGAAAATCAGGTCCTTGCAGTTCACAAAAGTGTTGCTTGAAATGGGCCATTAGAAAAATTCTATTAGGCAAACAATTCCTTTTTGACCATTTTAGGTTGTGTTGTGCTGAATGTGAGGTATGTCCTCATTCTGTGGGATTACCTTTGCCCACAAGGGCAGGTGTTTCCCTGGGCAGGTGAATGCCTCTCCATGCCCCTGCCCTGTGTGGCCCCAAACCATTCCCTGCAGTTCCTGCTTACAGAGTGCATGGATGTTCTGGGCTTCCCAGTAAAGCTTGGGTCTCCTCTGAGAGTTTTGGGAGCTGTCTGCTGCTGTGCAAGGCAAGTGGAGTGAGATGGGTACTTTGCACCTTTGAAATATTCTCTTATTCCATAGCTTTTAATGATGGAAGACGGTTTGGGGGATTGCAGGTTCAACTCTCCCAGCTTTGAAGAGCCTTTAGGATTTCACAGTCAGAACCTGTCCTTGGCATGCTGGGGAGGATGAGTTGTGCTTGGCAGGAGTTGCTGTTCCCAGAGCAGGGTTTGTTACACTCACCCACCTCCCCAGACCTTCCCAGCTCAGCCAGAGTGAGCTGGGATCTGGAACAAACTGGGTGTCTTCTGCCTCTTCTAGAATATATTCTTGAATGTCACTGAGTAAATGTTTTATTATTACTTTTCTTCTGTGCCTATCAATCTTCACAAAAATATAGTCCTTTTCTTCTGGGCAAAAGACAAGTGAAACAACTCTGAAATTCCAAAAATAAATACAGGAGGATCATTTTCCAGTCACATGAATTTGTATTTCCCTGATTGTTGTTCATCCTGAATGAAAAAAGCCAAGGGGGCACCTGCTAATGTTTCTCTTTCTTTTCTCAGTATTTCTGGCTCCTTGTGCTCTCCCGGGGTCTGGTTGGCATTGGTGAAGCGAGTTATTCCACTATTGCACCAACCATCATTGGAGACCTGTTCACCAAAAACACCAGGACCCTTATGCTGTCTGTGTTCTACTTTGCAATTCCTCTGGGCAGGTAAGTGACACAAAGGTTCTTCAGTCTGGTTTTGGCTTTTCTCGTATCTAAACTCACACAGATCTGAAATTGCTGATGATGATAATTCTTGACTTTGGCTGGAATGGTTTAGACAGGAAAATATTGTGAGCAGTGACTAATTAGTTGCAGGAATTAGATTCTTTTTTTGGCCCTGTTACTGGTTCATGTGTGACTTTTGGGAACTAATGGGAAGTTTGATGTTGGTTTATTTAGTTTTTTTCCTACTTTTTTACAGCAATGGGGTGGAAATGGAATCAAAATATTTTAGCTTTTTTTTTCAGTGGAGTTTCTTTATCAGCCCAACACAGTATCTGATTGTTGGGATGGGAGGGAATCTGTCATTATTTTTATTTTTATTTTTTCAAATAATGGTTGACCCTCTATTGTGAGATTGTCAGCAAGCTGGCTTTGCATAGTTTGCATACCAATTCCCAGAGCCAGACAACATCCTGGGCAAAAGGGCATTATGGGCCCATTTCCAGCAGGGAATACATGGACAGTATGTTCCAAACTCAGAGAAAAACTTCTGGTAGTGCATTTTACAAGCTGGAACACTTACCTGAGGCATAAAACTCACAAACATCCTTTTGCTCTTGAGGAAAAAGAGAGAAACAGATCCTTAATGGGTGAAAAGAATATTTTGCCAAGAGGACCAAGGATTCCAAGTATTCACATAGAAAATTCAGTGAACTAGAAAGAAATTAGAAATATTCATCCTGTTGAGCCTGATTCTGGGACTTCATTATCTCAATATCCAGTAGCAGCATGGATTACAAGGCTGTGGAGGATAGAAAAAGGGCTGTAAACTGAAAGAGGTTTTGATTGGATAATAGGAAGAAATTCTTCCCTGTGAAGGTGGTGATGCTCTGGCACAGAGTACCCAGAGCAGCTGTGGCTGCCCCATCCCTGGCAGTGTCCAAGGCCAGGCTGGGCAGGGCTTGGAGCAGCCTGGGACAGTGGAAGGTGTTCTTGTCCACTGCAAGGGGTAGAACTGGGTGGATTTTGAGGTCTCTTACAACACAAACCAGTCTGTGATGATTCATGGTTTGATTTTGAAGCCTGGCTAGGTAAAATGTCCAGTTTTAGGGAGATTATAGCTGACAACCTCCAAAGCTTATCAGCCTCTTCCATAAAGGGGAGTGGGTCCAGGGAGGGGGCTCACAGTTGTCCCACTGCAATCCTGGCAACTTTTAGCCAAGGCAATCTCAGCAACAAATGCAGCAGTTTTGAAAAAGGGTATTTACCTTCAGTTCATGTTGAGAGAAACGTGGCTGTGTTCACCTTTAGTCTCTTGTGAATTTTTGTCTTACATGTGGCTGAAGGTCTCCCATCAAACTTCTTGCATGTTCTTCTTGGTTTGTCTTCCAAGCTAATTGAAAATAGTCTCTTCCTGCATAATTAGAACCAAGTACTATTTAGTGTCAAGAAAAAAAAATCTCATGATGGAATATGGTCTGTCCTTGAAGGGCAGACTGAAAGCTTGAACATAAAATTGTTTAATATTTATATTAGCACAGAAAAAGGCGTGATGTAGAAATGAAATTGGGAAATAAATGATTTTTAAGACTGAAAGGTCAGCTATAAACTTCCAAATCAGTTCTGAACATTTTTAGATCAGCAGTGCTGGGCACAGTCACATACTAACCACCATCTGCTTCAATCCCCATATTTCTTCCTGTAGGACGAGAGCTGAGGACACACAGTTGGTTGTGCCTCTCTTTGCCTTTGTCTAAGAACAGCTGTGACTGTGGCACTCTTACAGCTCTGACCAACTCTCACCTTGGCCTTTCTTGCAGTGGCTTGGGGTACATCACTGGGTCGAGTGTGAAGCAGGTTGCTGGAGACTGGCACTGGGCACTGCGGGTAAGTCCCTCTTAGTGACACATCTTCATGAGAGCTGGTTGGCTGATTAGTGCTAGGAAGAGTTCCATCACACAGTGGCTCAACCTGTTATTATATCTGAGAGGTGAAGGGTGGGAAATTACGTCTGTGGATCTCAAATGCATGGCAGATGCACTCTCTGATCAAAGACATGTGGGCTTGGCTTGTGGGACTTGGTGCTTTCACTGCTTGGGGCCAACAATTTTCCAATCACTTTGTTATCAATCAGTCAGTCAATCAATCCTGACTTCTTGATGGGGCAGGAAGATGAGGCATTGGCCTTAAATCAACTCCACAGTCTTTCAGTCTCCTGCTGTCAAGAAACTCTGAGAATGGCTTCCGGCTTTGAGGAAAAAACACTTTGTTCCAGTTTCCGCTTGTTTTTCTGCCCTGAGACAGTCAGCTTCCTTCTATTTTAACCTCTTGGGACCCTGATAAATGGGCTGAAAAGATAATCCACTCCAATCACATACTCACAAACAGCTTGTGCACACAAAGATGTCTTGAAAGAGCTGAGAGGAAGTGGCCCAGCAGAATGGTTTCTGACCTTTGGTCCTGTGGGTGGCATGTGAGGTGCATTCCCTGGCTCTGGCACTTCTTGGAGACCACGAATCTCATGAAGCTCAGGCCAACACTGTTTGTAACAGTAGGTGATGAAATACAGGGCTTCCCATCTGAAGTAAATATGCCCTCTGTGCCAGGGTACATCACCATGAACAGTTCATCTGTAGCTGGGAGGATGGAGGGCAGTTTCCAGCTGTGCACCTGCAGTGGAAACAGAGAAGCCTAAAGCTTCCCACCAAGAAGATGCTGCCTCATTAGCAGAAATATTTAAGAGTAAAATGAATTTTTGAGCAGAGGCCAACACAAGGAGTGAAAACCCCAAAGCCTGTCCTCTGGTCAGTGGGCTTTAACTGGAGCACTCTTGGAAAACCCAAATCTGTCTGTAAAACCCAAATTGTTAATCTATGAAAAGAGATCATCACTAGGACTTTTCAGATGGTGTATTCACAATTATCCTGGGAAATCTATCTGCAAGACTGTACCCCTTACAGGTCATGATTTCCACTATAAATGACACATTGGTGCAGGATTCCCTGGCTGTACAAAATCTGGGGAATCTGATGAGCTGCACACATCTGTGGTGGTTTCTTTGGACACCATTTCTTTGTAGTCACACAGCACAGATAGAAAGCATCCAGACATCAGAGTAAAGCAGCTTCCATCCCTATGGCAATTATTGCACTTCTGCAAGGTGGGAGTGATTCCCCAAGATGATGCTTCCCTCTGTGATCTCCTGTGGGCTCCAAATACAGAGAGGTCAGGAATAATCCACACATCAGGGGCTGAAGAAGGAAGGGCACATGAACAAATGGCAGCTTTGTCTCTAACAGTAAAGTGAGTGTTTCACTGCACCATTACTGAGTGTTCATGGCTGTTGTCCTGGTGGGTACTTAAGCTTTTAGATAAAAATCAAAGAGGCTTACAACAAGAGACTTCTACTGCTGGCTGTAGAAAAAACAGAATTTCCAGTATTTTTTACCAGTGCTGTGTCTTCTCTTCAGCTATCATAAGGATGCTGAATAAGGATTCAGTGTATTCCTGGAGGAGCAATTTTCCTGACTTTTAACTTCTGAAATACTTTTGTCTTTCCTTCCCTAGAAGGATTGTGAGTTTGTCATCTTTGGACATGAAACATTGCTCCATGTGTAAAAGCTGTTCTCAGGTTAATACTGGAAGCTTTTTTTTTTTTTTTTTTAAAATAGGAATTTATTTTTTAAGTAGCATGTGTAGATGAGATGACACTACAGTGAAATCCATGTTCCTATTTTCCTGATGGAGATATTTTCCATTCTGACAATAATGGAATTTCAGTGTCAAAACAAGAATAGTTTTTATAGCTTGCTATAAAATGCTGTGGAATCTTTGTATTTTTGCATAGTGCTTGGAGAAAGGATTGGATACTGAGAAAACAAGCCCTTAAACGTGTTGTTTTCCTATTTCAGCCTGAATTTTCAATGTTTCTTGGTCTGTTGTACACAGGTAACCTAAGAAAGATGCCTAAGAACAGGAAGCCATTGTGGGCTAGCTGGAAGAGGGATGTATGTCAAGCAGGGCTTTTCAAAGCCAGCATGTTCCCTACATCCAGAAATCTTTCAGCTGGTCTAATTGCCTTTAAAAGGCTTCTACACTCACCCAGAAACCAGCTGGTCTCTCAGCCCAGCTGGGAGTAGGTTTCCAGAGAGTTCAGCATCACTGAAGAATCATGTTTAGATGAATCTTGGTGCTTATTAACACAATGGGCTGCCTTACTCAGAGTACTTTCAAAGCTGCATGTTTCCAGAGTGAGATAAGAGAGTGCAGGGAATGACCTGGAGGAAGGAAAGGAGCAGATGCCTCGATGCTCACAGGTTCTGACTGGCTGTGAGGATCAGTCACTGAAACCAAACAGATGGATTCTGCTTCTTCCTGACCAGCCAAAGCAAACCCTCCTGGCTCCTGTGCTAATCCCCTGCTCCTTTCTTGCAGGTATCTCCACTCCTAGGAATGATAACAGGGACACTCATCTTGATATTTGTGCCTGCTGCCAAAAGAGGAAATGCTGAACAACTTGGGGGGCAGCTGAAGGCTCGGACTTCATGGCTGAGAGACATGAAAGCATTGATTAGAAAGTAAGAGCACGAGTAAAAAAACATGTTTTGCCTCTAATGCTTAGTCAGAGCATCCAGTGGCCTGGGTTTAGCATGGTGAGACTGGAAAGTGACAACATGCAGGGAGTTGCAGGAAGTTTAGTCTGTGTGCCTAGGAAAGAAAATCACAGTTACATGAGGCATCGACTGCTGTGACAATGCTAGATTCCAGGTTTTGCTCTAACCTTTCCAAGACTGACATCTAAGAAAAAGTCTGCTTTGTTTGGCTCATACTTCACACAAATCAGGGCTTTTGAAGTGTAGAAATTGCTGTGTTCCTGTATTAATTGTTGTGCCACTGTTGTTCAGACACTTAGATCCTTTTTCTTCTTTAAAAGAGCTGTTCTGCTGAGGGGGAAAGGAGAGTTTAACAATTTAAGATTAAAAACCACACAGAAACTTGCACTATGGCAAGTTTAAATACATGTGAACAAGCATGTGAGACTAAATCCATGAGAACTGAATGTGCTTGGGTGCTTGTATTTGTGCATAAAGGTTCACATGCTCACGAGTGCTTAAGCAGCTGCACTTCCTTCCAAAGAATTGGCCTGTAAATGTACTTTCACTTGTGATTTCAGGATTACCTTGTAATTCTGATGGGAAACTTGTGATGTTCTTCATTTTTAGAGCTTCTGGCTAGAATATCTCTCTGGTATTGTCCCCCAGTGCCAAATGACTATGAAAAGCAATGTTAGATAATTTATCATTATTTCTAAGTCACTGCTTTTGGTAGTTAGTGTAACTAATAACCATATGGTGGCATGGATGGGGAGGGAGAAGTGAAACTGTTCATCCAAGTACACAGGTGACATTTAGGGTGAAAGGCCTGTAATTCACATATCATGTCTTAGTGACCAAGTACTGACTGTCTTTTTAAACAGTCCCATGGAACAGTCCTGTGAAGCATCTCTGATGAGTTCAGTATATGATTATCAGTGGAGCATCACTTGTGAATATTCCATGCTTTTTATTCTCCTTTCCTTTGTACCTTGTGTCCCCTCTTCCCCTGGGCAAAGGGAGGTGCAGGTGTGGGGGAACACTGGGCTTTGTCCCTGCAGCTGTGGCTCCCGTTGAGGGTCCTGCTTGTCACTTTCCCCACTAACCTTCTCTTGGCTTTGCCTCCCCAGCCGCAGCTATGTGTTCTCATCCTTGGCCACCTCAGCTGTCTCCTTTGCCACGGGGGCACTGGGGATGTGGATCCCTCTGTACCTTCACAGAGCACAGGTTGTGCAGAAGACAGCAGAGACCTGCAGCTCCCAGCCCTGTGGCACCAAAGATAGGTGAGAATCAGTCAGCTGCTGTACAGAGGGGGAGAGGGGGTGGGGGCTTATTTACCAGAGGAAACAGGCAAGTCCCACAGGGACAAGGTACTAGAATGTCTGCAATTTCCTCTAGGGCCTTGAACAATGATAGGAAATGCTGGGATTGTAAACTAGGCTTTAGTTCTCTTCTTCATTGCATGAAGTCAAACCAAGGGAGAAGCAATGACCTCAGCTCTGTCTCAGTTCCCAGGCTAAGGTGCAGAGTAGAAAAGAGAAATGAGAAAAGAGACAAGAGAAATCCTCTAAGGAGGGTGTTTGGAGAGTTGAGAATTTGGGTTCTTATGACCCATCTGTGATAGCAGCAGAATAAGCTGGCAGGTTAGGAAGCCCCAGTGGTGCCTGTAATTCAGAGATTGGAATGGCTCCCCTAAAGCTGCAGGGACTAATCCTGTAGGTTTTTGTTTCTGTGTGAGGCAAGACTTCCCTGTTTTATTGCTCTTTAAACTGATGTGTGTGCTGAGTTTTGCTGAAGAATGTCCCAGAGATCTGGGACACTTTGGGCTGGAGTGTTTGATACAGTGGTTTGAGTTTTCAGTCCTGGTTGTGGAATACCACTTGCAACACATAAGCTGTGAAAAATAATTCTTCATTTTGTGATTTACAATGATGGCACAAACCAGAAAATGCTATAAAAGCATTCCTCCAGGTAAATAAAAGATACTAGAAAAACCTTTGGTCAGATCTTTTGCTTTTTAGCTTGTGAGGGAAAATAATATTAGGAAAACCTCCTTGCCTAGCAAACATAATCACATCTCAATTAAAGCAGTTAGTGGTGTGGAGTCCCATCAGCCAGAATGTCCAGCAAGCAATCTCAGGCTGTTCCACAAAAATGCAGTGAGTGAAACACACAGCTCCAGCCTGACTGCCCATCTGCTGTTCTCAAAGAGAAGTTCCCTCTCCTTGATGACACCTCAGTTTTGAACTGTCCTCAAGCTTCTCTAATGTGGCTGCCCAAGACCCTGTAATCAAGTCCATATATCCTATAGAGAATTCTCCTGGCCCTTTAAATTGAAATTAACACATTTCAAATGTGTAACCTAACAGCAAAAAGCTGCTTTGAAGTGGCCTGAAAGGAGTTATAAAGTCAAAGTATGTTGGAAATCACTCTTAAATAAGAGTCTTGTTAGGTTTCCTTGCCCTGAAGTTTCCTGGTCCATGATTTCCCCTTACATGATCAATGTACAGGTTATTAATTAGTGTTATGTATACATAATTAGCTGTTCAGGGCACTTTGTAGGAATCCCAGTTCCATCCAGGGAAGCAGTGTGAGCCGTTTGCACCCCTTTGCCCATGGATCAAAACCTGTGTACAATGATAAATTTCACATGCTGTATTTTTCTTAACTGCAGGAGAAGAGGGCTAAAATCATGAGCATTTGTTTTATTTAAAATTTGCAAAGCCATTGTGCAAATTGTGCAAATTTCCATTAGTAGGTTTACACTAATAATTTGTCCAAAGATACTTTGGGGGGAAGCTAAAAAAAAAAAAATTATATTATATTCTCTGTTTCTTTCTTTCTTTTCATTTTTTTTTTTTTTTTTAATAGTTTGATCTTTGGAGCAATCACTTGCTTCACTGGATTCCTGGGTGTGATCACAGGGGCAGGAGCCACCAAGTGGTGCCGCTCCAAGACGCAGCGAGCCGACCCCCTGGTGTGTGCTGTTGGGATGCTGGGCTCTGCCATCTTCATCTGCCTCATCTTCGTGGCTGCCAAGAGCAGCATCGTGGGAGCCTATGTGAGTGGAATCCTTTCCCTGTGCCAGCCCCAGCAAACTCCTCCTGGCACTGTGTGCACTGTCCCCTGCACAAAGCCTGGGATGTTTTCTTGCCTTTGCCCTTCTGAATGTCCTTCTTTTTGCCTCTTGCCATTCTGGCACTAAGTGTGCCTGAAATCTCAACTGTTTATCCCTGCTGCAATCAAAATTCAGAGCTCCATGGAAACCCACAGCCTTTGGGCTGTTCTGTCTGCATCTCAGGCCACACCTTTATTGCTCGGGCCTAATGTTTTGGTACAGGAAAATGGAGCACTTCCCTTGCAGTGAGGGTATTGTAGCTACAGTGGTACCAGATGACAATTACAGTGTAATTTGTCTGTGGGCAAGCTTTTGGCTCCCTTTCAGTACCATTCATTGCCATAACTAGGTGGATTGCACCAGGCCAGTATTAATTACCCAGTAATTTCAATTTTTTATCTGTATTTCCATAGCCCAGGAACCTACAGCTGCACAAATGCAGTTTAAAATATAGCCCCTCCCTGTGTGCTTCTAATTGAATTATATAAAAAGATATCAAATAGAAAAATAGAATGGTTTGGGTTGGAAGGGACTTTTGACGGTCATGTAATCCAAGCCCCCTGCAGGAACACCTTCCACTAGACCTTGCTGCTGAGAGCCCCCTCCAATCTGGCCTTGAATGTTTCCAGGAATGAGGCATCCACCATCTCCTGGCCACCCTGTACCAAAGCTTTAGCACCTTTGTAAAAAACTCCTTCCTTAGATCTCATCTAAACCAACCTTCTTTTAGTTAGTCTGAAGGGAAAAGGAAAAGCTCAACTGTAATAATCCAGCCTCAGGCTAGAAACTTGCTTTCAGTAGGGAGTAAAACTCCAGTCCCTGAACAAGTCTCTGGTTCCCTTTTAATGTCAGAATGAGAGAAGCCTGAGACCTGGGAGAAGTTTATGAAGGGAAAGTATGAGATGTTTGCAGTAGTGGGATCCCTTCTGAAAGCCCACCCTGCACTTCCACACAGCAGCACATGCTCACCCAGCAAGGAGAATTCATTTACAAGTGACCAGCCAACTGCTCTTCCTCATTTCTCTGTATTTTGAGCTCTGGCCTGGCCATGTTTATTTGCTGAGTCTCTCAGCAGCTGCCACAGTTATGGGGAAGCACAACCAGAAAGAGTGGAAGTTCAAAATCATTAAGACAGAGCCAAGAACACTCCTCTGGCTATTTAACATTCAGGTCTCTGGTTTGTGACCATGAACTAACATTTGAACTGTCAGAAAAATGATCACCTCAGACAACCTGTGAGAGGGTGTTACTGGTTAGTGAATCATTAACCCTCCTTTCATTGAGCTATCACACCCCTCACCTGCTCCTCCACCTCTCTGTGCAGACAGAGCTGTGATTTTCTCCTTTCTCAGACCTAGTGACAGACATGTTCATTTGTGGCGTTCAGTCTCTTTATAAAAGAGACCTCTCAATTTCTAGGCTGGAAATACAGGAAAAATGTTTTCAAAAATTGTGCAGCAGGAGGTGGCTATTAGTCTCATTTTAATATTTTTTTCTATTTTTTGTAATAGCCATATAACTGTTCTGCATTGTTTAAGTTATAAATATAGATGGTATCATTTAAACAATCCTAGAAACAATTTATTTTATTATGGATGAGCAGTAAATCTAATAAAGAGTCAATGATTTGCAAAGGAAGTTAGAGCTGCTTATGAAGGGGGTATAAGGAATATGAGCCTTTTTGTGATGCTGTTAGGCTGAAGCAAGAAGCTCTGCCTCTCCATAGCCCTAAATACTCTGTGCTGGAAACCTGATGCCCACAGAGAGAGGGCAGGTCTGGGTTCTGTAAAGGTGCTATCTGCACCACTTAGTTAGTGGCTTGTCTTCATTTTCTTCTGTCTTCATTCAGAGTCAGGATTGAAAACATGAAGGAGACAAATTGCTCTTGTTTGGGCTCGGTTGTTTATTAAATCTTATTTAAAGTACAGAGAGTTCAGCAACACTTCCAGCTACCACCTGAAAGCAGCAAAATGGAGCTGAATCCAGCTAGATTTTTTTAAAGTTAAACAGTCCAATAAAGAACTAACACCTAGATTATTTATACTTTTGACCCAATAACCAAACTCCTGTGACCCTCAGTGCAGCACTGACTGTTCAACCAAAAACTACTACCTGAAACTGTGAAGAAGAAGGAAGAAGACAGAAAGGAGACAACACCCAACATCCTCCATCTTGTCCCACACCTATTACTATATCCTAAAACCTTCAAATTCCAAACCCTTCCCCATGTGAAATCACACACTTCTATTTAACTACACACATGATTTTAACTCCATCACTCAAATTTGGAAACCTCCTCCAAGGCCTCAGGTCAAAAGCAGTTTTCTCCTGGGGGGTCAGTGTCAGAAAACACAGAAAGCTCAAAAAACCCAAGTTTCTGGGATCCTACAGGTTTGAGCTACCAGTGTCTCATAGCACAGGGTATTGTCGTGGCAGTGCCATACTGAATTGGCTTTCCAAGGCAAGTTTCTAAACAAACTCATGTTTTTCCATGCCATTCAAAGAGCTGTTGTAATCTTGCAGATTTCCAGAGTGTTTAATTCCCTTGTATTTCAAGGAGAACAGGAGTAGAGCTGCATTGCCAGGTTGCATGGTGCAGCAGTTTCTCATTGCTCTTTGTTTTAAGTCTCATTGGTCCATAATGAAGGGGAGAGTGTTCTGTGGCTGTGGACAGAATGATGGGCTAGGTTACCTTCCTTATCTCAAAATCCATGATAAAACCTCCTTCTGGAAACAGCACAGTAAAATTTATGGGGTGATTTTCTTCTCTCTGATGTCTTCCTTGACAGCTTGTCCTGGCTCACATCCTTGAGTTCTGTGTCTGTGAAAGGCAAGGCAATGTCTGTCCCCAGCATGGTGGCATTTGCCAACCTTCTGTACTGTGACTGTCCTTAGGCTTCTGTCATGGATCACACCGTGCAAAAATTGACAGTGAATGTTTCTGGAACCCTCATTGGCTCAGAGCCTTAAAATTCTCATTTCCAAGCAATTAAGTGGGTCCCCAAGAGATGATGTTCTCTGTCACTGTGAGAGAGCTGTGGTCATCAGCTCACCATCTCCTTCCCTGCTTTAGTTAACACTTGAGAGTTTTGATGCTTAAATGAAGTGTTCAGCACTACAGCAAGAACCTGCAGAACTCTTGCTTTTTAATTTCTTGGTTTTACAGGTTTGTTTTTTTTTTTTAAAGACCTGCATTTCCATTAACACAATCACCCTGCCCCTTACATGTCTGCTCTCTTCCTTCCTGAACACATGGACTATTTCTCTCCTGCTCAGTCCTTTCTTCCAAGTGATTTTGGTCCCTGGGGGCAGCTGCTATTCCCATTCTGCAGCAGCCACTCCCATCTGAGGCAAGTAGACAGATGACTTTTTACCAGCCAGTCTTTTCATACTGATCCAGTAGATTATTGGCAGTGGTAAAGTGGCTGGCAAGGTGAACTAAAATAGCAAATCTGTATCATTTAGCTGCCCAGATACCTGTATTTCTCTCTTTTACTATCTTGCTTAGCTGTATAGTCCAATCACTTCTTACTCAGTTTTCCTTGCAGCATATGGAATTGTGTGTTGTAATCCAGCTCCTTAAAGTACCACTTTTTCTGAAATACAAACTCTTTGAAACTTGATGGTTTTCAAACCTGTCTCTGGAAGCCCATTATATATGTGGCATCATCATCTCACACTGCTCAGACATTGCAACTGCAGATTTTACACTTGTTTAAATCTTCAAGTGACTGGAGAGAGATGCTCTGCTTTGCCTTCCTGTGACACTGTTCCAAATTCCTCAATTTCAACATCTATTTGAATTCCTCAAAGACATTTTATGATCTTGCAGAAACAGCAAATCCCAGGGTAAAACCTTGCCAGAGACATTTTACAGCACCTTAGTCTCAACCCCAGGTACTTTCTGTTGTCATGTTGGTGACCTGCCTACTTCTGAGGCATCAGTATTGCCCAGAACTGAGCTGGAGTTAGAACTGCTCCAGATTCAGGAGAGCATGAGGGTGTCCTACCACCATTTCAGAGAGAAATACAAATAATGAAGATATTGACAGATACACCCTTTGCAAACAGTCATGGAAAGTGTTTGTAACTTGCTTAGAATTTGCTGTGAGAGCTGCTGCTGTGTCCACTCTGAAACTTACTTTATTTATCATTTTTGGGAGCCAGAATTGGCTAAACTGATCACTTAAACAGAAAAGATGAGAAATCAGACACCAAATGGCCATGATGAGATGTTACACAGCAAAGCAGGAGTCAGGTGTATGTGCAGAGGTGAAATCTCAGTGTAAAATGAGGCTTCAGAAAGTGTGTGAGGAGTCACAACCATGAGCATTTCAGGAGCAATTACCTGCTCTGGGGCTGCCCTATTTGCTGTGAGCTTCCCCAGAGTCTCCCTTCTGCAGAACTGCCACATATCCTCACATGCCCTTTGCAGTGGGTGAACTCATTTCTATAAGCCCCCAGCAGCAGCTGAAGGACAGACATTTTTTAATGTCAATATCTTCTATCCTACTTTTTGATCTTCCTCTTGCTCCTCTTTTCCTTTTGCCAGTACCCACCTATTAATCTCATGTTTCATGGATTGGTTGAAATACACATTCATCAGCTCAGAGCTGGTGTGCTCTGAAATTTGTGGCATTTCAGTGATTTATTTAAAGGACTTGTGCTAAATTCCTGCACAAGAACAAGTTTTTGCTGCCTGTAGCAATTTAAATATGTGCAGTTCATATCAGCTCAAGGCTGTTGCCTGTTTGCAGTGCTGGGAGCAGGCAGGGCACGTTGGTGCTGCATTCAGAAGTGTGATTCCATCGTTCCCAAGCTCAGTTTTGTCTCTCCAGCCACAGAACCCCAGTAACAGCAGCTGCAAAGCTGCAGCAGGATTTCAGAGCAGGTCTGAGTGTGTATCCAGTACCCATGGGACACGTGGCTTCAACTCCTGGCAGCACCCTGGTTTGTTGGATGTGTTCTCTCCTTGGCAGTTGTCATTTCCAGTGAGGGCCAGTCTCAAGGCAGACCAGTGGGCAGTGGGAAAATGGAAACAGAGATTTCCTAACTGACCAGCTGGGCTGTAGTGGCTGGCTGTGACACCATCACAGAGGAAGCAGATCCAGCCACAGACAAGGGAAAAGGGAGGGAAAATATCTGGGAAACAAAGACAATTTTAGAAACAAATAGAGGAAGCCTCTGTAGATCAGTGCATAAGACTTGCTAAATAAAGCAAATTATTCCTGGTGGTGACAGGATGGTCTGAGGGGTTTAGGCAACCTCAACTGGTGTGTGGGAAAGACAGTGGCAGTGGTCACATCATGTCACAGCTCCACTCTTGCAGTTCTGTGGCTTTTAATGTCTCTTGCTGACCATCTCCACAGAGTTAAGGATTGTATTTCACCACAAGACACTGCTGTTGCAAAGCCCATCCTTAATTCCAGACTTGACTGGGCAGATATTACCCTTGTCATGCTGCTGGGGAGGGAAGGGATCCTCCACAGTTCTCTACAGGGAGCCTCAGCTCTTTTGCCACAAAGCTGAACACATAACCTGGTTCCCAGGAATGGAAAGGGCTGTGCTTTGGGGAGTTGTGGCTTTCCTGCCTTTTCTAACTGGGTTTTTGGAAAAGAATAGTGCAAATTTGACTTCATGATCCTTAAAGGGCTTTTCCAACCTCAACAATTCTATGATTCTAAGTATGCAAGCCTGAGGCTGTCTCTTCATGCTGGTTTTTCATGTTCTTCTAAAATCAAAAGTGTCAGCCTTTAATTTAGCTGCTCTGTAGATCATAAACTTAGTTTACCATAACAACATTTCAGGCCAGCCCTCTAGAGCTCTGATACAAGTCTATGGTTTGTTTATAGTCAGGATAAACCACAACAGCAACAAGGAGTGTAGGTATGAGAAAAATAAGCAACAAAAGAAAGTTTGTGACAGGTTATTTTTCTCTGAATGCCAAGTGAATAAATCTTCTCCTTTCTGTGTGTTTTGTTACAACAGATTTGCATTTTTATCGGAGAAACTCTTCTGTTTTCAAACTGGGCTATCACAGCAGACATACTAATGGTGAGTGCACTTTGGAACAGCATCTTTCTGTGTTCAGAGAAGTTTGTCAACTTGCAAGAACAACCTGAAGTTCTCAATTTCTTTCAGATCCTAGTCCCTACTTCAGCCTATTCTGGTTTTTATTATTATTATTTTTGCTTAGTGAAGAGTGTCACAGGGAGAGACAAAAAAGATCCTTTTTTGTCCTTTGTTCTGAGCACCAGGGAGAGATGTCCAGATAGGACAACATTTCTGAATTCAAATAATTTCCCAAAATTTTAAGTGCTTGTGCAAAACCTCACATGCACAGAATTCAGGCAGCATTTCCCAACAGTCAGCACGTTTGTGGGCTTTGTTATCAATAACTCAGCTTTGTTCTGCAATAGGAAATCCTTCCCTCCGTCCTCCCTCCCTCCTCTGACCACAAATGCAGCCCATCTACCTACCATTCATCACATACACAATAGAAACCCACCTCTGGGAGAGCAGAGAGGAAAAGAAAGTATAAAGAATTTTTGGACTGTGTCCACCTTGTCCAAGAGGAAAGTGTCAAGGACTTTTCAACTCATGACCTTCATTTTCCATTCTTTCTCCACCATAGAGCTTTGTAAGTCTTTCAGATCAGCAGGCTGACCTCAGCAGCCCCATTTTCACATTAAATAGTCTGGACATTTGTTCAAGAGCTCTGCATATTTTGTAGAGGTTTCCATCAGAGCCCATCAAACATAATATTGAAACCCTGTTGTGAAGGAGGAGTTGTAAATTGTATGAAAAGAAAGGCACTAAGGCACAGAACCATTACAGGACTTTCCTGAGGTCTTTTGTCAGCTTGTTGACAGAACTAAAAATATAATCAGTCTGGCATCAATAGAAAACTCCCTTGACTTGCATTTGTTGGTTATGCAAACATCAGCAAGGAAACAATCGGGCTCAGTATTCTGAGATGTGAAGATAATGGTGTTGATAAATTGATTCAGCAAAGGACTTCAAGCCTCTGCTTAAGTTCTGTTTATGTTGAAGTTCAAGGTTGTGTTTATATTTTGAAGTAGCTCTGCAGTTGCCATCACTGATGGCCATTCATGTCTGATGAACTTTCCATCTTTCACTCATCTGTGCAGGGAACAGTTTGAGAGCTGGGGTGGTTAAATCTACTCCTCTCAGTGTGAGTGAAAGAGAGAAACAAAGGCTGCCAGTGTACTCTGGTAGCATTGGATGGCTCTTAATTCCTCCTGCCAGGTCAGCTGTGGTGGGACAGAGCTCTGGGGCTTCCCTGGGACTTCCATGGCCCTTTGCAGCTTGTGCTGAGTCCAAGGCTGCTGTGGCCATCCATAGTGTGGTATCTCAGCACTTGCACAGATGTGCAGCCTGCAGACAGCTGTGCTGAGGGAGAAATTACAGTACAATATGTGATTCCTGCCTCCTGCCAGAGCTCCCTGTCACATCCTGCCTCTGGCTGTGGTGTTCCTAGGAGCAATCCCAGTTCTCTCCACTCAGAATTAGTGGAGAGGATTAAATAGCAGCTGCTTTATACCCTTCTGAACATTGGCTGGCACAGGTGAGGGCTCAGCTGAGGTGGTCCAGCTGTCAGGAGTGAGGATCCTGTCAGACATGTTCAAGGTCTTCCAGAAAATCTGTGCCAGAGACAGACCTAATATTTGACCTGTGCTGTCTCAAGGTAACCCCAAAAGATATTTTCAACCAACTGCTCTGTTATATCAAGGATATTAGGGCTGTCATCATTGTCCCATTTAATTACAGAGGTTTTTGTGTTGATTTCAATGTGACTTCAATATCCTGTAGCTTTTTAACAGCTTTTATAGGATTTGCCATCTGTCTTGCCAGCATCCTATAGTCAGTTTCATTTTTTAGGGATGCATTTACAGTTATTTATGTTGCTTTAATGCAAAAGAGTTCAGTAAGAAATGATTGGAAATAGTAGTTCAATTTTCCAAAACATAGGAAAGAAACTAAAACCATGTTAAAAAATTTATTTTGGTAATTGCTGCCAACTTTCCAGCTCACTCTTCTCTGGTCTGTTTAGGAAAATGAACTGAGTGTGGTCTATAATGCCCAGCTTGATGCATTAACAGCATGAATGGACATGTGAAATTTTTAAAGAAATAAATGTAAACATTGCTTACTGAGGACAGGGCTGGAAGCAGACAGATCACACAGGGGATGAGAGGGGCTTAGACTGTCAGTAGGTGAGAGCCAAGGCTACAGCCACATTTGACAGACAGCTGGGTGGGAAGGCATTGCCTGAGAAAAACGTGGAAATGCTTTAGCAGATGCACTTTATATGTTTGGCAAATTAAATTTACTGATTACTATTTATTTGGTGTAATCAGAAGTGTGTCTGTTCTTGCCTGAGGCTGGGAAGGAGTTTAAAAGCATTATTAGTGTAAGCTTAACAACACTTTCATCCTATACATAAATATTACCCTGTTTTCATGGATAAAAGCTCTCAGTGCTGCCTGAACACTGTTCTTGCTGATTTCATTATGCCAGGAGTGAGGCTTTTTGGAAACTGCATCCAGGTGATTTCTCACAGCTTTCCCAAGATTTACAGATCCCATGACTGCTTAAGAATCCTATTGGGCAAGTTGTTAAGGACCTCCAGAGGTTTTGCAAGTTTAATTTCTGTAGCAAAACAAGGATGTTTGCTTATTATCTTCCAATTAATAGTTGGCTCTTCCTAGTGCTGTGCTTGCATTGCATCCAGTGCTCCTCCTGCAGAAGGGTCAGAGCCCAGCTCCTCAGCTTTTCTGCAGTGCAAGGTGCCAAGTGCTGGCTCTGATAAAACTGCTAGTGCTGCAGTTCTGAGATTCTGAAAGGCTGAGATTTGTTCTGAATGCAAATTTGTACAAAACAGGTCTTACTCTCCTGAGCACAACTCTCCAGATCTCCTCCCAGGCACATGCTCAGATGGTGCTTGGGGAAAGGAGGGAGGCTTTGTATGGAGCCTGCTAATTATGAAACAGATTTCATCAGCCATCTTTGCAAATTGGCCTTAAAATTACCAGAACCCCAAAGTAGCATTAAAACTGCCTTGTAACAGCAATAATGGATGAGCTTCAGTGCAGCAGGCAGGTGGGTAACACTGAGACCTGTGCAGTGTGTGGGGCTTTGTGGAATCTTTGGGGCTTTCCTCCATACCATATCTCAGAAACAGAGATGATGGACAGGGGCTTGGAATTTTTGTGTAAGAGCCACAAAGCAATTTAAAGTGCCTCTATTTCAATCACAGTCTCTTTAGGTCTTTGCTGAGAAAAGCCATCCTCCAGTTTATGCATAGTCCTCATATTCAATGCAAAAAATTGCTCTGCATATTTCTGCTTTCTTTTAAAACATTAGTTCTTTCTAAATGGTCATGACCTGCCATGAAGGAGCTGCTTTGATGTTTTGTTGTAAAGTCAGAGTCTTCCTTTAGGCTTGAAACAGGCACAGACTGGTGCTCAGCTGTGCCATAGGCACGTAGGAATGTGGCTTTTATTCTGATTACCTTCCCTAAAAATAAAACTCAGTTATTTATTTAGTACAAAATGCTGCCCTATTTTTATAGCGAAAGATAAATTGCATTTCCAGAGGTTCTTGTTGCTTGTCTGAGTGCCTCCACACAATACTCCAAGTGCTGCAGGTTAGATTTGAAGGCAGGGTGAGGAATGGCTGAGAATGAGGGAACACAGCCCACTCCAAACCATCCAGGATCAGCTGGTCCAAGGGTGTCCTGCTCCACGGTGTGCTGGGAACCACAGCAGCCTCCTTTCACTTCATTTAGGAGTGTTTTTTATAGGCAGTGTCTGCCTGCCTTTTGTGGAGGGTCTCCCTGGATCCCAGCCTTTCCCTTTTCTGAGCAGCAGGGACAGCTGGGCCATTCCCAGCTTCTGTCAGTGTTAGTGCTTGTTTTCTTTGTCTTTGGTGCTTCTGTCCTGACCCAGGAAGGGCAGCAGAATGCTTGAGAGAGTAGAGTTTCTAGCTTAGGCATAAACATCAGAACTTACCTCTTTGGCACGTGGCCTTTTCCTGGGAGAAGGGTGAGCTCTCCTTGGCTTTCCCCATTAACTTTTTTCAGACCAGCTCCTGCTGGTTCTCTCACAGGAAGGAGATGTCAGCAGTAATCCCTGGCCTTTCTGAACCTCTATTTAAAGAGCAGAGGTTTCCAGAGCTGCTTGGTCAGCCCATCCTCTGTGCTGCCTGCCTCTGGACCTGGATCAGGGATGAGCCAGGACAATCCCACAGGCTTCCTCCCTGGCTGCTGTGGCTCTCCCACCTCCAGTTTCTGTGGCATGTCCAAACCAGGCCATGCATGGTTTGAATTTAGGTCTATTTTAGTACTGAAGTGCCCATTTAGAGTTGTAATTTACTTCTGTCTTCCAAGAACAGTAGATGTTTGCTTCCAGCTGCTTCCTGTCCATCAGGACAAAATGTTTTTTAAGTAGGGATAGGGTGGAGGTTTTTTGTTGGGTTTTTTTTGGTGTTTTTTTTTCTTTCCAATATGTTTTTCAAGGAGGTGATGTTCATTTGCTTGCTACATGTTGGGTTTTTGCTTTGAGAGGGGTGTTTGTCTCTTGAATTCCAGACCAAATACACCAAGTTTTAGCACTTTATGGTGTTTCAGCCATCAATAACTTCTTCAGCTAAGCTGGAAACTGTACTCCTGCTTGCAAAACTATTTTGTATAATATAGCTACACAAGAAAAATTATGTCTAATATACATGTGTATATTCATGTATATAAATATTTAGATATGCATGTACACATATGATACAGGTATCATTAAGATTTCTTCCTCTAATTAGCATCAATGCACTGCCACTCCCTGAAAGTGGTACATTTTAATAAATGTGCCGTTTCTTTTGTCCTTTTGCTACAAAAATTGATAGAATACAGAACCAGGCAGTTTTTTTTCTCCAGATTGGTTAACATAAACTTTACAGAAAGAAAAAATATTTTAGGTTTCAAATTTCGTGTTTCACATTTATGCACAACTCTTGAATTAGGTAGAATTTCACTTTATCTACTCAGATGCCCTTTCCCAAAGAGTTCTTGCAGAATCCATCTCCACTGCCCCTGTGTGAACTGGGCCAGGTGAAAAGAACAAAAATAACTCACTCTTAATTTTTCTTTTCTTCTGTCTGGTCTATCCAGGTTGCATCCATTATCTGCCTCTTTAGGGAGTGGGAATGAATTGTGGGGCTCTCCTACTGCTCACAATCTGACCTTCAGCACATTTCTGTGTCTCTAATGAAGTTTAGAGCTAATTTTCCTCTGGGGATTTCTTTCTTCAAGTCATGTTCTGAGTTCCTGGATGCAAAAGGAGGGCAGGACCTGACACCCACAGCTGGGCATTGCTCTGGATCTGAGCACATCTTGCTCTTGTGTTGTACAACAGAAGCTGAACAGGGTGTCTGCTTAATACATGGCATGAAAGTGCATTAGCAGTGTGCATTTGCAGCTTTGTCAAAGCAGGGATGAAAGAACTGGCAGGTCATCTGAACACACATGGTAAACCCTGAGGAAAAGCATTTAATCTAATTTTACCCATAATTCGGAATTGTCTGTGCTTGGAATGAGATGATAATTTTAAATAAGCATCAGTTCTTTTTTAGTGTGGATTTTCTCAATGCTCTTTCTTTTGTTTCTGGTTTTTATGGTAATTCTTTCCACTGCAGACAGGGCAACTCCCCTTCCCTGTGAGGAGTAGTTCAAGCACTAATGTACTTTAGTCCTGTGCCCTGAGTCAGTCCTCCCTGCCAGTCAGTTCAGGTAAAGGAGCTCTGTGTGTCTCTGGCTGGAATGGGCCAGTCCTGAAATGTCACATTTAATTAATAAATCACCTTGGGAAAGGATTGCAAGGATGCTGGCAAGGCAGAACTTGTAAAGAAAGACTGAAGGCAGCCCAGCAGAGAGAAAGTGGATAAATAAAATGGATCATGGTCTCCAAAGAGCTGAACAAGAGTCATTCCTGTCAGAGCCACAGGAAAGGCACAGTGAGATTCAGTGCTTACAGGCAGAAACAATGCTCACTTGGATTTAGAGACCCATTGAACTCTTCATTACTTCCAGCCTTTAAATCAAGACAGGATCAATTCATAAACTGGGATATGTGGACTTGGTGGAGATGTCCTTAGCCAGTGTCTTTAACAATTTATGCAAGAGACAATTACTTCCTTCTGCCTCTGAGAAGGGTATTATAAAATTGCACAGGACAAGGGGTTCCTAGGTTTTTTTATTTTTTTAATTTTTCATCCCCTGCCATGGTTAGGGCTTTGTTATCTGTGAGCTCTAGTCCCTTCATGGGGAAGTAATTTGTGTTTTCCACTGCTCCTGTGTAATCTGACTGATTCTGCATGACCTGGCTAAGGGTGTCATGTCCTATTAGAGGAGTGGAGCCCAAAATGCATTATCTTGGCTATGGAAAATTTTCCTAACGTGACTTTGTCACTTTTCACAAATGGAATCACAAATTTTTGAGAAAAATGTAAAGTGGCTAGAGATGGACTGGGAAGAGGGGATGGGTGACTGTGACCTTTCATACAGATGTGGATTGCTGATGGTTTAGGAAACAAAATAACTTTTATTATGGAATAAACCAAATATCCCAGGTTACAGCACAGCCCTTGATGGGAAGGCTGGTGGTGTTGAGCTACTTTCAATTTCATTCTCCTCACCAGCAAAGCAAAATGCAGTCTGAGGAGCAGCAGCAAAGTGTCTTGTGGGCAAAGCTGATAGTGCAAGCAGTGCTGAGAATGGAGCAGGGTGGGCAGAGCTTCCTCCCCTCTGCACCTGCCAACAGGAAAACTCCAGAGCAGGGAGGGCTCTGAGCCATGGGCTGGCCATGGCTCTGTCTGGGGTGGCTGCTTTGTTTTCTGCTGCCCTGGGCATGCACTGAGCAGCACAAGACAGATGGGCAGGTTCTTGCTTCAGCTGCTTCACCATTTTTGTTTCTGTCCCCTCCTTTGCAGTACGTGGTCATTCCAACTCGCCGTGCGACCGCCGTGGCCTTGCAGAGTTTCACTTCACACCTCCTGGGAGATGCTGGCAGTCCTTATCTCATTGGATTTGTAAGTGCTCACAGCAGGCTCTGGCAGGGCTGCCTTTTGTTTCTGAGCTGCTCATCTGAAATGCCAAGTTGGTCCCTGCTGGGAAGGAAGGCCTGTGTTTGTCAGCAGGATGGGAAGTGCTGCAGAACAGTGCAACTTCTTTTACCTGGCTGGGTTGGGTTGTTGTGAGCTGCAGTTCAAACCAGGGGCACTGCTTGGGTCTGGTAAATAAACTTCCACATCTTTTTATCCTGAGGTGTTTATAAAACCCACAGACAGCTCTGAAAAGAGTGAGTGTTCTTGCTGTGGTGTGGACATGGGGCTGATAGAAATTAGGTTGGAAGAGAGTCGTGTGTGTGTTTAGCTGTTCACTGACCTCAGAAACCAAATGCCTGTTTGTGGGCAGCAGCACACAGCTGTACCTGGTTTGTATGATAGTAAATCATAGAACCACAGATTATTCTGGGCTGGAAGGGCCTGACAAGGATCATCCAGTCCAGCTCCTGGCCCTGCACGGACACACCAACAATCTTACCCTGTGCCTGAAAACACTGTCCAAATGCTCCTGGAGCTCTGGCAGCCTTGGGGCCATTGACATTCCCTGGGCAGCCTGGGCAGTGCCCAAACAGGGGTTTTTATTAGTATTTTTATTAGTTTTATTAATTTTTATTTTATTTTTATTAGCACTTCTTCCTGGGGTGTTCACTTTGGGTTCCTCTCTGTGACTCCTTTGGTGGCTGGCCTTGGTCTGACAGGGAATTTCCCTTCCTATTCCACCATTATCCTACTGCAGAACAGAACAAGAGACCCAGCTCCAAAATCTGGCAGTCAGAGAACATTCACAGTTGAAAATAAAAGGCCTGGGAAATGTAATGAGGAAAAGAAATCTAGATATATTGGGGAAATGTCTTTTTCCTTCAGTGGAGTTTGATGCATGGAGTTTCAGAGATCACAGATCATCATTTATAAAATATAGTAGCTTCCACAGAAATCCCTAAGTGACCCTGCTCCTGATGTGCTGAAAGTGCTGCTGCCCAGGGGTGTAACTGGGATCTTCACTGGTCCCATCACATGAGAGACAGGACTTTGATGTCCTCCTCCAGCTCAGACACAGCTGCTGGGTGCTGTGGGGCTTTTTTATTTTTTACAACCATCATTGCTCATCTGTTTGTCCTGTAGACACCAGTGTGTGTAGCTATATATATTTATTTATATATATTTGATTTTGTGAGTTTATCTGTTTAATTATATATAAATGTTTGTTTTTGAGTGGCAATGCTATGGCTGCTCTGTAGCCCTCTGGAGCACACAGGAAAAGGCAGATAGAGATAAGACTGAGAAGAGCAAAGGAATGAGAAATCTCTCAAGAGAATAAAAATGCACAATTTAGCTTAATTCTTTGTTTACTTCAATGTTGTGGGTACCTGGGGAGAAACAATCTTATTTTAGAAGTTATTTGAAGGTGGCAGGAACAAAGGAATTGCAGGAGAAGCTGCTTCAGGCAGGGCAGGTGGGGAATGTGGGAGAGGAGAAGGGAACAGGCAGGACAGGGGCAGACCAGGCTGCCTCAGTGACTCTGCTGCATGTTCATCCTTTTCCTTACAGGAGAGGGATGTCCAGGAGGAATACCTAGGACTCTGAATGATTGCAATTATTCTTGAAAGTTGCCTGGGGCTCTTCAATGTCATATATTAAAAATAAAAGGTCTTTGGTTGTAGAAATAATGTGTCTTGCCCTCCTGGTATTCAGAGATCAAGCAAGTTGTGAGTTACTTAAGGATTCTTGGCTGAAATATGTATAGCCCCAATTTAATAGCTGCATTAGGCTTTCTTTAGACTGGGGAAATATTCATTATTATTTTGAATTATCCTTTTCTAATGCTGCAGTTGTTGGGCAGTTGTGATTTGGGAGGAGGTGATGCAGGTCCATGGCTCTGAGCAGAAGAGAAGGAGTGAAGCACTCATGTCATGAAAGGATCCAGCATCCCTTTGTGCAGCCTCTTTTCTGGCTGGGCTGATTCATCCTTCCTCTGCTACCAGGACTGAAAGGTCAGCTACAGCTCCACATAACACAGGCAAACAAATACTATTTAAAGTGAAAGGACAGCCAACTTCTGCACCAGAGCTAAGGCAAGCAATGGGCCTGGGTATTAAAAACCACAGGAATTGTCCAGCTGCAGTGCAGGATGGAGACCTTCATGCAGCATTGAAACCCCACCTGGGCAGGTTGCAGAAGGGGCTCAGATCCCAACCAGGATTTTCCAGGCAGTCTGTGAGGGCTGAGTAACCTGCTCCTGCTGGATGTAAAGGAAATTTGGGAACCTGATTGCCAGAGTCCTTCTGGGAATCCCTACCCAGGACATCAACTCCCATTGCTGTGACTCCAGACTCTTCACCAGGCAGACCAAGAGCAGGGGGTGGGTTTTGGAGAGCAGCAGAAGGCACTGGAGGTGTCCAAGGAACGATTGGATGTGGCACTTGGTGCTCTGGTCTGGTTTGCAAGGTGATATTCAGTCACAGGTTGGACTTGATCCTCTCAGAGTTCTTTTCCAACCTTAATGATTCTGTGAGCTGCAGTAACAGGCAGGCTCAGAAGGTGAAACAGCCTCCTGATCACTTGGGTCCACCTGGGATCCTGGAGTTCTGCTGTGTCTCCCCTGAAATCCCCTCACTAAATGATCAGTGCTTTGGTCAGACATGGCTGGAATCCTACATGGTTTTGGTGAGTTTATAGTGAGATTCCCTCTAGCAATGCTCTTAATAAAGAGCTGGTGACCTTGTCCTTGTAGGACTGAGCTGTGGCAGGCAGTTGTCTCTGCTGGATACCAATAAATGTTGTATTGATCTTAAAATGCCCGTGTGGAACACAGGAGGTGCTGATCAGCCACAGCCTCAGGTGTGCAATTGCTGCTGTGCTCTGTGGTGTGTCCTGAGAGCTCAAGGTCACACTCAGACTTTCTGTAACTTCACCCCATTCCAAATCTTGCACTGCAGCTCCTTAAACCACCCAAAGCAGCAAATACACATTAGTGCTTAAAAGCTAAGTGGCAGGGAGCACATGTGTGGCTATTTTTCATGTCCCTTTAAATATTGATAACTTCTATTATGGTAAAAAGGCTCAAGATTGACTTACAAAGGAGTTATGCAAATGCAGCTTTAGGGTGGCAGCTGTAATTTGCATAAAGCTTTTCTACATGGCAAGCTCTGAGATCAATTACTGTAAATCAGCACAGCCTGTTCATTGCCAAATAAGAATAAGCATTCTGCAGTATTTCAGTAGATGAGAGCATTTATTCCTAGAGAGCTGAAACTTTTTTCGAGATCTTTATGATAACCAACCTGTAGAGTTTAAATAACTCCTTTTTAACAACTCCAGTGTCACTCATGCTTTATTCTTGAGGCAGTTGGTGAGAAACCTCACCTGCTGAGTGCTTTACACCCAAATGTGTGTAGTACTTTTCTGTCTTTGACCACTCCCACTATGCAGACATGATTGCTGGAGCACAGAAGTGTTAAGAGAAGTGCCCCAAATCCCACCGTTAATGTTCAGTATCAGATAAAGGTCTTTAACTGCCGCCCTAGACAGCATTGCAGACTCAGAAGAGCAAGTGGATGGAGGGGGCAGCAGCATGTGAAATAGTTACCTCTTCTCAGGCTACATCACAGCTCCAGCTTTTTGTATCACTAATTCTGGTTTGATCTTTAAAATAACACAACTTCAAGTCCATGCTCCTGTGTCCATCTGTGCACAGGCATGAACCTGTTTTCCCTGCTCAGGGTTTATATCATCCTTCTTGTTGTGCTCCCCTCCACCTCCTGACTGCTCTTCTGCTTCTGGAAATCTGAATACAGGCAAAAGGGGGTTTTTATTTCAAGGCTGTGGCTTGGGAGTGTTTCTTTCCTTCCTCCAAACTTGTAATTTTCTTCTACCTCTGCACTTTCCTGGTCCCTGCCAGCAGGACCTGCTGCAGGCACTGCTGTCCCTCCCTGTGCAGAGCTGGTGCTGCTGTGGGCACACACTGCCCTCACTGAGCTGGTGCTGCCTGCTCTCCTGTCTGCTGAAACTCTCTCTCATCTTCTTTGTGCAGCTGTTCATAAGGTCTGAGGGTGAAAACCAGTCTGTATCTCCTCATCACGCCTGTGAGGAGATGTTCTAAACTGCCAGAGACAGCTCTCCACCATGAGCACCTTTTGATGGGCTCAGACCTTCTCCCTGGGCTCCTCTGATGGTGGTTCCCATCCTCCCAGTCCTCCTGGGCTGCTCCAGTTTTACTGGAGGGACACCATCTCCAGCCATTCCATGCCAGCTGGGCTGTGGGAGCCTTGGCACCCTTCACTCTTCTTCCTTCCCCAGCTTTCCCTGAGCAGGTTGATAAATCTAATGAGCTATTTAAGCAGCAAGAATACTAATGATCTTCCTTTAGCAAGTAGTTAGCAGAGCAGTGTTAATTATCCCTGGTGCAGAATATCAGGGCAGGCAGATCAGCATTTCATTAGGGGCAAGGCAAGAAAAACTGTAGTAAATGCAGCAATTAAGATACTTTTTAATGAAAGTTATAACTGGAGGTGCAGATTTCACAGCATCTTGGCCCAGTTTGAAACAGCTTTTTTGTTAATTTGGTTGAAGCTGTTTACCTAACCAAGTATATCTGTATTGAAAGACTTGCCTGCCTGAGAAAGCAGAATTTATGTATTATGGTTTAAAATTCATATTTTATAGTTTAAAATGCTATGGTTGCTTCAGAGTAGGACATGCTTATCTGGAAGAACACTTTTTCCAGTTCAGTTTGCTGGACTAAAACTCCCATTGGGAGTCAAATCCACTTCTGTCTGACTTTAAAAAAAGGTATTGTAATAAAGTGGATTGTTGGGATGTGATGCTGCAGTCTGGGTGTTCTGTCCTGTTTGACCCATGCAGCCATTCCTCAAATATGGCCCTTGCTGGTGGTTGCACAGTCCTGTCTCTCCTGCCAAAGCAGGGTAAGAGATGAACTCGGGGTCTAAAAGGCAGTAATGTCCTGTAATAAAAATGTGCAAAATACTCTCCTGGCATCACTCTCTGTTTCATGGACCATCAGGAGATATTCCACTGCTCCTGGGCTGAGGATGGAGCAGAGGTCTCTGTCTTGTGGCCTTTTGCAGCATGTTCTAACACAGTGTACATGAGTCTGTATAAGCAGCATCCCCCATCAGCTGATGGTAGATGAAATGTGATACACATTTATGGTTTTTATTGTTCTTTCTTTACCAAGTCCCAGCTGCTTGGCAGGTGTGGGGTAACCCTGATGGCATCACTCCTCCTGTAGAGATCTTTCCCCACATTCATGCTTGTTTGTGACCCACACTGTGGTGGGTAAAATGGAACTTGGCCTTGCCAGTCTGAACATCTGCTGTGCTCCTCCTTATTACCTGTTTCTCCAAGCAGTAACTTTAAGTTGAGGATTTCTCTGGTCCTGAGTTATTAAAAGCCTTTTTCATAGTGCACTGAAAGGCCAAATCTTTGACATAGCTGTCAGCTGCAAAATAATAGGAGAATTAACCACCTGGAGACCAGTCCTGAAGGGATTGATCTCCTCATTGCAACGAGCTAACAAACTTCCCACTTCTGATAACTCAGGAACAGATAAGATTTAAGTCTGCCAATAAAATACCAAATGACTTCCCATCTCTAAAATGCTCTGTGCCAAGAGTTCACAGCCTGCTTTGGTGTTTTTTCAGAGTTTTGTGCATCTGTCATGTTCATGACTGTTAGATGTACAGGTTCTCAGTATTTTTGATAAATGTTTAATGTAGGTGAAAGTATCTCATTAGAGAAAGCCCAGAAATCCAAAGCAGGTCATTGTTGCACTGGAGTATTTCAAGCTCTGTCTCATCTGCTCTATCACTCCTCTGTGCACCAAAAACCTCTTTAAATAAATGTTCTCTTCCTCTGAGCTGCCAAGGATGCTGCATGCTCCCAACATGGACAGTTTTCATGGTGCTGAGCACTTTTCAGAATGTGTCCAGATTCTCTTCACCGTAAGGAATCACTTTGCTTTTGTGGGATATACACACAGGGAAGGGGCCCATGCTGCCAGGAGAGGTGGGGACAGGGATGCTGCTGGCCCTGTTCCTACATGGGAATGGGTGCCCCATCCAATGTGCTCATGTACCTGGGCCCTGTCATGGCATTTCTTCACATTCCCCTTGGTATGAAGCATCTCTCTCTGGGATCAAAAGAAGTCCAGTCTTAACTTAGAAAATCCCTGGGCAGACCAGAAAGTTAGTTAATGGCTTCAAGAAAAGAGACTTTCAACCCTTTCCAGGGACAATGGGGCAGATATTGCTCTGATGTACCAAGTCCATGTCCTGGCATAGCAAGCAGCATCCTCATGGAGCACCTTAACTTACTGTGGCCTTTTTCAAGGCAACACCATGTATTTAATGCAGCCTGGTCATCCTGGGAGGGGGAAAATATCATTAAAAAAACAGGTTTACTTCCTCTTATTATAAAGTGTTCCTTGTGCCATTTAGCACAGTGTAAATGCTTCTGCTCCCCCCCAGGCCCAGCAAATTCTTTACTTTATAAAATCCCTCATTTTTGCTTTCTCAGCTTCATTTGCATTCATATTCCATTTTATTTTTTAGAAAATTAGAGAAATCTTTCACATTCATACTCACTTCAGAGTGGGTGGATCCCAAACCATTGTGGGGGTGCAGGGAATACTGTGTTAAGGAACTGTACTGTAGTGATCAGCCAGGGAGAACCTGGCTTGTATCAAACTGGTAATCATGAAAATCAGATCTTTGTGCCAGAAATAGCCTTTTATGTAGCAGGATTTATGCCCAGGTGGCAATGTCAGGAATTTAGAGAAGCCAGTTGCAGAGGAATTGAGATACTGACTCAGCAACAAAAGAGAGGAAATGAAACGGTGATTTCAGAGATGTTGTTGCCATTACACTGTGTAATTAATAAATCAGTTAATTTACCAGCCCAGACTGTTCAGGAGAGACAGAACATGAAATCCAGATCCCTTCCTTGGCCTTCAGCCCACCTTGGCACCTGCTGTATCCACAGCCTGTCCCCTGTTCCAAAGCACACACCGAGTACTTCCCAAGAAAACAGTGAAGTTTCCCTTGGTTCCTGTGCTGTCTCCTGACTCAGGTGGAGGCTCAGCTGGGATGTGGGATGGTGCTGGGGTTGGGATGTGCCTCTGCAGCTGCCCTGTTGGTTCTGTGGAAGCAGGAGCTGTCTGCAGCTGGACTCCATCCAAGCTCTGCCAGCGGCCGAGCGCGCCGGCCGCGCTCTGCTCCAGAAACGCCTCAAGCTGAGCTCTGTTCAGCAGAGTCACTGCTCTTGGTCTGAGCTTTGTGCTCAGTGAGGGAGGAGACCTGAACTTTCACAGTCAGCTTGGTATCAAAGACTTGTGATTAGACTGCAGAGCAGCAACAGGACTCCCTTCTGGATTTTCCACCCCCACATTCTGCATACGTGTTTGGAAGATTTTCACCTCCCAGCTGGAGGAACAAAGGAAGGAATCCCACACACAACTCCTGCTGCAGAGCTGGCACCAGCCAGGCACAGCCCCCGCAGTTTGTTACTCGTGTTAGAGAGAAGACACCAAAAATTATTCTTGATTGGGTCTTGCCAAATCACAGTTGGCCAGCTCAGGATGCTGGCGTTGTGAGGAGTCTGGAAAGCCCAAAACTGGCGGTACAGAGCAGACCATTTGGCAAATGGTGTGTCATTCTTGGAGCCTAGCTCTGTAATTATGTCCTGTGTCCTCTTGAGAGGAGATGCCAAAGTTCCAGCCTTAGCAGGTGGTTTGTAACCAAATGGAACAAAACAACAGAGAATGGTGACTGTTAACAGCAAAAACATATATGTGGGTCCTGATAAAATTCTTGAGTTAAGAGATGAAGACATTGGAGAGGGAATTATATGGAACCACCAGCAGGCTTGGAGGAAAGTATTATACCTTGAAAAGGAGGAAAGGCATTTTTTCCTAAACTGTGCATTTACAGAATGTGTTTGGTTAAAAATGAAAAATACAGCAGATTTAATAATGACATGATTTGTTGCTATAAAAGGTCAACACAATGCGTTAGAAGGGAGGGTGTGGGACAAACTGCATTGGGAGATTTATTTGTTGGAGACTTTACACTTTCAAAGCTGCTTTTTAGCCTAGAATGTCATGTCATCCACAGAGAAAGCAATCAGGAGCACATGCATGGCTTTTCATCCTCTGCTGCTGACTTACCACGTCAATTTGTCAAATGATTTATAGTCTGGTCCTTTTAGAGAATAATTGTATCCATTCCCAAAAATGAAAAGTGCTTTAGAATGTCTAGATTTCTGTTTCAGAATATCCTCAATTCTGGCTATTGCAGCCTGACAGAGACATTGACTCGATGCCAAATTCTGGTTCATAATGAAGAGTAAGGGAAATGTTTGGAATTAAGGTGTCTGGATACAAAAGGAATTAATGACCAACTGATGTCCCTGTCTCCTGGGTGCAGAGCACATTCCGCTGCTTTCTTGTGGGTGCATTCTTTTCACATTCAAGTCTTGTTGCTGTTTTTTAATAAATCTCTCAGACTAATGGCCACTTTATTTGCATTCAGTTTCACATGAGAATTGGAACACTCGTTTTTCTTCATGTCTTTTACTCTGTGAATAAAGTTATTTTTGAGAGGACTAGAACACTTCTATATCCCAAGCACTGAAATTTTCTCCTCATCCATTCTAAGGCAGGGAATAAAACAGAGAAATCAGGCTAAAACCTTTCAATTCTTTCTGTAGTTACTCTCTTCCAGGGTTAATTTTTTGAGAGGGCTCCATCCTGCAGGACATGTGCACGTCCTACAGTAGTGTCACCTCCAGCTCTGGGCTGGCAGCTCCTCCTTTCCATCCCTGCACAGGAGCCAGGCTGAGCTGTGAGAGGGGCACAAGCACACTGAGACCCCCAGAGTCCCTGCTAAAACACACCCAGTGTCCTTTTCTTTTGGGTCTCCATGAGCAGCATCCTTCTGGGAGCTCGTGTTGTGCTGAGGCATCTCCTCACACACAGTCACCTTCCAGGTCTCTGCAGAATGTGAATTGGTGATTTCTCCTGCATGTGACAGTTCTTCTTTTCACTGTTAAGATTTAAGCCTTGAATGTCAGAACTTGCTTGTAGGTTGTGTTTGACTCCAGCTTTTCCATTTCCAGTAATGTGGCAGTTCAGAAGTTGCTGCACAAGCTTTGACTATTTCTGGAGCTGATTTGCGTGTGTGCACAGCAGAAGGATTTTATGTTGCAAATTCCCTGCAGTCTTTTGGTATAAACTAGTGTTTCTCCCCCAATGAAAGGTCATGGA
Organism: Oenanthe melanoleuca; assembly: GCF_029582105.1. NCBI lineage: Eukaryota > Metazoa > Chordata > Aves > Passeriformes > Muscicapidae > Oenanthe > Oenanthe melanoleuca. The sequence continues at coordinate 7,361,195 of NC_079352.1, forward strand.
TAAAAACAGAGCTGGACATTTAAATACTCAATGCCTTGAGACCCACCCCAACTGCTGCTAGCTCTCTGTTAGATTTATGGAGAGTGAAGTTGTTTGCTGGGCAGTAAATATTAAAATGTGGTAGTTTTAGCTACAGACATGCATTACATTTTACTGAGTCCTAGAAAAAGCTTTTCATAACAAAATTAATAGTGCTGTTGCATGTTTCTGCTCCTTTGTATAGGTGTAAATAATTTGTATTTACTTTCATGTAATGATGCTTTTTGGTTGTCAGAAGGTGCAGATTGCCTTAGTCCATAAATTTGGTGGTGTGCAGTGTGAGCACAGCCCTGTGTCTGAGCCTGGGACAGAGTCTTGCACACAAACACTTCAGGCTTGGGAGGCTGGAAGAAGGAATGAGCCCCATACCTCAGACATGGGCATAAACCCCCCACGTTCACATTCTGTTTCCCCAAATCAGATGGGATCTCTGGGGTTTTTTTTGTTCTTTGAAAAACACTTCCCCCCTTCTCACTCAGTACACAGAAATGGAATTCAATACTTCCCTTTGCTGAAGGTAGGTCAGGTGTGGGAGTAAGCAGGACTTGATAGGAATTGCAGAAGATTGATCACTCCCTCACCCACTGAGCAACAGCAGCACAGCCCTGCTGGCTCCCCAGTGTTTGGGCAGCACAGCAAGGTCAGACACCCACAGATGCTGCCCTGACACAGCCTGGGAGAACGTGGAAAGGCTGTGGCAATAACATTAGATCAGGCAGAGTGACAGAGAGAGCAGAGCCCCTGCCAAGCCTCAGAGCATAAATTGCCCAGGCTCCTGTGTGGAGGGATGAAGGGTGTGAGGGACACTCAGCTTCTGCAGAACACACTGTTCCATTTTAAACCTCACACATGTTTGGTGGGTGGTTTAGGAATCCTGTTCCCTTCACTATTTTGGTGTCTCTGTTCCATCTGAGTGATGAATTTCTTTGTCCCTCTCTCCTAGATCTCCGACCTGATCCGCCAGAGCACCAAGGACTCGCCGGTGTGGGAGTTCCTCAGCCTGGGATACGCGCTGATGCTCTGCCCCTTTGTGGTTGTCCTGGGAGGGATGTTCTTCCTGGCCACTGCCCTCTTCTTCCTGAGTGACAGAGCCAAAGCTGAGCAACAGTGAGTAGCCTGGCCTTTGGGAACGGGGAGGCACCACAGCCTGTTTGCTCTCTTGAACATTATGCTTGTCCTCTTCCCCTGGCTTTGGCCCTTCCAGGTAAAGGATGTTGGGTTGTGTGTTGAGAACCTGGGCTCAGCAGAGTGCATGAGGCTGCACGAAGCACAGGGGCTTGGGTCATGCTGGCTGGGCATCCTTTACACGCTTCTGCTCTGGTGGATCTCAGTTGTTGGCCACATGGCTCAGAGGAGAGCCCTCACAGCCTTGCCTGAGCATGTCACAGCCCAGGCTGTCCATGGTGAGGGGCTGCTGTGTGCTGGAACAGGTGGAGTGCCAGGTGAGGAGCAGGAGGTGCTTCCCAGAGCTTGGTGGTCAAGGCTGCACCCACCCGCCTCCATCCCTGGAGCCCGCTGACACCTCTGGCAGCCAAGAACATGAGGCAAGGAGGAAGCAAGCTGTGTGTGGGAACATGTGCACTCAAGGGTTGCTATGATAAAGAGTCTTTCCCAGTCCCTTCTTGCAGCTTGGTGAAAAAAAAGCTACTGTTTTTCAGTAAAGAAACCGATTCGGATCATCTCACGGTTGGCAACTACAGTAATTCAGAAGACGCTTCCACATGACATACAAACTTCTGGGGTTAGTCTCTTTCTCATAATTGTTGAAAAATAAGAGTTACTATGTGTAATGTCATGCTCAGTATGTGGGTAGGTGACTAGTCTGGTGTTGACTGTAAGTTGCCTTTGCTTTTCCTCCTCTGGAGAATGGCAGCCTTGATTTACCTTAAGGAGGAGGGCCCTGGGATATCACTCTATATATAGGACATGTAGAAGGAAAATTAGGTGTTTGGAGCTGACATAAGTGTGTGAACAGTTTGGGTGATACTTTCTGGCTCACACTGTCTCATCAGATGGATGAAAGAGGTTTGGAAGCAGTGCCACAGATGGTGCTGTGGCCCTGTAAGTACACTTCCACCTTCCTTTTACTAGCATACATAAATACCAAAGAAAGGAGAAGTTCCTCTATAATGAGATGTTTAAACATTGTGGAAAACAAAGACCTCATGTCATAAGGATGGGAAGTCCTTCAGTGTGGCTTTGGGGATGTGACATGTGTGCCTGGTTTGTTATCTGGGGTCTTAAATGGCAGGAAGGGAAGTTGGAGATTAGATGCTAGGAAGGACTTCCTAAGAGAAAAAAAGAGGTAAATCTTACAGCAGATTATTTGGGGAAGACATTAAACTTGTTTCTGCTGGCCTCCCCAGCATGGCATGAGGCAGGAAGGTGGGATCTGCTCTCCAGCTTGTGTTCTCTCTCCAGCCCATGGATCTGCTCTCCAGCCCTGTTTTGTGCTTGTGCTGTGTTTGTGCACATAAACTGCACATGCCAGTGCAGGCAGTAACCAGCTGGAGACACAGCAAGATGAACATAAATTTCTGGGTGCTCAGGGTGGCTTTTTTACTGCAAGGAGCCAAAAGTCCTATTTGGTGTCAGTGCAGCAGATGAAACCCCCTCTGTGGCATTTTCCTTTGCTCACCTGATTATAGGAAAGTTTTAGGGCTTGTCTTTCCTGTGTTCAGAGAGGAGAGTGCCTGTTCCTCTTCTAACTGTGGTGATTTGTGTCCCTTTGCATCACACGTGCTGCCAGTGTGGCATGGCAGCACCTCAGGTGGTGAAGGAGGGGCTCAGGATTCAGACAGTGATGAGTTCCAGGGCACTGTGGTATCCAGCTGTTCTCAGCTCCAGGGGAGATCTCAAGGAAGACAGTTTTGGTTCACTCAGGAGACACCACAGGTCACAGCTGGGTGACTCTGCTTGGCTGCCAGCACTGGTGTGTCTTACACAGTTGTTTTGCCAAAGCCCCAGCTTTTGCAGCAATGTTAATGTGGGAGGGAGATCACATCCACACCTCAAGTTGCTCCTGCACAAAAGGGAATATTCCTTTGCTGTCTACCCTTAGCAGCTCAGGTTGAACTCTATGCACATCCAGAGCACCCAGCCTCCCAAACAGCCACTCCTCCATTCTTAGAAGAAAAACATTCAGGTGTCAAACCTGGTTTTGTTTCTTTCTCCTCTAGCATCATTCCCTTTCTTGACTCACATTTGTTTGTGAATCTTGTATTAGTCAGTCACAGATATTTTGGGTTGCAAACTGGGGAGAACAAATGTCATAAATAATGGTTAACAAAATAATTTCTCTCAAGTGACTCCTAGGAAGAGTACTCTTTCTGAAGTGTGCCCACTCCTATGTTAAAAATACACTGGCATCCTGCAGTGAGATTCCTGGAGTGCAGCTTCACTCGAGTTACTGAGGAGTGGGAGTGAAGTAAGAGAGAAGTAAGGCTGAGACTGTGGAGGGAGCCATGTGCAGCAGGGTCTGTGCTGTCCACCAGGTCCTGTCTGCCCCCACTGGCAGCTTCAGTGACTCCTCAGGATGTATGGGGCAGGATTTATTTGTTAGTACCTCCGTGCTTGCCTGTGAGAGGAAAGGTAACAGAGCATTTTGCTATTAGCAGATAAAAACTCCCTGCTGGACCCCAGAGCCACCGTCCAGCTCCCACCTGTCAGCCCATCTGCACTTGGCATCACACACCTTTGGCCAGTCCTCCCTTCCATCCTACCTCTTACTTGCAGGCTACAGAGGAATTTCTATTTCAGGATGCCTTGTTTTCCCTCTGCAGTCAGTCCTGCTGCTCAGACACCAGGAGCTGGAAACAGGCTTTGCCAAAAGAAATCAATTAAGCTGCGGGAATCACGAGCGCCGGTGTCACCGCCAGAGATTAAACATCCATCAGTGCCAGCTCAGGGCTCAGGGCTCAGGGCACCTCCCCTCCAGTGAGCCAGCATGGGACAGAGAGTGAACTCTGCTCCCACAGCCTGTGGAAACTGAGCTGGCCCTGCTTTAGCTCCCACTCTCCTCTGAAATGTACTTCAGGGATTTATTGCTGGGATTTCTGTGTTTGTTTGGTTCTTTGTGTAACCATCTCTGGGCATTTCCTTAGAAATAATTTCTTCTTCCAGGCAGGGCAGATACCAGGATAGCAACTCTTTCCTGTAAAGCTTCCTCCAGTTTCCACCACACTTCCTTTCAAAAAGGAATTTCCAGGCTTTCACACTACTTTTATCACTGTCACAATTCCTGGCATATTTTGTACTTTTTTAGCACAGGAATTCCAGTCAACAAGGCTGCTCACAAAACACTGATGAAAAAAAATTCTTTCTACAGCAATTTTTTTTAAACACAATTTTTTTATTACCATTTTCATGCTGCTTCAGAAGTCTGACAGCTTAAAGAGGCTTTTAGAAAATGTAGTTCTAGCAGAGAACAGGATAGAGTACATCTCTCTGTGCTAAGAATCCAATAATTTTGGGCACTAGTTCTATAACACAAATTTAATCCCACCATTCCAAAGTGATAAGAGAGAGAAAACAGTTAAGAATGGGTTCTGTAAGAGGTCTTAGACACTAGTAATGATAAGTACTTCAATTGTTCTTTAAACCACTCAACTACAATTCCTTCTGTGATATCACTTGACTATGTTGCTGTTTCTTTCCTGCTCTGCACCTCTGCAGAGGAGGGTTAAAGCAGTTGTATTTTATTTCCAAATATCAGCATTCTGTAATTCTCTTACCTGCTTGAGGAATATTGGTGAGACCAAGCTAGATTTTAGCTGGAAGACAATACAGTCTTGCCATGGCAGAGCCCTCTGAATTATCAGAAATCTGATAATTGCATTTTATCCTCAAGCCCATGACAGGTACCTGTGCAGCCCTGCCAAGAGCCCTTTCCAAGGCTGGGAGCAGTCCAGGCTCTTCAGTCCATGGAAGTGAAAGCTCAGCACTGCTGAGAGTTGTGTCTGTGGTTTGTGCTCATCCCCTTCCCCACTCACAGTGCTGAGGACTGGGACAAACAGAGCTCCACCCTGGAGGGCTGCAGAAGAAAAGCATTTGGTACTTGCTAGAAGCTCCATCAATAATTAGGAAAAATGTGCTTTTTTTGTTATGAAAAGGGATTCAAAAAAGTCCTTTTCCCAAGCTGTGACAGCTTTTGGGTACCTGGGATATAAATCACTGTAATTCGTGTGTATCAGGGTCCTTTTCTGGGCAGTGAGTGCAGTGATCCTGCAGCCCTGTCCCCAGCCATGGCCACTCCCAGCTGCTGCTGAGGGAAAACCAAATTCACCTGGATTCTTCCTGAAAAATCAGGTGTAGGACACTCTACTCCTCAAAGGATTTTGTTGTTTTAACTTGTTTATTTTTTTAACTTAATCCCTGGTTTTACACCTGGAAACATTAGATTTTTCTGGCTTTTTCCAGAGGTATGAAAAGATGTTTAGGATGGGTGTCCAAGTTCTGTAGTGGCTCAGCCCCTCTCTGCATGGCAGAGGCTGGATATTTTTGCCAAGGATGCAGCAATGCAGATCAGGCAGCAGGATGCAACTGCAGTGTGGATCCCTGGTGCAGCCAGAGCAGAACAAACAGCTGAGCTGCACTGATGCAGCTGCTCAGAACAAAAGGATTTCAGTTTTTAGCCAGTGACCTGAGAGCCTGCAAGCCTGAATGGTTCACCCCTTTGTTTGCATAGTAAGAATCAGGTTATTTAAACAACTTGAGCAGGTATTTATTTTATCCTAAAATGAAAATTAAACATTTAATAAGAAAAAAATTTGCTCTTAACACCTTTGATCAGATGTGGAAGCTCTTGCTAAGTAGAAGTGCTGGTGCTCATTTCATTTTAAAAGTGGTGTGTACAAACACTAGAAAAAAATACTCTTTACAGAGGAGATAGAAAAATCCACAAAAAGAACCATCCCTAGTCCAGACACTTCTGCTGTCTTAAACATGGCACATCTTCAAATTGCATTACAGGAAAAATGAGAATAATCCATTTTCAGGCTCTTTCTTCTGCCTCATATCAGGCTTATTTTTAGCCTTTTGCAGAACTGGATATAAAATTATCTCCCAGTTCTCCTATTGCAGCAATTTGAAAGTGTCTGACCTTATTTTTGCTTTGCAGATTCTATTATGTGGGGCAGGAGAAGAACTTAGAGAGTTGTCAGCCCTCCCTTTCTCTCATTTTCCTGTGGCAGCAGTTGGAGGCAGAAAGGACCCACCAGGTGACCTGATGTTGTTGCCAGCAAAGCCCAGAGTCCCCTCCATTAGCCATTTCCCAGGTATTAAAGTGGCAGCTGATTGATGCTGAGTGTGCTCCATTCTGGTAGTTTGCATGGCCAAAAAGAACATTCCTTCTCTGGAACAGCTGGAGCTGTATCACAGGGGTTTTAAGAGGCTGGACACTCATTTTAGAGAGATGTGTCAGTGCTGCACTGAGGCAGAGTTTGGATTTGAGGATTTCAGGAGCTGCAAGTGGATTTTAACAACTCCCAAAAAGGGATATTTGAGAACAGTTTGCTCACTGCTGATACTCAGCTGCTTATGGGGAGGAATATCATGACTTCATTTGTTTTGACTTTATAAAAGAACAATAATTAAACATTTCCTACAGTAGTAGAAACTCACAATGCTTGTTTAGCCCAGATAAGATAGCCTTGGTCTTTGAAACCACATGAATTTGCAGCAAAAAGCCCACATTAAGATGCAGAGGATCTGTGGTGATGGAAGGAGAGAGGCAAGGAGTGAGTTTTGAGTATCTGAGAGAGGCATGATAAAAACTCACAGACTGCAGATGGAACAAGATTAGACTATTAGATGGTTTATCTGGAATCTGTGTTAAGAATATGAAGGGGAGAGGTCGTGAAAATGTCAGCAGTTCTATTATTGGTTGAAAAAGCTCCTTGTAGAGCTGTTGGTTTTCTCACCTGTTTACTGGCCATGTTTGTAACTCCATAAACAGAGTTAGCACAACCAAGAATGTAACAACTTGGGACTTGAATCTGAAATGCTGGTTTGCTGCTGCAGTTGGGAGCTGCTGGTGTCATGCAGATGGAAAACAGTGTCATCTAGAACAATTGCTGATTTGTTGTGTCACTTTAGTCAGCCTGCAGATTTCCTGCAGGTCGGGTGGGGAGGTGTCCAAGGTCAGTGTGGCTGTTCCCAGGCAGTTTGAGCTCAGCTGTGGTCCTTACACCGTGTTTGAAATGGGATGCTGGCAGCAGGAGCTTTGCTCTAGCCCAGGCAGAAGGATGGGGGCAGCAGCTGCTGGCAGAGGGGCTGCAGGCAGAGCTCTGGGCTCTCCAACACCACCCATTCCCCACCAGACTGACCTTCCCAAGTTCATCCCCTGTGCCACAGAGGAAGGAAAGCAATATTCCTGCACCATTCCTAGCTACTCAGTGCTCTCCCACAGCAAGAATGGAACTTCTCCATGTGCCTTATGCCATAGGAAAACCAAAGCTCATTTTCCCAAGAGCTCCAGATCAGCAGCTGCTTGGGAGTTCTCCTGCTGTCTTGGCTACTGACTCTCTGCTGTGAGCCCCAAGAAGTCAGATGTTGTCCCTAAAATGCTCATCAGCTGTAAAACAGGATTGAAGGCACTTTGCACAACCTACAAGGGGCACTGAAATCACTGCTACCAATGGACTCAGCATGTCAGTTGGTGTTGGTATTGCAATTCTTGGCCTAAAGGGACTTTGCCATGCAGGAGGAGATTTTAAATTCTCACTGAGACAGATTCTTTGCTAAGGCTGCCCTGGCTCAGAGACAAAATCTGATCAGATCCCACACAGCTGACTGGGGTACTGAGCAGAAAGCAGCAGCCTTCCAAGCAAGAAACAATTTCTGAAACCAGGAAATAGAAGAAATCATGAAAAATTCACCTCTACTGTTTCTTGATGTCAGAGATTTTGCAAAGATATTGGCTTTTATCAGCAACAATGACCTCTCCTTGTGCAAGGCAGATGCTGTGACTGTAGAGCAATTTACTTGTGGTTGGGTCTTTGACCTGGGCCAGGCTTTAGCCCCAGCAAGTCCCTCCCAGCCACTTGCTCCCTGCCCCACCAGCACACTGGGGAGAACTGGAAGGGTAAGAACTGAAAAACCTGTGAGTTGAATACAGTTTAATAGGGAAAGCACAAGCTGCACCACAAACAAAGCAAAACAAACCAAGAAATTCATTCCCCACTTGCCAAGGCAGGTGTGTGTTCAGCCATCCCCCAGGACAGCAGGGCCCCTTTACACACAAGTTACATGCAAGGACAAACACCTTCACTCCAAACATGTTCCCTTCCTCATTCTTCCCCCCATTTAATATACTGAGCACAGCATCATAAGGTGTGGAATATTGGTTTGGGTCTCCTGTCCTGGCTGTATCTCCTCCCAACTTCCCATGGGCACCCAATTCCTCACCAGCATGGCAGGACAAGGAGCAGGAAAGGCATTGGTTCTGTGCAAGCCCTGTTCAGGAATAACAGAAACATCTCTATATTATCACCCATGTTCAGCACTAACCCAAAACACAACCCCACTCCAGACAATGGGAGGAAAATCCAATTCAATCTAGTCCAGCCAAACCCAGCACTGCCTGAATGACATCTTTTAGAGAAACAGGGACAGACTGTTGGAGTATTATCTCCAGTGCTCCAGTAAGGAGTGTCTTAAGTGCTCTAGCTTGGTCATTCCCAAAATTTCTGCCAGACCTTTACAAGCCACATGGGGATTGCCAGGGCTGTCAGAGTGCAGTGAAATGCATGGATGGATGTTTCCTTGAGGCCTCCAGGCCAGGTTGGGCAGGGCTTGGAGCAGCCTGGTCTACTGGAATGTGTCCCTGCCCATGGGCATTCAAGGTCCATTCCAACCCAACCCCTTCCATGGTTCTGTTATTTCCCATACCTGGTAGCTCAGAGGCTGGTGAAAAGAGCTGTAGCATGAATCAGTTATTTTGGAGGATAAGAAGTATGTTTTTAATCAAGTGCCATCAGGAAGTTCTACAGGATTTTCTATTTTAAGATTTAATTCGTTCTTATCTGCTTTTTATATCATGTTTTCTCCCTCTTGCTATCCAATCATTCAATCAAAAGTGAGGCACTCCACTGCCTCTTTTCTCCCTTATTTCAGTGGGTGTAAGTGTATGTTGTTACACACATCTTCCATGGCACTAAAAATCCCTCCACCTCAATACTGAGCCCATCAATATCTGGCAGAATTATACTTACAGAGACAGACTCAGGCACAAAGTTTTGAGACCTGCATCATCACAGACTTCAGGGGTCCATGTCAGAGTACCCCCACAGGCTGGTGAGCTCATTTCCACCCAGCTCCTTGGGAGCCTGATTGGTGCTGTTAACTGCTCATCTTCACATCTGCTCTGCTGCAGCTGCCTGGGAAAATAGCAGGAAAGGTTATTGATTTTTCCTTTATGCCAGTTTTCTCCTCAGTAAAGATGTGTGAAAGAGGAAAAAGTGAAGCTGACCTATGTTTCTGCCTCTGGAGACAAATCAGCACCTGGATTAAATGAACAGATGGAAAATACTCACAATCTGTGCAGCTTTAAGGGGCTGAACCAAATAGAGGGGAAAATATATTTGCTGTGCATGATTATCATATTTTGTTTGCTAAACCCACTGACATGCAGGAAGAAAAAGGGGATTTGAGCCAATTCATTTCTCCAGTGCAGCTGGAGGAGCATGTCCCCACTGGAGAGCTTCACTCCACACTGTCAGAGCAATGCAGAGGGGAGGGTAGCTCTGCCTGCAGGAGTGTGAGCCTGGAGAATGGCTGTGCCAGGGCTGTGCACACCCAGATCCAGTCTGAGCCTGGAGAATGGCTGTGCCAGGGCTGTGCACACCCAGCTCCTCTCTGAGCCTGGAGAATGGCTGTGCCAGGGCTGTGCACACCCAGATCCAATCTGAGCCTGGAGAATGGCTGTGCCAGGGCTGTGCACACACAGATCCAGTCTGAGCCTGGAGAATGGCTGTGCCAGGGCTGTGCACACCCAGCTCCTCTCTGAGCCTGGAGAATGGCTGTGCCAGGGCTGTGCACACCCAGATCCTCTCTGAGCCTGGAGAATGGCTGTGCCAGGGCTGTGCACACCCAGCTCCTCTCTGAGCCTGGAGAATGGCTGTGCCAGGGCTGTGCACACCCAGATCCTCTCTGAGCCTGGGGAATGGCTGTGCCAGGGCTGTGCACACCCAGATCCTCTCTGAGCCTGGAGAATGGCTGTGCCAGGGCTGTGCACACCCAGCTCCTGTGTGAGCCTGGAGAATGGCTGTGCCAGGGCTGTGCACACCCAGCTCCAATCTGAGCCTGGGGAATGGCTGTGCCAGGGCTGTGCACACCCAGCTCCTCTCTGAGCCTGGAGAATGGCTGTGCCAGGGCTGTGCACACCCAGATCCTCTCTGAGCCTGGAGAATGGCTGTGCCAGGGCTGTGCACACCCAGCTCCAATCTGAGCCTGGGGAATGGCTGTGCCAGGGCTGTGCACACCCAGATCCAATCTGAGCCTGGGGATGGAGAGCTGCAGGTGCACAAAGCTCCAGGCTCCCTCCCTGGCTTGGAATGAGAGCACTGTTCCTGCTCCAAAGCAAACTCCTCCTGTGCCAGATTATTGGTTGAATTTTGTTAGAGTTCTCTTAGCATCCTTTTCCTTCAGCAAACTGCCCTCAGCTCCATCAGCAGCCCATTCCTGCAGGCTGGATAACCTGTCAGATGCATCAGGAATCTCAGTGCTTGGACTATTTTTAACTGTGCCATCCTTGTGCCACTCACTTGGAGCTCTCTAGGCTGATCTATCACTGTTGCTCTCCTTCCCTTTCAGTCACTGTTTCCAGCTGCAGCCTGCTTGGAGTCTGAAGTTCTGCAGGAATTCATGTTATCAATCACGTCTTGTCCCAGAATTACTGACACCATCAAAACAGCTTGAGGTCAGTCAGAGCAGGAGCTGCTCTCTGGGATCAGTCCTTGATTCCACTGTTCTTACTGAAGGTAACAGGTTGTAGTGAGGGTGAATGTTTTGCAGCATTTTTTGGGGGAGGAGTTGGAGGCTGTGTCAGCTTGTTCAGCATCCCAGGAGAGCTGCTGTGGAGCAGGGAACCAAAGCCATCTCCTTCCAGCTGCAGGTGAAAATGGGAACTGTGCTTAGCTAGTGCAGGGCAGCAATAGCTAACCCAGTTACCTGATGCACTGTTGATCAACATCTGTATAATGAAGGGCATAAAAGGTCCACACTTGAACTGGAGCATCCAGCCTGTTGGGTTTGCTTCTCCTGAAGTGTCTGGTGAAAAGGTGCAGGACTGGTACCAGTGTTTGCACTCAGGGTGTGGCAGAGTTTTGGCTTCTGCAGTGAGCAAAATAGTTAAAGAACAGCTGTGGCTTTGATTTGTTACAGGGGCTGCTCCAGCTCTCCTGCTCCATAACTCTTTCATCAGTTATCTGCAGGAATCAGTGATAACAGCAGCATCAATGCAAGTCCCTTGCTGTGTTCGTGGATCAGTTGATAAAATTCACTCTTACAGCTGAAGTCATGCAGGTGTGGAGCTACAAATGACCATCCTTAGCCTGTTTTCCTTGTCCAGTCTCAGGCAGCAATATCAGCTTTGAATGCTGCTGTTTCAGCTGGGATTTCAGACTGCTGCATCTGGCTGGGCTGCTCATCATCCCTGAGATACAGGTGGAGGGTGATGTTGTTCTCATGCCAAAAAACACCCTTTAACTGGCTGTATTTGAAAAGAGATTTGTTTTTCATAGATTAAGGCCATAAAGTCTCACTACCTTTCAAGGATGGCTGGCCATGAACTTTTCACCACCTAAAATTTCAGGTTTCAGTGTGTTTACAAGGCCTTTTGGAGATGTTTGTAACCTTCCAATGTCTGAGGAAGTTCAGACAGGAGAATCTGCCGGGGGTGCCATTAGTGACTGGTCCCCTGTGTCCCTTCCTAAAGCACTGCTTCAAACAGGTCCAGCTGCCCCTGTAGCCCAGTACTTCTGTCTGCTGAATGAGGTCCAACTCAAAAACTCAACACTAAAACACTCCTGCTCAATAACTCAAAAACTGAGTTATTTTCAGGCTAGAAGGACCCTACCAAAGCATTTTATTGTTGGTTGTAAAAATTAAGTGATGTTAAGTACAGCAGGCTGTAAAAACCAGGATATCATTTCCTAATATGCTTCTCAGTTACAAAAGCCAGAGTCTGGCTTGTTTAGATAGCAAGAAAACTGGGCTTTGGGAAAGCTGCAGGGTACTGAAATACAGGTGGTGTTTAATTTAGGCAAGAAACTTGGCATTAACCAGGCTGGCAGCATTCCCAAAGGCTTTCTGTGAGCACAGCCTCTCTTGGAGCTCTGGGCACACTGAGGTGTGTCCTCCTTGCTGCCATCCTGCTCCTGGCTGCAGCTCAGGGACAGAGGTGACACATCCCTGGAGCTCAGCAGGACACACATCCCACAGACAGAGCTCCAGGTGAGCAGGGGGGTCTGGGTTCTCCCCTTGCTGGCCCAGGGTGGAGCAGAATGTTCTTGCACAGGAATTCTTTCAAATCTCTGGGACTGCCCAGCAGTGCTGGCTGCACTACAACCTGTTATCTCCATTAGCTGCTGGCTTGGGGACCAGCAAGGCTGGGAGGGACAGGGCATTTGGAGAATAATCCTGCCCAGTTCCTGAAATAGAGCATAGCTGACCTGTAAAAGATCCTGGCCAGTCATCTGTTATCTTAAATTGGCTGTCTTGTCCTCATGCAGGTCTCTAACCGGCCGAGGTGCAGTGAAATTAGATCCATTTTACATTGCATAAATATTTAACAGCTCTAGAGCATGGAGTTTAATATTAAACAGACAGTCTTATAAATACTTCAGAATTATAGATGCTGTCACAGTACATGGAAATGACTTGATAGGATCTAGGAGAAATATTTAGGTTTGACAGGAGAGGAAGTGATGGAGCTAGAGAGAATCAGCCACATTTTTAACTGCTAGAGGAGTCCCTAAAAAAACCAAAAAGTTGTACAGCTCCTGTTCTTCAAAGGCGATTTGTGTGAGTTTCCTCCTCCTCCAAAAATAACAGACTGGTTCCCACCCTACTCTCTTCAAGGAATGAAAACATTCACAATCTTAAAAAAAACACTGCAAAGAAAACAGAACAATTTAGGAGCCAGTGTTCAGTGATCCATTCAGTGTGGGATTATCGTTTTTAGAAAGGCAAGTGGTACTTAATGAGGGATTTAGATGCTCTTGAGCCTTGTTATTTTAAGCCCATGTACTACATTTTGCCACCTAAGAGAGTTCAAAATTTATTATTTGTAGGTTTGCTTTAAAAAAAGTAAATAAAATCCCACCTGACCCATAAGCTGAGCCCCACTGCCATTGGTTGTGGCAGTGACCACTGTGCATGGGGCTCCAGAGGTACTGAGGAGGCACTGCCACAAATTTGGGCACTATTTCAGTTCTCTCTTGTGCCCACCAGCTTCCTGTGTGATCCCTGAAAGTCATTTCTCTCCCCAGCAGCTTCACAAGTCATGTGCAGTCTAATTCCCCATCAAATCTCCAACAAGCATGTCAGGATTAGCCCCTCCAGGCCTCTGTTCCCATCTGTGAAACAGATAAAGCAGGACTTGAGAGAAATGTGTTCAAATAGAAGGTGCATTTTATCCCATAGGAGGCTGAACTGTTTCATGAGCAGGGAAGTTGTGTCTATTTGCAGTTGTGTCAGCAGTGCAGGTTCTCTATGCTAAAGTCATAGCAAAAGTCACTTTTCTGTGTAGATTCTGTATCCTCTAGGAACATGGAATGATGTGGTAAAGGATAGGATTTTCAAACATTGTGGCTCACTCACACCTCTGGAGTTTTAGTGTTCTGTGGTAGTTTTGTGACATTCCTGCTTTTGAAGTTGGCTGTAACATTCCCAGGTAATTTTCTCTGATGTATTCTGCACAGTTCCAATGTTCAATACAATGTGATTTCCAGTGCACTGGGGTTACCAAGAATGGGACTTGTGCAAAGACACTTGGGTCAGTTCTTCCATCAGAAATATTTCAGTTTATAGCCTGGAAATGCAGAAAAAGCACAGAGGCTTCTATGCACCTTGGAGACCTGGGGTTGGTATGAAGTTAAGAGCTGTGGGCTGGACTGGACCAATTCCTGATGCAGAGATTTCTTGGAAGGTATCCCCTGAGTATTGCTTTATCCTGCAACATGTTTGAATCCATTTCAGCTAAAAAAAAAAAAAAAAAAAGTGTTCTGGGTCAGGTACAAAGTGTGGTGAAGAGCTACAACTAAGTTTTAATGTGTCCAAAGAAGAGTGATGTTTCCTGAGAATTTGTCACTGACGGGGCCTCAGGCAGTGGCAGTTCTGTGATGTTCCCTGGGCAGCGGTCTGAGGATTTCAGTGATGCAGAGAGAACCTGCCTTTGACAGCAGAGGTACAAAGCCCTGCTGGGCAGTTTGGTTCTTAGCTGAAGCTGGCTGAAGCCTTGCTTTGAGAGACAGGTGTCTGCTAAGGAAGGGGGGAAACCTCCCTTGGAATGGAAAACATGACTTCCTTCCCTCTGAATTATAACTTTGAAATTAAGGGGCTTTCAGGCAAAGATATAGGAAAAGGAATAGCAGTTCCTTACTAGTATGTGCACCAAGGCAAACAAACAGCAGGAACAGCAGCAGCAGCGCCCAGCGCAGCCCTGTCCCGGCTGCAGTTCCGGGCACGGCCGGCAGGGGCGCTGCTGGCTCCCGGCGGGCAGGCTGCCGTGGCTCCCCGCGCCGCCAGGGGGCGCTGTGGCGCGGCCCGGGCCCCACACGGTGATGGCGGGAAGGGATGGAGGGGAAGGGATGGGGAAGAGGCTTCGCTCCACAAACCCCCCGGGGCAGCCGAGCCCGGGGCCGCAGCAGGAACGGCAGGAACGAGCTCACCCTGGGCAGCAAGAGGCAGCCGGCACTCGGCAGCTGCAGCTGGAACCGCGCGCTGTCCCGGCAGGCAGGGAGTGTGCGCTGCAGTGCAGCACAAACCCGCAGCACTGGCAGAGCACGGCGGGGGCTGAGCAGCAGCAGCCGGATCGCAACAGGCCCGGGAGAGGCTCCCTGGGAGGGGAAGGAGCTCGGGGATCCCGGGGTTTCCCCTGAGGCACCCCAGCAGATGGGGAAAGTCCCTTTTTTAGCGAGGCAGGGTGTTAATAAGGCCCAGTGCAATGGCTGCTCTCAGAAGCAGCAGCTCTGGGCTGGGCTCCGGCGGTTCCAGCCAATTCCCTCACCCAAGCAGCTGCGTCACCTTCCTCCGCCAAAGCCGAGAACAACAGAGCCAACAGCTGCCCCAGTCCCTTTTATTTTTCCCCAGCCCAATTCTCAGGGTGTCTCTGCCCTTCCCAGAGAATCCCCCAGGTAAAAAGAGAGAGCAGCCAGCTGGACCCTTCCCCTGAGCTCTGGGCGCTCCTTTTGACTCCCTCAAGTACCCGGTCGTTTTTGTTTCCTACCACACATACAGGAGAAAATTCTTTTAGCGCAAGAAACAAAAAGAAAAGTCCTAAACCCCAACCCCGGCAGAGCCGACCTGCACTGGCAGGTGGAGACTCCCTTTGTGACTCAGATTTATTTTTGCTGAGGGAGCCCGTGGGTGAAGCACTCAGCCAGCCAGGGCTGGAGCTGTGGTGGGGTTTCCCAGTGTTGTAGGAATCCAGGTGTTCCCACTGAGCTCAGTGAGCAAGTTCCAAAGGGCTGCAGTGCGAGGATGGCGCCGCTGGCAGCTCACACAGCCCTGCTGTGTGTCTATCACAGGCACTCAGTCCCGCCCCGAGTAACAAGAACAGCGTGGGAGGGATGGAGAGGAGCTGCTGCTGAGGAAGGTGGAATCCTCCAGGGCGTGTAGTGCAAGGACAAGCAGCAGGTGCAAGGCATGGACTTGGTAGGACTTGCTGCTGTCCCTGGGTCCCACAGAGCAGACAGGAGCTGTCCTCATGCTCCCATCCCAGGAGCTGCAGGACAGCTCCTGCCTGGTGGCACAGCAGTCCCTGCCAGACGCTGTCTGTCACCCGGGAGCAGGTGCTGCAACAACAGCAGGCCTTCAGGGGCTGCAAACTGAAAGACAATTCACTTTTTCTTAATTCAATTTTTATTAGTGATGACTGTTTACATTTGTGCTGTCAGGCTGAAGGAGACCAACAGCCACTGTACAATCTTGTACTGGCTTAGGGAAATGGTGGCTGTCTGGATGCCTTTGGGACCTCCCCAAATCCTTGTCAATTAGTGCCAGCAATGTTATTTGGCGTGTTCCAGCCATTGTCAGCACTGCTGTCAGGCACCCCTGTGTGACAAGGTTTCAGCTTTATACCATTTTGTGCAGGACAGTTATTAATGTCCCACTTCTTTAGACACTGTTAAGCAACCAAAACCTGGATTTACCAGGCTGGTATGTTCTTAGGAATCCATTTCTTTGCTAAATGCAGCTCTCAACAACACTTTTGTTTTCTTTTCACCAGGGTGAATCAGCTTGTGATGCCACCAGCCTCTGTGAAGGTCTGAGACGGTGAGTGACCCAAACCAGCAGTAGGTTTCAAGCTACAGCTCTGCTCCAAATCCCTGTCAGCCCATTTCTTTCCTTATGAATTGCAGAGAAGTTTTCTCAGCCAGCTCTGCTTTGCACCTTTGCCACCCTCAGCCCAAAGCAGAGCAAATCAAGAACAGGGAGAGCAGGGATCACCTCAAGTGTCCTTTGTGGTATTGAGTTGTTTCCAGAACCTGGTGCTCCCTTCTTTGAGCAGAAGAGCCCGTTACCCATGTCCCCTTGACCACCAGCAGTGTGACTGTCCCAGGCCAGAACTTAAACCCTTTCAGTGTTTACAGAACCTCCTGCTGTCCTGCTCTGGGTCAGACATGGGCTGCTACCAAACCACCATTTCTGGCACAGTCCAGATTTTCTGTAGAAAGTGTTTCCTGGCAGCACCTGACCCTGCATGTTGTTGCTGGACTGTCCCCCTGCAGCCCTGGATCCAGGGCAGCACCTCTGAGCCACAGGGACTGTCCCCTTCCTGCTGCCCACCCTGTCCCTTGTGTTCGTGCTGTCCTTATCACTCCCCCACAGCCACAAGTGATAAACACTTCCCAGCATTCTACTCGAGCCAAAATTAATTAAAGCAAGGTTTTGAAGAGGAGATTTCTTTCCCATAAATTAAATGCACTGAAAGACTAATCAGAAATTCAGAACTCAATAAGACACTTCAGAATAGCCTTTTGAGGGAAAAGATTTAATACAATCTCTAGCACAGCAGATGTGTTATTTCCACAGAGGGGAGTGGATTTGGGCATCGGGCTGCCTGGAGTTTGCAGGTTCTGGGCTGGATCTGTATTCACACAGTATTATTTAACTGTAGCTTTTTTATAAAGTTGGAGGGTTTTTTTTAAAAGTGCCATCAACAAATCTGGGAGGAAATACTTGGTGCTGTTGCTGAAACTTGCCTTGTAAGCCAGTAACATCCTGGGCACACCAAGGTTTTTCACTGCACTTTCCTCTTTTTTGGTCCAGTTTTATACAGGTTGAAAGTAACCAGGGCACCGTCACAGGGGAATTTTTCTGGAATGCAGCAGCCACTAGTTTTTAAGGTCAGGGGCAATTTCCTGCATAGCATGGAGCACAGACCCTCTCACAGGATATCCTGCAGTGAGAGAACTGGTTATCCTTACCCCATTATCTAGGGAAGCAGTTGGCTGGTAGATGTTGTAGATAGGTACCTCAGCTGTGAGGAGGGGTGCTGGTGCTCCTTAAAGCCAGCATGGAGCAGCAGCAGTGCCTGCTCTGCCTTGGCAGCAGCATCCTGAGCTGGGCTGACACCTGAGCTGGGCTCCCCAAGGGACAGCATTTCTCTAATGACAATTTCAGGCACAAGGCAGTCTCTCTTCAGTAAACTGAGGGGGGCAAAAACAGCATAAAAAAAATGGAATCTCTAATGTGCAAGCCCACAGCAGGAGCAGTTGTGGTGTCACACACAGCTGCCCTTGAACACTGCTCAGGAGCTACCCCTGCCTGTCACCTCCTGGAGCAGGCTGGGCCAGGATCTCAGTGCATGTGTTTCCATTCCAAATGGTTCTGCACATACCAAAGTGCTGCCTCCACCGTGGGCAGGCTCTGCCAACCCCCTGCTTGCACAGACACCAGGGGTCTCTTAGCTGGCTCCCAGCACAGGAGGTGGGGTGCCCCATCCCCAGTCCATAACCACCTGCTGTTCCCTGTTTGCAGCTGCCAGTGAAGGCAATGACAATGGACTCCTGCTCCCACCGTGCCAGTCTCAGCCTCGAAGCCCTTCTGTTCTGGATAGCAGTGGATCCTTCAGCTCCACGTCCCAGAGGGGATCTCTGGCACCGAATCCATGGCTCCAGCCTGCAGGGTCAGGCACCAGGAGATGAGCAGGGAATGTGGCAACTTCTGGAACACAAGGACATTCACGGGGTCCCCAAGCATGGAAACCAACTGTCCACTGGACCCAGAAAAAGCTGCCCAAGTGAGCAACTGTAGATTGTGTAAATGGTTTTAGATGTAGCCAACGAAGTCCACACTGTTTGTAGGGCAGCTGGTGTCCTATGGAATGCTGCTGCTCTGCCAGCAATCCCACTCCCACAGACTGCACTAGTTGAGGACCTGTTCTGTACATCACCTTTTCTTTGACACTGAAGGTTTGATTCAGATTATTATTTTTTATTTAAATATGTTATAAGATGCTTTATCTCTGCTGAAGACATTAGATTATATATATATATATATACTTAGATAAACAGTTTTTATTTAAACATTTGAAATCTGGAGCTGCCTGTGCAACCATAGCAGACATGAATAACGTCCACAGCTCTCCTCCTCTGTGCCCTGGTGCCAGGGCCTGCAAGGGCACCACAGGAAAACTTCCAGTGGGTGACCTACCTGTCACTGGGACTGAGCAGTGGGACAGAGGAGAGAGTTTCACTGCACTGGGTATGCTGGTGGTTGTCACAGAAAAGCCCAGAAGAACGTTGGACAGAAATCCCTACAGGCTCTAGAGTTTTCTATATGCTCCATTCAGCCTTCCTAGGAGGTTCACAGGCTTTTAAACTGCCAAAACCCACCTGGCTGAATGGCTGTCCCTTGGGCCTGGAGTGCAATATTGCTGTGCAGTGACCTCGTGCTTTGTTTACATGATTCCATATCACTCAGACTGTCAGTGCTAATTCTCCTGTCAATATTCCAAAGCAGCTGGACACTCTGCCCTCAGAATGCTTGGGTTCCTGCACATCCCACCCTGCCTGTCCCAGAGCACTGTCACTGGGGTGTCACTTGTACCCACACAAAAGTGCATGTGAGAGCTTTCAGACAAGGCCAGTGCCTGACCTGGGTTAGACTCCAGTGCAGAAGCAAGTCATGGTGCCATTCCCCTGAGTCCTGTACTTGGCCTCCACAAGCCAAATGTATGCTGTGTCAGCTGGATGGGGGAGGAGGGGGAGCCCAGGTCCTGAAGAGGGCCAGGCTGCCACAGGGAGGGCATTGCCACAGGGAGGGCACTGGCTCAGCAGGCTCCATTCCCTCTGTTCTGAGCCCTCTCTCACAGTTCAGCACAACTTGAGCAGCTGGAAGCAGCTCATTCTTGTGCTCACGGCTCACAAGTGACTGCTGTTGGGGTCCAAGGAGACTAAATCAGCTCAGGAAATGTCAAACCAGGGCTAGGTGTGAGTTGAGGCTGGGAGCTGCTGTCCTGGCTGTGCCAGGATTGCTCACACAGGAAGGTACTGTCAGTAAAGCTGGGATTGTCTCCCATTCCTTGCCAGGATGTGCTGGGACCTGGAGCACAGCACTGCAGCAGAGATGGTTCCAGTTCCAGGTGCTCACCCCACAGCAGGTCCCTGCCCAGGCTGGGATTCCTGTAATCCCCTGAGCCTTCCCTCCTCCCCAGGCCTCACAGGAGTCCTGCAGGGGTTCTGCCACCTGAAATCCCTTAACAGTAGCGCTAAGACTTGGCTAAAGAACCAGACCAGAAGTGTTCCTCTAGTGCCTGAGCAGGCAGGTGCTAGAAATAACAAAGCAAAGCAAATCCCAACAATGCTTCACTTCCTACCTCGTGCCACTATTTACACTCGGAGGGGAAACACAGCCTGTAGTCTGGGAGCCAAACATTTGGCTTTATAGGCACATGAATTGCTGAATCCCATTAAGAAATTCCTTTTTAAGCTGTTTAAAAAGAAACAAAAAGCAACCCAACAATCAGTCATTTCATCTCAGAGACCAAAGAAGATTAACCACATTTCCTAAATTGTTTTTCTGATAGGCTCTCTGTTGTAGCATTTACTGTCAACAAAATGGAACATTTCTGCTAAGGTTGAGAGATTAGGAATTCTCCTTAAACTTAATTCTCAGGAGTCAACAAGGAAAAGGGAACTGTTCTGCAATGTCACAGGCAGTCCTTGTCTGTGACAGGCTCCAGTCCCTGTCAGAGCTCAGTGCTGGTTTTATCCTTTGTGCATAGGAAGGAAATGTGTGGGTTCTGTTTAAACAAGGACAGAGGGAAGAGAGCAAACAGGGGAGTGAGAAATGAGTCCTACCTTCACCAGGGGATCCCTGAATCCCTGCTCCCACATGTTCCAGGCTAAGAGAGGGAGGCTCAGGCTTCTTCCAGATCCTTGCTGCTTTCAGCAGGGTCTGTGCAAGTGTCCAGAGGCACCAGGGAGGCTCCACCTGCCCCTCAGTTAATCACGAGGGTTTTCTTCTACTCCACTTCATAAAGGGGATTTTTTAAAGCACTAAGTACCCCCAGCTGATCCTGCCCTGGCAGAGGGGTGGTTTGTACCCAGGGTGGGAAGCTGAGGCAGGGGGAGCTGCCCAAAGGAGAGAGTGGCCCAAAGGGCAGCAAGTTGCAGCCCAGTGGCTCCTGCTGCCAGCGCTCCCACAGCAGGTCTGGGTGGCCCCAGGAGCTTCTCCCCTTACAGTCAGGGCGGCCAAACCCCATAAACATCTGGCTGTGCTCTGGGAAGCAGAGTTCTTCCAAGCTCCACCCCAAATGCTTGTTTTCTTCTCCATCTGCTTTATGGTCTGGTAAACCAGCACTTACAATCACTTTTACTACGTGATGTACGGGAGTATTAGTCTATTTTCTTGTTATACAAGGGAGGAATATAAAATAGTTTTCTGATTTCTTTCAGAAGCAAATGACTATTTTATTTTTTAAAAGCAATTGATTGTGAATCTCAGAGTATAAAGAAAAGATAAGCCAAATATATACCTTTATGTAAATTAAGAAATAAAAGTATTTAAAATGTACCTCCTGGCTCCTTTTCTCCTGTCTCCTCTTGGCCACTCACTCCTGTGGTTGCTGCCTGCGGGGCTGGTCCCTGGGATAAGGATGCTCCAAGCTCCAGCAGCCACAGAACTGCCAAGAACTTGCCTGGGCACCAACCTGCCTGGAGCTGGTTGAGAACTAAGAGCAGGAGCAGGGAAGGTGGTGGATCACAGCCTCCTTTCCCCTCTGAGCTGGCTGCAGCTGGGATCAGAGCTGGGGGAAGGAGTCAGTGTGGGCTCAGAGGTGGGTCCTGCTTCAGCCCCTCACAGCACAGCTGAAGGGCCTGCCTGATGGACTGATGGCAATGGTGCTGTGGGAGCCACGGCTCAGGTGCTCAGGGAGATGCACAGGAAGGCAGGAAATTAATTCCCAAGTGGTCCCACAGTGGGCATCAAGGCTGCCCTTCTCCAGGGATCCTGCAGCAGCCACGCCCACCAACCTCCCGGGATGGCTTGTGGAGAAGGGAGTGAAGGGGCTGGTCCTGCACATCCTGCAGGAGCCCTGCACTCAGCCTTGGGCTGCCATCACACACAGGGAGTCTGGGGCTGCCCTGGCCTCCCACAGCACCCAGCACTGCCTCCCTCCGGCATCCTTCTCCTTCAGCACAGGGCAAGTGTCCAAGCCAGGAAACTGCAAAAGCTCTGCCACTTAAAACATTCATCCCTGATGGCCTTTTGTCAGTGCTCCTCGGGGTTTTCAGTTTATCATTCTTGTAAATTATTTGATTAAGAATAATTTTCCAAATTCTGATGTTCCAGCAGATAGATAAGCATTGAAGCTCAGCAGCTTTAGCTTCCATCCATCAACTACTGCTAACAAGTGTGCTGTCCACACTGGCACTGGATCAGGGCCATACCCGTGTGTTGTGTGTGTGTATGTTACACATGTCTGTGTGTTATGTGTGTTATGTGTGTGTGTATGTGTATGTTATGTGTGTGTGTGTGTATGTTACGTGTGTGTGTGTTATGTGTGTGTTGTGTGTATGTTTGTGTTATGTGTGTGTGTTACGTGTGTGTGTGTGTTATGTGTGTGTATGTGTTGTGTGTATGTGTGTTATGTGTGTGTATGTTTGTGTTATGTGTGTGTTATGTGTGTGTTATGTGTGTGTGTATTTTATGTGTGTGCCTCCACACACTTGCTCACTCCCCATCCCTGTTTCACAAACCCTCCCCTCACTGTCTGCAGAGCTCTCAGAGCCACCCACGCTCTGACAAACACCAGCCTCATGGGCTGGCACAGGGTGACTCCCCTGACCCTCTGCTGGTGTGTAGGAGCTGATGTTCTTTGTGCTGCAGTGCCCTGCTGTCACTGGTGCATTTACATTTATCACATTGTACAAAGAGGTGCTGATTGCCTGGCAACCTCTCCTGAGCAATTCCAACACTGCACCCATTGCCCAGAGTCCCTGGCAAAATCTCTGTATGACATACAGGGTATTATATCAGAAATCACAGAATCCTGAAATGGTTTGGGCTGCAAGGACCATAAAGACCAATCAATTCCATGCCCTGCCATGGCAGGGACACCTTCCACTATCCCAGGTTGCTCCAAGACTTGTCCAGCCTGGCCTTGGACACTTCCTGGGATGGGGCACTCACAGCTGCTCTGGGCCCTGTGCCAGGCCTGCCCACCCTCACAGGACTCCACGTGCCTGGATTTGTCCCATGGCTTTGCCCAGTCTCCAGCACTGCATCCCTGCCCTGAGCTCAGTGCCCAGGGCTTGTGGCTGTTCCCTTGCATCCATTGAGCTCCCTACCAAAGAGCTCTGAGCCCAGGAGAGCAGAGAGGAAAAGGCTTCATTGAAATCAAAGCATGCCCAGTAGAAAGCCCTAACAGTCAAGCAACAGACAGGACTGAAATCAAATCAAATGAAACCTTTGTGATTATTAAAAGGCCCAAATACGTGCTGGACAAACACAATTTGACCTGTTGGATTAGTGACTGCATTCTATAAGCAGTGCATCAAAGCCAGCCTACAGTCAGGTAATTTAATTGGCAAGAGTTGTTAGGGCAGCATGACCCCCACTGTGCCCTGCAGCTCTCCTGTCCCTCCTCCCCTTGACCACTCTGCAGGTCCTGGAGACCAAACACAGCGCTGGACACAGACAGCAGAGCTCAGTCAGCCTCTGCAGCCTGACAGCTGGCACTACCCAGTGGGCATCCTTCTGTCAGAAACAGCAGCTGGCACAGCTTTGGCCTCGTGCTTTGCCCTTCCAAATGACAGTGACAAGCTGATCCACATGAACTCTTCACTGCAGTGACCCTGGCAGGTATCCCAGAGTGGCTCAGCCAGGCTCTGTGGCCTCATGTGGGCAAGGGCTTGCCCAGCGTGGTGGCTCTGGGTGCCACAGCTGCTCTCTCTGCAGGCAGGTGAAGATTCCCTCCCCAAATTGCCTGGAGACAACCCTCTCACCCTGCTCACTCCTGCTTCCCTCCCACTACACCTGCCTGCTGTTCCTTCTCTGGTTCCACACAGCAGAGGCACAAAATCCCAGGATGTCCTACTTACAGGCACAGAGAGAAAGAAATCATTAGTGAGACACTGCTGATCTGAAGCCCCTTGTCCCCTTTGGAGCCCCTCGGGAGCATGAAACCAGGACAGCCCTGACCTGCTGCCTCCTGCGTGCTCATTTGCATAATCCATGAAAAGTCATCACCCGGGACAGCTGGAGGGGCTTAGCTGGGATTGAGGCTTTAACGAGGCAATGAACCAGCTTTCAGCAGGCAATGGCAAAGGCAGGGCAGCATCCCAGTGTCAACAGCCCCATTTAGAGCAGAGACCCCTTTTTCCTGAAGACAGGATTGGCAGTAATTTGCCAACACATTCTGCCTGAGATCTGCAGAGATCTTCAGCTCTTCTTCAGGCTGCAACAGCAGCTGCTCCAGTCAGCAGCCTGCAGCCACCTCCAGATGAGTAAGTGCCTTGGGAGAAAAGGTCCAGCAGGGTGAGTCCAGCCCTGAATTGCTCAGACAGGAATAGGAGTACCACAGAGAGCAGGAGCCATGTCCTGCAGGTCTGACCTGCAGTGTCCTGGTGACACACCTGCAGCCCAGATCTCCATCCTGCCTGGGAACCTCTGCAAACCCTCCAGAGGAAGCCAGAAGTCATCAAGGGTGGCACAAGGAGAGCTGCCCCTCACCTCCTGCCCAGTCTCTGCCAATACTGAAAGACTCTTGACTTGGAGAATCCCGAGCCAGCCAACCCCTCCCCATCCAGCCTGCACAAGGGATGTGTCCTCCAAGGCACCACACAGAGCCCTCAGCCCCAACTGCCTGAGAGCCTGAGCAGCTGTGCAGGCAGGAGGTGAAAGGCAGGCACAGGGAGGATTCTCTGCTGAACTGTGGGCACACAAACCCCAGCTGTCACCTGCTGCTCACAGGAGCCAGTGCACACCTTGGATGTGCAGCTCAGCTTGTGGGATCACTGCTGGGACAGGCAAAGTGGAAGCTGTGGGTCTGCAATGGGATTGCAGTGTCTGTGCTGCCTCCCAGGAGTTTTGTGCCATTTGAGCAGAGAATCATTGCAAAGGCAGATAAAATAGCCACAGGCAAACACAGCCCTTTGCAGCTCTTCTCTCAGCCCTTCCAAAAGCAGGATGACATTTCCAGTGCCCTTCTCTCTGCCTGGTGGTACAGACCCACCTGCAGGATGAGAGCTGAAGGCACAACAGGCACAGCCCTGCTCCCAGCCCTTCCCTCTGCCTGCAACAGCTTCTGCCAGGAGCTGGTACCAAACTCCTCTGCAGCAGGGAGGGGAGCAGTGAGGCCTTCAGAGAATCACAGAATCACTAAAGTTGGAAAAGACCTTCAAGATCATCAGGTCCAAGCATTAACCCAGCACTGCTCCCTCAGATCTGCAGAGGAGTCAGGGCCAGGCACCAACACCCCAGTTCTGGCATCCAGGAGCAGGGTGCTCAGCAGGTGGGGAGAAGCAGGGGAGGCTTTAGTGGCAACTACAGCACGAGCAGCATTTCAAACACTTGGAGCCTCAGCTCTCAGCAAGCACCAGGTACCCAGTGCATGGGAGCACTTGGTCCTGGCCCTCTCCAAAGGGATGATGGCATCCAGCACTCAGGAGCCTGGGGATAAACAAGCAGATGCAATTCCAGGCAGTCACCTTCCCAGACTGTTTGCTGCAGGCCTGCTGTTCCAGGTGCCCTGCATGGCTGCACACAGGCTGCTGGCCTGCCAGAGAGGCCAATCAATCAACCATTCAATTGTTTCACTGATTTATTGATGTCCCTGCACTACCACAGGGGCCACGACCCCTCCTGCACCCAGCAGCAAAAAGACAAGAAAAACCAGCTCATGGTAGTTAGGGACAGTACCAGAGGGTCAATCTGGAAACAGCTGACCCCAGAGTTTGCCTGTGCAAACCCATTTAACACCAGGCATTTCAGAAGCTGCATCTCCCACACTGGAAAAGCTGTGAGCACTGCTGGGCCTGGGCAGGACAGGGATGAGTTACTTCAGGAGTTACTTCAGGCTTGACCACCAACTCATCAGTGCCAGCAAGCCACCCCAACCCCACAAGGAATCCAAACCAGACTGTCACTTCTGCCTTGGGAAATCATGGAGACAGGATTCTCTGGCACTGCCAGAGCCTGGAGGGTGTGTAACCTCCTGAAGCTCTCTGTGCTCTAGCTGAGGCTTCCACACAAGCCAGATCCACAGCTTTAGAGCTCAGCATCAGGGAAGGTTTATTTAAAAGTATGGAGAGCATAAAAACTATAGATATTAAAGGTATTTCAATAGTCTACTGAGCCATGCTAGTCATGCCAGGCCTGGCTGAGTCCATGGAGTTTTTTACTCCTGCACCACTGGAGCTTGTTTCTTTTTTTTCTTCTTGGCTTTGTCTTGCTTCTGCTGGGTCTCCTGGACAACACTCCCCTTGGTTTTTTTTGCAGCTGGAGCCTGCTCAGCTTCATTACCTGCAGCACCTTTTCTTTTTCTGTTTTTCCTCTTCCTTTTCTTCTTCTTGTCAGCCACAGCATCTCCTTCACTGGCAGTGGGGAGGTTCCCAGCTCCTGCCTTTGCCACTCCATTCTCCTTGCCCTCTCTTTTTGGATGCTTTTTGCTGCCACCAGGCAGGAGGCCATTCTTATTCTTGGGGCTCTGTGTTGCCAGGGGCTGTTCCTGTGGGGCTGCTGGGTCTCCATCCCCCCCTGCTCCCAGCCCGTTCTCCTGGACGCCTTTCTTGCGATTCTTGCGTTTCTTGCTCTCTGGCAGGAAACCTTTTCTCTTCTTCTTAAGCAGCTCTGCTCCCTGGCTGGGTTTGCTGGCTGCCTTCTCTTTCTTGGGCTTCCTGCAGAGACAATGCCAACAACCAAGAGCAGCTTAATTCACACCAGGGATCAGTGTGGTCCATGAACAGGCAGAAGCACCAGACAGGTGCAGCAAGCACAGGGTGAGGATGAGTGCTGTAAGGATGAGTATTACCCATGGAAGTGGCTACAGCCTGCCTGTGGCCCTGGCTTTCTTCTCTTCTGGCAACCCATGATCAGGCATCAGGCATGTCAGTGCTGTGTTACAACCCCTTCCCATCAGGGATAAATCCCAAGATGTGAGCACACAGAACAATGAGCCCAGAAATATTCCAAACAAGCATTAATGAGTGTCTCCACCCCACCAACCAAGGAGCTCCATCAAACTCCACTCTAACCTTGCTGCCTTGCCTCCCTTTCTCCCCCCAGGCCCCCCTCCCCCTGAGCAGGCAGGCAGCCCAGGCAGGGCCCAGGGCAGGATCCAGCACACGTACGTGTGGTTCAGCCAGCGCATCACGTTCCAGTAGAGAGAGTCCAGCCGTGGGGAACTGCCAAAGTCCTCCAGCTGCTTCAGGGAGAGCAGCACCTTCTCCACCTCTGTCAGCTTCACATTCAGCTTCTGCAAGAGGCAGGGAGAGGAGATGTGCAGAGTGAACTCGGGGGGCACTCACAGCAGCCACGCTCAGGGGAAGGCTATGGCAGCAATTGCCAGTCCTGCCTGGCTGCTCCAAGCCTTGGTCTGTTTGCAACACTTTAGTTTGGGACAAGAACTGGTGAGTCACACCACACCAACAGATACTGGGTTTGCTTGAAAAGTTGAGTTTCTGCCATGAGAGGCATGAGTCTAACACAACTGCAGTGGCATAAAAAGAACTGGAGAGTCCCTCAGTCCACTTTCCTTTCCTGACCTTGGCTGGGAGCAGGGAAAAGAAGACACATGACTGAACCCAGGCAGGAGAAAAGCAGCAGCATGTGCAGTCTGGTTCCTAAAGATCTGGCACCCTCTTCTGTAACCCACAGCATAATCTCAGTCAAACCAGGCAGAAAGGGGTGTCTCAAAGGCTATTCAGCTCCTCCAAGAGTCTTGGAAATAATCTCTCTCCTCCACCCACTTTCCTATTAGGTCCTCACAAAGAAACAGGCTGTGGCCTGAGCTCTGGGCTTATCAGTAGGAAACTGGGCTTCAGCAATTCTGCTGCTTGTGGTGTTTTCCTCCAGTAAATACAATCAAATTAGGAAGGTATTTTGTCACCTATAGAAAATCTCTGCGTGCTCAAAAAAGTAATTTTTTAGTAGGGAAAACAAAGCCCTAGAACAAAGCTTCACTTTTGCTCTTAAAGCTATTAAGTCTGGTTTTGGGAACCGTAATCTCTGGAGTTCAGTGGAGAGGAAAGAGCAATCACCTGGGATAAAACCCACCCTCACTGTATCTCAGGTTCTATTTCTGCTGCTAAGATAGCAGATGCCACAAGTGTTTGCTGAACACTGCACAGATTATCCTCTGGAGATCAGCTCATAGAGACTATGGATCACTCTTTCAGACAGGAGGGCTCTTCTGCCCTCAGATCCAACCAGACATTCCCTCTAGAGGAACTTTTGGTAGGAAATGAGGTGGGATGTAGCAATCACATGGCAAAATCCAAGTGTGACATTTGAAAGATGCCATTTGTCACATACTGGGGTCACACACTCACCTGCCCTGTCACAGTTTTAAGGAGAAAGTTCAACAGCTCCAAGCTCTTGACAACTTTCTCTTTCTCAGCCTTCATGATGGGTTTTCCAAGTGTTTTCAAACACTGCAAATTAAATTAGAAGATTGAGAAGAAACACACATTAAACGGGGAAACAAATCACATTTCACAGGAGAAAGCAGAAAACAGGTAATGAATGGCAGGATTCACCTGTCAGCAAAGTAGTTCTGGAACACAATCCCCACCAAACTCTGGAAAAGCTCAGGAAGGCACTTGGTGAAAGCTTCTGATACCCAGTTTAACTAAGAAACAGCTGGACAAATAAGAGCAAGGAGCACTACAGAAACACAACCTTGCTGCTGACCATAGTTTCTAAGCTAAAGCACAACTGCAGATGCTTTCCTGGAGAAAAAGAGGTACAGTAATCCCTGAGCCCACCCTGGAAAGGCCAAGAGGCTGCCAGACCACAGACACACCTGATGGACCACAGCTACTGAGCTTCAGGAGCTGGGATTTACACATAAAGCATTATTGCAAAAATCCATCAATGCTTATGCCCAGGAAATCCCAAGTGCCAGCCTATAACAGGGCTGGTCAAGCTTAAGTTCACTGAAGTAACTGAGGGAAAAATCACCCTTTGTTCTCTCTATATGCTGCAGAGTTTCCCAGATACTGGAAGGTCTGGCTTAGAGGAAAATCAAGCCCAAGATAGGTCAAAATAAAAGGCAGTTATTTACAAAAAGGGCAGAAAACAGCCATAAAAAGGCAGCTAGATCAAAGAGGCAGCCCAGTGGCTCAGGAGCACTGATGCTCTGCCTGCAGCTGGTCCTGCATGGTCCTTTGCCTCCCCACTCTGTTTCTGCGTGGACACAGCACAGCAAACCCACACAGATCACACTGATATGAAATGGGAATTGCAGGGCCAAGAGTGCTGCAGACAGTGGCATGTCCCATCAAAGGCTGCTTCCCTAGAGGAGGCTGCACTGTGGCCAAGCCCTCCTTCCCTTGGAATTTGGACATTTCAGCACAGCCAAGGGGCAAAGCCCATCCCATGCTCAGCATCCTCAGCTCCTCAGGCTCAGTCCCTGCCCCAAACCTGCAGCCAGCAGTGGTGTGTGGTTCTCTCACACATCCTGTATTCCAATCAGATTGGAATTTAAGGACTCAGCAAACTATTCTCCATTTACATCAGCATAAAACTGGCAAATAAAATAAAAAATCCTTACAGACACTGAGGGACATAAGAAATCTATTTCCCAAAGCAAGTTCTTTCAGAAATGACACTCACAACAGAAAAATAATGATGCCTAGCAAGAGTGTAAGGAACACTTTCAGCATAAAAAGTGGGGAGACAAGATAACATGTCTGCAAAAACAGCAGCCTTCAAGTAGAATTATTCACATATCTGTACAGGCCCCACACCCTGGGAGTATCTTTTTTAAATAACAAAGATACAGTTATTTCCTGTTCAGGATGGTCCACTCAAGCCCTGTATTAGAAAGTCATTCTGCTGGCTGCAATTCGAGCTGCAATTCCATCTGACTATCAATAACTTGCTAATTACTCTCTCCTGATATAGACAGATGCACTGCAACCCTATTCCAGAGCTGTCATTAACCCACAAGGTCACACAGCTCCACAGCTCTGAAGTCTCCCAGGTAAAAAGAGAGACAAATACAGGGTGTGTGACTGGAAAAAAAATAAATCTTCACATGCAAGATATAACACCCCACAGGCCAGGCACATTCAGTTTATTAGGCTTACCACTAACAATACAGTAATAATAAACAAAAAAGGCTGATTTACATAAACATTTTCTTTGTGATTTGAAGAACAAAATATTGCTAGGCTAATGGTCTTCCTTGTGGTTACATCACCTTTCAGAGAGATTATTAGATTGAGATCCTTATTTGGCTAAGTTGTGCACAAGTTCACACTAAGAGAAAATCAGCATGGATTGTCAGATCCTTGGGACAAGAAGAATCAGGGCAGTGCTGTGAGAGGGAGCCAAAGAGAAGTCAAGTGTCATTTCATCTTTTCAATATATAAACACTTTAGAATGAAAAAGGTGTTAAAAATAAATTGTATTTTCTCTTCGCTGTCCATGAGTGATGTAGACAACTGCATTTAAATCATGCTGGCTTGGCTCTGCCTGTTCTTGCTGCCCTGATGCTTTGAAGGGTTTGAAATAAATCCTACTGAAGTCAACAGAAAAGTCCTGTAGCTCTGAGACAACAGCTGAGGGGCTGATTTTCAGCAGTACACAAGTTTTCAGGTGCTGGGGAAACTGGGACAAGCATCTAGTGGGGGGTACCCAAATTCATGCAGACCTGTGAAAGAAAGGAGTGGCTGGCCCAGCTGGAGATGGAAAACATCACTAGTCTAGAGACCAAACATCTATATTAAAAGCAGTGTTTTGCATGAATCTGGAAACACAGGCACACTTCCACCAGTATAAATAGCCAGAAGCAAACTGGTACAATTCAGAAGCTCTGCAAACAAAGAGCTCCCTGCTGAAATGGATCAGTTTGAAACAGCTTCAAAGAACACGAAGGAACAAGGAGGGTGAGTGGAGAAGCCAAGAAGTCACAGAGAAGCAGTAGATAATTCACTCCTACAGACTGTAGAATTTTCTCTAGCCCAGAAGCAGAAGGATTGGTTTTAAGGAGGCTGGATTCAGGTAAAGTTTTACTGTTTCTCAACATATGCCTCCTCCCTTTCCCTTCTGCTACAAAGAGTGTAAAACAAATTTGCTAATAGAGCACAAAGCCACCACCACCACCTCTGTATGTGGTAGGTTGAGGCAGTCAAGCCTCCCTAAAGCCTTGAGCCCAATTGCTGCTCAGCCCAGAATCAGTTATTATCTTGATCTCACCACTCAGAGCACCTCCCATTAGCACTCCATGAGATGGTATCTCTGATTAGGCTTTGCTTCATTCTCCTCCTCCCAACAGCAGGGAGTACACAGAATGGAGCATTTGCCTCCATGGGATTTGTGTTATTGGTGTTGTTTGCTTCAATGGGATGTGTGTTATTTGTGTTAGCATGAGACACCAACACAAACATGCTCATCTGGTTATGTAAAAGAAGCTGACTTTGTTCTGGGACTGCTGGCAAGCCTGAGGAAATGGCTCACATGGAATGAAATCCAGAGCCTCTTCTATGGGCACTGGCTCTAGAAGTTAAAAGCAGCTTTCCCAAGAATTTATATAACTTAATCTCAAGTAATTATAAAACTTCCTGCTACATAGGGTACCAACCATTGTCTGCATGCTGTGTTCTGCTCCCTCACTCAGGTTCCCAAGAGATGAAATCAGCTCTGCCACTCAATTGCAGAGTTCAATCACTTTACAAGCCTAGCCTGATTTTATTTGGGGAATGTATACAATCCAATCACAAAATCAAAGCAAAGACTATTATGTAATAGATGTCAAACTGCAACACATGGCAAACATGCCTTAAAAACAGAAGTAGTGTTTCAGTCCTCTGCAGCACCCTTGGGAGAGCCTTGAACAGTGATCAGATCACAAACACTTGCACAAGGCTGGTAAAGATGTGTTTTACACAGCAGGACTGAGGCACAAAGCAGGGCTTTGCTTCCAGCTATGCTACAGGTCACTGGTGGAGAGTTAAAGGAAAACCCAGAAGAACTTGTCTAACCACCATTGTGTGATTCTCTGCCATGTGCTGCTCCAGAGGTGCCCAACTCCCTCTCTCCCTGGCCTCTGAAAGCATTACCAGCCCAAGGGTCACACAACCCAATTACACAATACTAAAAGCAGAGAGACCTCATGATTTATACCCAACAGCTACACAGGCATCACTTGCTGATTTATGTTGCTTTTCTCCCATTTTCTGCTTTTCTTACTGTGCTGCTTCAGGAACAGGCAGTCCCACTTCACAGGATCTCTCAGTTACAGTTCCAGCTCAGCAGTACCTGTGATAGTTAATCATCTCTGTACATCTGAGCTGCCAGCAGATCTGGGCAGGTCATTTTCCAAAAGAAAAAACTATGGAGGCAATTTTCACAGCTGGAACTCCCATCTCACCTGAAGCCAACACAGCAATCCAGCTCCTGCCTCACCCTGTGTGGATTCAGCTGGCAGAGATGGTTTTGTCTTGTTATGTCAGACATGCTGCTTCCAAAAGCCTCTGGCTGTTTCTGGAGGAGGGCACTCCTGGATCCAAAGTTCTCTGCTTCTCACATTTCCACAAGAAGAACTGCACACTGCCAGCATCTTAGCAATCAGTGGGTTTTATTACATCACTCATTCCTGTATCACACATGAATATATCCCAACTACTGCAGGATCCAGCCTCCATTCCACGTGTCATTGCACTTCACAGCATTTCCCCATCTTCACAAAGTGTAAAGCAAGTTAGTCAGAGCACAGGAGCTGAATATCTGCAGTAATTCAGTCACACAGGTAGGACAGAGAGCTGGCAGGTAGCTACAACCACACTGCTCAGTTCCAAAGTCCAAAAGTGCCCTGAAACCCATCACACAGCAAAAGTGCTGTATGTGCACCTAGAGCCAAAGTCAGCATCCCAGGCAGTGCCCAGCCTCCCAGCAGGGGAGATGGCAATATGCTGTTACATGGAGCCATGCCATGTTTCTGGAAGTCTCCACACCCACACCTGCCTGCACCTCTGCCCCTTTCACAGGAACCACTGGGGGAGAGGCTCAGCCCAGACTCACAAGATACAGCAGCATCTCAAGTGCCACAGAGTGCCCTGCCACCAGAGACAAGCTCAGCTCCCAGCTGGAAGTCTGGAAACCATTTCATATTTATGCATTCCCAGCATGTCCTTCAGCCTAGCCTTACTTCTAGCCTTGAAGCAAACAGCCTTGCCCTCCATGGGATCAGCCTGACAGACCCATCACTGGGAGCTGGAGAAGCCCAGCCAACTTGCATTCTTCCTGCACCCTGTGCCCCATGTACACAAGGAGAGGCTGCCACACCACTGACCTGAGCAGCACAGCAGCTGCTGCTGAGAGCACCTGAGGGCACAGAAGAAGCCCTGACAGGCTCTCCTCCAACCATCTTCTCTCACTAAATTTCTGAAGACTGAAAGTATAAATGTTCAAAACTCACTTCCTTGCATCTCTAACACAAACAAGTCATCAAGAAATGCTCCCAAAGGGTGGGAACCACCAAGGCTCTGCTTGTCCCTGACTGAGAAGGGAGGGCAGGGGACTAAGCAGACCCACATGCTGAAGGGTGTAAATAAAGACATTTTTGGTGATGTTTATTCTGGCAGTATTAGAGGGAGGAGACAAAAAATCCAGAAGCCATCCTCACAGAAAATGTCAACACTTTCCCAAGTTTAATGATCTTGATTTTTTTTTTCTTTCTCAAAGTCCATATGAAAATGCAGCAGGGGAAAAAATACTCAGGACAGCTGAGGGAACAGAGGAAAAGGAAGTCTCCACAGAGACATCCAGTATTCTGAAAGCATGTCAAAGATATCAGTTAAATCACTATGGCCTCATTTTACAAGCAAAGAGGCTGAGAAAGGGCAATGAATTAAGAATTTATAAAGATGGACAGATAAAGGTTCAGGCAATCTTCAAGGAAAAAAATTGAAGGATGGCTTTTTTAGAGATTTGATGAAGTCACTTTAATAATTTATCTCACTACAAATTAAGAGACTGATAATCAAATGTGATGCCCTTCAGAAATTAAGGGCATGTCTACACTGAAGGCCAGTCAGTACATCCCTCTCTCCCCTACACATTCTCAGGAGCTCCAGAGAGTTATTTTAAATCCCTCACTGAACAGCAGCATATAACAAAACCCTGGAATGCTGTACAACAGTGGTCTTCAGGGAGCACATATTAACTTCCACATGGTATGGAAAAGAGGTCTTGGGTTATCTGTGCCATCCCTCCCTTCCCAGGCCATTCATTCCCTACCTGTCTACATTCCTGCCTGCCCAGGCCAAGCCTAAGCAGGCACCAAGTGCATGGAGGCATCAAATGCATCTCAGTGGGGTGCTGTGGAACTGCCTGAAAGCCTCCAGCACTGGTGCCTGGGGGTGCTTTGGTCTTGCACTGAGCCTAGGTATTACATTCTGTCAGGGATTTTACAGTGCAAGATCAAATGCCTTGGTCCCATCTGGGTTTCCAAGAGCCAACTGGAACAGTCTGCTCTGCCCATTCCTTATGACACTGACAAAACAGGCAAAGGGAAAATCAGTAGTAAAATTTCTCTCTTCCTATGATGTACTTATTGCAGAAGAAAGACAAAGGAAACCCTGAGGTAACTACTGTGTTCAAGCCAGAGAAAGCAATTTTAACAACAGTTTTCTGAAGGCTGTTTGATTTTGAAGTTCACAGCCATCAAAATATGTATTTTCTGGACTATTTCCACTCCCTTTGACTTTCACATCATAACTGGGAGCTTCAGCATAACTTGGGAGTTACACAGAACAGCTCAGTTCAGGAGGGCAAGCTGGTCCCTAGGAAAGGGATGACAAAAAAAGGTAATGAAATTATGTATTCAGAACCTGGAACTTCCTGCCCTGAATCTGTCAGTGAGTAACTGAAAAATTGGCACAGGTTCAAGATCTCTCCAAAGCCAAGACAGCAATTTTGTAACATACAAAAAGAAAACATAAATATATCTAACAAGGAAAGCAAACACCAAAATGTACCTACAGTGACAACTGAGAGAGCTGAAATATCAAATGAGATATCTGACTGAGAGATCAAATTGAGAGATGCTGGAGAGAGTAAAAAGGAGTGTGTGGGCCCTAGTGGACCCAGGGATCCCTCACCAAAACTGGGTGAGAGCTTCTTATGTGGAATGGGAACTGGACCTGTCAGGCTCTGCAGTGACTTCACTGTTATTTGGGACAGCCTCACAACAATCAGCAGAGATGACCGTGGGACAGAGATCACTGTCCAACACACGGGGATGTTCTGGAGCAAGTAAAGAGACAGTCAGACTGTCCATGCACAAAAGGGTCTCTGAGATGTCTCAGGAGCCCCAAGTTTGATTCTTGGCTCAGCTACCAGCCAAGGAGTGTCACCTGTAAAACAGGATGAACTGCTTTAGCAAACCAAATCCATTATGTCTTGGGTTTCTGCAAAATACCTTCTCCATGACATCAACAACTCACTGCTTTGAAGTTCCTTTGTAAAGCACTTTGAGAACAACTGATAAAGAACAAAGCTCTCCAAGAGGAAGATATTTCTGCCAAATGTTCCAGCATCCCAGGTGAGCTCTGTCACTTACAACATGAAGCAAATCTATTTCCTTATACCATGAACACAACTGAGCCATCCAGATCCCCAGTCAGAACACACTTGAACAACTGCAGCAAGATTCTGCTTTCTATAAAGTAACTATATAGGATTTGGGAGGCCAAAACTGTGCCAGAAGTGTTTTTCTGCTTCCTCACCTTTGCAGTGCAGGGCTGTGAGTGACACTTTCTGCCCAGGTGACCCAGCAGCACAAGCCAAGAGCACCAACAGCAAGCAGGGCTCTCACACAAACAAATCAGCTCCAAAGTACCCCATGGGACACTGAGACCTGCCTCACTGACAGCAAGGAGAGGGCAAACATGGATCCCTCATGGCCATGATCTATGTTTTATAAGCACATTAAACAATTTGGGAACAAATAAGGTCAAGTTAGCTTATATAAGCAGAAGGGCCACTGCCTTGCAGCAGCTAGAGCTGCTATTTCAGGAATCTGTCTCTTCACTTAATGTTCCTGGCCGTTGATTCTCCCTCATCTGCCTCTCAGCTTTGCCTGCATAATTCAGTGATATCCAAGACTGCACTTGTCTCACATTGCTTCTTCCCCAGCTCCAGCTATCACTGCCTAACCCATCCCAGATTTCCCTGCTGAGGATGCTCCTCACCAAGGGATCTCAGCTGGTATGCAGTGCAGTCCCTGAGGGAAGACAGGAAAAGCAGGTGGACACCAGCAGATAGTATCTTGTCCTCTCTGACAGCCTTTAGCCTGCCAGGACAATCCTGCACCAGGGGAGCTACAGCCTCCCAGCTGCACTGTGTGGACACAGAGTGTGGCAAAGCCTTCAGGTGACAGTCTCCTTGGGAGCAACAGCACTGCAATCACTGCTGGAATCACAAAGCACATCAGTTAAAGAGCTGCAAACCTCTCCCGGGGTCAAAGAAAGGTACAAAATTCTCAATTGCCATTTTTTCCTCTTAAAACAGCTCTTTGTGAGAGACAGTGGCAGGAATGGCCAATGACAAATACAGACATTTCAAGCAGAGGCAGGGCAATAAATATCATCATTTTGCACAGCATCCCATGGCTTTCAGTCCAGTTCTCATAGGTAAGCACCCACATCTGCCAGCACCTACTCATATACTCACCTCTAAAATCACAGCTGACCTAGAATGGCCCATGGAAACATGTCTCAGAAGAAAAGGGATGAGGCTGAGCTGCAGAAGAAACTCAGAGTTCTGCAAACATCCTCCCAGTCTCCAGCTAAGCAGGAGCTTGTGAGGACAGCAGCAACACAGAGGGCTGTTATTTAGTCCAAGCACTTCCCAAAAAAACTCACCCCATAACTT
The DNA here is from genome assembly GCF_029582105.1 of Oenanthe melanoleuca. NCBI lineage: Eukaryota > Metazoa > Chordata > Aves > Passeriformes > Muscicapidae > Oenanthe > Oenanthe melanoleuca. Next base: position 7,398,005 of record NC_079352.1, read on the forward strand.
CAACATCAGGCCTGGAACTTCTACCCAACCTGTCAGAAGCTGACAGCTTCTCTGTCAGCCAGGCACACAATTTCCACCTGGAGATTCAGGGCTAATAAACTGTTCAGCAAGCTACTTCAGTGGTGGAATAGTCTCTGACAAATACATACTTTCTACAGATTCTAAATTTGCTCAATTCCCAGCCTCTGACTTCTACTACAAGAGTTTTTTTTACCATCTTTAAAAAAGATCAGTGACACTGTGAATACAGTTTTATTACACCATAGAGCCACTACAAGTATTTACAGCTCCTACTCAGAGAAGTGAGCATTTCTGCACCACCAAAAAGATACAGAATTCCTTTTGCAGCTTTAGAAAGTCTTTCAGCACAAGTGCCAGCCTTTGGCTGTGAATCAAAACCATCAGGTGGAATATAAAGTCCTTGACCCCTTGTCACTAGATCAATATTTAATGTGCAGCTGCCCCAGCCCCACAGAGCCACACCAGCTGGGTTAAGTACCTGGGGGAAGCAGGAGGAAGGGAGATAAAACTCCCACATGTATGAACAACAACAGCAGTCTGCAAAAATGTTATCTCACGATTTTTTCAGGCCAAAAAGAGAACCAGCAGCTATATGCCACTGCCACTTAACAGTATGGGAGGCCTCCTGCCCACAGGGTAAACCTTGGACAACCCAAACAAACTGACAGTATTTCTCAGGAATTTTTCTTTAAACACACATGACCACAGAAATGAGAGGCACTGAGGAAACTTTAATAGCAAAGCTCATTATAATCTTGGATGGGTTGCAAGTTGCTAAACTCTCCCTGACAAGAACAACATAAAGGCATTGTAAATGTTTATGGTTTCCCAGTGAATCACTGAGGTCTGCATGTGTTCAGCTGCTAGAGAGAAACATGGAAATGACCAGGTTGGGAGGAGTGGCATGTTTTATGTAGCTGAGAAACAAAACCATACCTAACTCCACCCATTGGATTCCTGATGTAATCTTTAAATAAGAAGCATTTAATGAAACTGAGGATCCAGAATTACAAACAACATCTTTAAATTCCTTATTTTGAACCTGCTTAGATTTTGTCCCTCCTTGACAAAAAAGAAAGAAACAGAAAGAAACAGATCTAATTGTCCTGTTTCAATACAACAAATTATAGAATGGCCTAAATTACCATGCAGCACCTGAGTAAGTAATGAAAGCTACCCTTAGAAAGAGGTCATTATTACAGTTACATAGAAACTCCAAGACTGGAATCTCCCATGTCATCAAGTTTAGTCACCACATCACAACATTAATTTGGCTGCTTGGTTCCCCCCACAACAATCCACAAGAATAAAAATGAATGGCATTTGTTTCTTCAACCTCCTGTCCCACAGACCATCTCCCATGTAACAGCTGCCCCCAAACACTGTCCTCAGGCACAATTTGCACTTGCCACTGACTCAGGAGCCCTGCAATTTCTGCCACTGTTTCTTCTGTACAAATTATTTTCTAATGTATTTTAAGGTTTCCCCGATGGACAGTATTAGCAAGGCAGTCTGGTCCAGAAGGCCTGCAATGCACCAGGAGTCAAAAGTCCAGTGCACCTCAGCTCTACTTTTGTGTTCATTCCAATACAGAACTTGCATGACATGTCCTGAAATTATTGTTCTCAACACCATACCATTCTTTTTGGTTTTCCCTTTTTTTTTTTTTTTTTTTTTAACCTTAAATTGATCTGTATTCCCTAAAATTCAAGCTCTATCTCTTGGATCAGCCTCACTGAGCTGCACCAGGAACATCACAGTGGTGTTACAAGAGTTCTGCCAGCCTGGTAGGCACTATACAAATGAAAGCAGCACCCATGAGGTGTCACCTGTACTTCAAACATGTTGGAGTTGTTACCTCTGTCACTTGGCTGATGCTTCTGGTGATCAGTTCCTCCCACTCCTCCTCTGTAACGAAGAACTTCAGTTCCTGAAGTAGGAGAACTCTGTGGAGAAGCAAACAGGCCATGGCCTGAAAGAGAAAGGGGAGAGAAGAACATGAAACTCTCCAGGGAAGGTGTCAGCAGTGTAAATACCCTGCTGGAGCAAACAGCTCCACACACCATCTGGGAGGCCAGCTCACCAAGGCTGCATATCCTCATCAAACCAGTGTATCACAGACTGACTTGGGCTGGAAGGGACTCTAAAGGTCACCTCATTCCAACCCCCTGCCAGGGCCCAGAACAGGGACAGGGACACCTTCCACTGTCCCAGTTGCTCCAAGCCCTGCCCAGCCTGGCCTTGGACACTCCCATGGATGGGACAGCCACTGGGCAGCTGTGCCAGGGTCTCCCCACCCTCACAGGGAAGAATTTCTTCCTAACATCCAACCTAAACCTGCCCTCCTTTAGCAAAAGGCTCTGTTTGAGAGCATTCTTTAGGTTGTTACAGAGTCACCCTCCCAGCAGACAGGGTGGTGGGTTTTGACTGAATGCACATACATAAAAGAGAAGGTCAAAGGAGAGTGGAGGGATCATTACAGTTCTAGATTTAGGCACCAATATCCAAAACAGGCTTTAGCAGTAGCTCCAAGGGCATCACTGCCTGAATTTCCCAAGTTTTCAGGCAGCACCTTCAAGTGACTGCACCTTTACTGTGCCTGACCAAAGCAATAGGCACAAATAATTTCAAAAAGAAGCTGGCAGGACAGCAAATGCTTCATTTCAAAGGAATACTAGATGGGAGCTGCTGTTCAGAGCAGCACTTGGCCTCACCCTGGAGTCAAACTTGCTCATTAAGCCTCTACATTAACACAGCAATGAAAAGAATGGCCACTAGAAAACCAGCAGTAATCTGCAATCTTCTTACACATCATTTTCTATTCCAGAATTTCTATGTTTAGGCTTTCTTAGGTACGAGAGAAAAATGCAGCATTAGTCAAAGGCAAAATAGAGAAATGCACAAAATACAGTAATGAGGATTAGTACAAATAGCTTAGAGGATTTAAGGGGGAATTTTTTGTAGCAGCACGGAGTTAGTGAGCAAATTCTACTCATATAAAGAAAATGTTGCCTCTAGCTGCCATCACACAGACCAAAATTGAATGCAGTTACAAATATCAAAAATCACAAGGGTTTACAAGAGCTAATCTCATCCAGAGAAAGCAATGGATGCTGTTCTTTAACCACATATCACAGGAAACAAATGAGCAAAGTTTGTAAAGCTCCTTAGGAAAGACATGATTGAGATTAAAAGTCTGAGACCTCAAGGATAAAAGCAACTTGGTGATACCCAACCTGGCTTCCAGGGACCCCTTGGGTCAAACAGCAACCTGAAAAACATGGAGCAGTAGGCTAAGAACTTCTCTTGGGTCCTTTCTAGGGAGCTATTTACTGAATAATTCAAAGTGAGCAAAGAGAAGAAATCCCTGGCACTCCTGAGAGCAGTACAAGCAGCCAGAGTCGTAGGCAGTCAAACAGAACAGGCCACAAGCTCAAGGAGGTCTGTGTTCCTGCACAACACATCCCAGGCTTCTGGGGCACATGGGATACTGGAGCACAGGCTGCTCCTGGAGAATACCAGCACTTGTATCTGTTTCACAGCAGATAATGTCACACATCCTTGCAAACTCACCTCCAGTTTGCACCAGTATGGCTAGTGAAGAGAATTACCCAAACAGAAAGAGCTTTCATTACACACAGAAATTGTGGTCTTTACTGGAAGGTGAAAATGCAGCAGGGAACCAATGAGACCATGTCAGAAGGTTTCTGCTCATTCAATGAGAGAGAGCACCCAAACAGCATCTTCAAGGCAGGCTTACATACTCCTTGTAATTATGGGGAGGCTGTGTCTTACAGAACAAATTATGGCATGTCTGCATGGTTCCACCAAATGCAGTGGAAAGTCACCCCAGTGCAATTACAAAGAGAACATGACCCTCCAAGTCTGTAATTCACTCTGAAAGGTCCAGGCAGGGTCACAGACCTCCAGGCACAGCTGTTCTCTGACAATTACAAACACATTTACACTGCAGTGGGTGTGAAGCAGAGAGAAGGCTCTGTGAAGGTATTCTGGGGTATCTCAGGTTAACTCCAGAGGCACCAGTGACAAGGGCTGGCTAAGGAACTGCTCCAGCCAGCAGTGGGCAGGAGCACTGCAAGTTAATGAGGAAGAGAACTGGAAGGAAATCAAAGCTGTCCAGTGGAATGGGGGTCTGGAGACCTGAGACTCATGTAGTGCACTGAGAACAGCCCCTGAATGGGACCTGCTCCTCAGCAGGCACTAAAATTGAAAAGTATTTTAAAAGAAAGGAGAAAAAAAAAAGGTAAACCATTGAGCATTCCCTTCTGTGTGACATAAATAAGGAATTCAGAACACCCAATCATCTGAGGATCCTGGCTGTGCTAGGACTCTTCAGTAATTCTGTCACACCCAGAGCTTTCACACCTCCAGCCTGTGCATTAGATTCCAGTAAAGTGAAAATATGTTTTGAGTTTCACATAATTAAAACACTGCTATTGCTCTACTCAACATTATTCTTTTTCCTGAGTGTTTTTTAAACCAATGATAATTTAATACTAAGCACAAACAACTTTTCTCATTTGAAACAACAAAAATAAAATATTTATTTGTTGGTTGAAATAAAATTTGGCTTAAAAACATCTCAGTCAGAGAGTAAACATGATACTAATAACTACAGGGTCATGAGTACCATGCTATGCTGTAGTTTAAGGTTATCATATTCATCCCAGAGTCAATGACTTCTCTGTTCCTAGAGCTGTTATTAACATAAACCTTTGTGTGGCCTATTCTTCACAGCAAACTGAACAGTTCAACAGCAAAAGTTAAACCACAGAGAGAGGGACTGACATCAGTGGACTCAGCCAAAAACATCAGGAGCAGAACCAAAACTGAAATCAAGTTCTTCAATCCTGCTCCAAGGGTAAACCAAATAAAAAACAATTCTCAATCCTCCTGCTGATGAATGACACCTCAGCAAATTCAAACCAAACCAGGAGGGGCACCAAGTTTCCTTCAGAAGAACCATCACACATCACAAACAGCATCCATAAGCACATGAAGAAGGATCCTGAATGCCATCAGAAGATTTCTTAACAGGCAAATGTACCCAGAGAAAACAACCCAGCACCAGAAGCACAAAGCTGAATCCCCTTGGAAAGCAGCAGTCCTCAGCAATGGCTTTTCAGCCACAATTCATCTGTCAGGGCTGAGAAACATCAAACCACTGGCTGGAGAGCATGGAATAGCTCCCCATAGAATAGTCCTTGACAAGAATTGCAAAAAGGATTTTGAAGACTCAAAGAGCAGTAACTTTCAGGACCTTCAGGAGCTTCACCAGGCAAAAAAAGCTTTGCTTTATCACCTAATATAAGGGGGCCTAAGAGTATGAGCCCTTGGCATAAGTAAGGAGAGACCCAAAGTCAGTCAGATCCTCAGATGCCATTTCCTTGAGATGGCAGAGAAACGGCTCTGCTGTTGCATTTCATTTTCCTTGTTTTATCTTCTCAAATCCATGGACATAATGCAGCTGGGAGCAGACATTGTTAGAAGTGTGACATCCATGAACATGGGAGTGAACATTCATCCCCCCACACCTGCTTTAGAGGGCTAGTCAGATACCACAGGCCACTTTCTTGCCCATCTCCAACATCCCACTTTTTGGGAATGCAAACACTCAAAGTTTTTAATGAAAATAGCCTAAAAAAAGAAAATGAGACTGCTCAGAGGATTTTTGAAGCCATCTCCTGGAAAGAGGATCTTCCCATCCATCCCCAGCCACTACTGGAAACACTGGAACACCACCAAATGGTAGCAGCAGTACTAGAAATCCAAAAAGATCTTATCAGAAATGGAGAATAGTCACAAAATTTACTTATGCTCAGATCTGTGATGCAGAGGTTTCATCAAGACTTGAAATAAAAACCACACACACAGCACCTTAGGAGGAGCCAAGCCACCCCAGCTAGTTCAAATCTTTTGCATCAATATTTTCAACCCTTGCCATTTCTCACAGCTCATCATTTACCCTTAATATATTCATGATGTGTCTTGTACACATGACCAGCTGCATGTTTTACCATCAAATCACAGAGCAGCAGCAATTTGAAGTTTGGAGAGTACTTCCACAAAATCCAGCACAGACCTGGAGCTCAACCACTTGACAACCCAGTTCTCTCTGTCCCTCCTGCCCTCCCCAGCCACACTGGCATTTTGGAATGTCTTACAAGCATTTGGCAATTTTGGAGGCTGGCAGAACAATACTGTCCCCAAGAATATCACAGAAGATTCTCTGCATTTTCTCAGTGCCAAATCAAGCCTGCTGTGTTCCTGACAGCCAAGACAGAGAGAGCCAAGTAGTATCAACACTTCACAAATGGACAAAAATATCAGAAGACTCAAGAGTCCCAGCTACCAAACTCCAGTCCAGTTCAGAAAAGGGGGTTGTCATCCCCCCATATGCACAGTCTCTGAAATGAGAATGTGTGAGAATAGTTACAAGCAGTTGACAGCCAGATTAGAGTTTTTTCTAAAGGGAGCTGTATGCTGCAGAGTATCCTGTGTACTGGAAGCCTAATCAAAACATTTTATCCTTAATGTCACTTTTTAAAAAGACCATAAAATAGTAAAAGCAATAAAATAGTAAAAAAATAAAATACAAGGGAAGTCTATTCAAGCAAGCACAGTAGATAAACATACAGACTCCCCCATACATCTGTCAAGCATAAAACTAAATAAGGCAGAAAGGTTCATTATGAGTCCATGTGGGAGCAGAGAACAAATAATAACTAAGGGCAGTGCTGACCCTAAGATTTTCTGTGGCTTTGTTAATTTCTCTCTTATCTATAAAAATTACACAAAACACCACGTGCAAATGGTTGTGATTTCTTTCTGAAACAGGCAATGTGCTCACTGCAGTAACCAGGATGTGCTGGTAATTCCCAGGTGTGCTCACCCACCTCAGTCAGACACTAAAAAGGACTGTGAGTGGAGTTTGCTACAACCCAACTTTATTCTGCACACAAAGGACATGACATCTGGCCTGACCTTTAAATATGGTAATGGATTAAAGCCCTGCCAATCCAGCCACTGTTTTCCTATTGAAAGCAGGTATCTAGCACAAGTAGGTCAGAAGTTGCTTTCCCCAGTCACCAGCCAGGTGAGCTGGATGGAAGGGAACAGATCAAGATGTTTTCAATCACTGCAGTTGTGTAAGAGAAAAAGAACAAAACAAATAAGCCTCTGCAATACTGTAGAGATTCTGTTTGCAATCCTGAAGAGATGAAGGCATGACCTAAATTCAGAGTTGTTTTTCCAAAGAAAAGCACTCTGTTAATAGAAGGACACTTGTTTCTGATGCAAAAATAAACACTTTCCAGTCTCAGGTGGTTTAGGATACTGGCTGGAGGTGGCTTGGCAAACAAGTGAAAAAAACTGCTACCCAAAATCAATAGCCACCACTGCCACCATCAGAGAAGCAGGAACCTTAAGATGTGCCTGTACTGTGACACACCAAACCCCAACTCAGTTTTCTCCCAGCTCTTCTGCTGGGTGATCCCAAAGCAGTTTGCAGGCTACAGCTGAGTAACCCTTCCAAATTCCCTGATAGCCATTTCCAGCTTTCAGGGAAGAGGCAGCAAGTTTGTCTGGCTTGCAGTGTGGCAAGAGCATCTTATTTTCTTTATATATGTGTGTGTATATTTTTATTTCTTTAAATATATATATATATAAAGAAAGCATTTTACCTGGAAAATTACAGATTTGTGCAAGTCAAATACATTTTTAGAAGTGAAGAAGCATCAGGAGTTTCAGTAGTATCAATATTCCACTGCTCTTGGACATCCAGGAGACAAAAATATAGAGCTGGTATCACACCAGAGGACACTGGTATTTCTGAGCACTGATGTCTCCCTTCTGGCACAGAGCCTGCCCTGCCAGCACATCTGAATCAGGGCCAGCACACAGCATAAACCAGCAGCTCTCAGTGTGTAATCCTCAGCATTAAGACTATTCCACAGCAACAGGGATATGGCAAAAAATAATTGCACTTCTAGAAATTCTCTCCTCCCAAGCCCTTTGAGACTGCAATCTCATGAATCACATGCTGGAGTTGTGACAAATGCTACCACAGGAAAGCTGGGTAAAAGAGCAGAGGCCAAGAATATGGGAAATGCGAAATAAATTTCCTTTGGATTTTAATAAATAATTAAACTATGAAATAAATTCTTTGGCTATTTGTAATTTATTACATGTTTAAAATAAAACAACCAACCCACTCCAAAATCCAAAAGCTCCACCTTAGAGTGGTATTGGTTACATCAGAAAAACCTGTCATTTCTTGCTACAGAGCAGGAGATCCAGAGCACCACAGCAAAAGCCTCTTCCAATTACTCTTAAAGCTTTTTTAAAAAGAAAACAAAGAGCATCCAAAGCCATGAAGCAAGTGCCCCATTTCTGCTCATACAGTCAAACTATTTTAGTTTTACATTCACACTGGATGTGGGATGGAAACAGAGGCTCCAACAGAGCAGTCTTGAGTTTCAGGGCTTCTTATTTCTCAGCCATGTCTGATTCATCCATTTCAGTATTTCTAAGCCCAGGAGCTACAAGTCTGATATTGGTTAGGCAGCTGAGTCCAAGTTAGAAACTCAGCCTTGAAGGTTACTCAAAAGGACAGATTATGAAAAGGATAGGACAATATGACCCACAACAATGAATCTGTTCCACACAGCAAATTCCCAGCAGGCAGCTCAGAGGCAATGGCTGTGTATACCATGGATGCTGTGTATACAGTCATGGAATGGTTTGGCCTGCATGGGACACCTTAAAGCCCATCCTGTTCCACCCCTGCCATGGGCTTCCACTATCCCAGGTTGCTCCAAGTCCTGTCCAAACTCACCTTGAGCACTTGCCAGCTTCTCTGGGCAACCTGTGCCAGTGCCTCACCACCCTCACAGGAAGAATTCCTTCCCAACATCCCACCTATCCCTGCCCTCTGGCAGTGGGAAGCCAATCCCCCTTGTCCTGTCACCCCATCCCTTGTCCCCAGTCCCTCTCCAGCTCTCCTGAAGCCACTTTAGGCACTGCAAGGGGCTCTGAGGTGTCCCTGGAGCCTTCTCTTCTCTTCTCTTCTCTTCTCTTCTCTTCTCTTCTCTTCTCTTCTCTTCTCTTCTCTTCTCTTCTCTTCTCTTCTCTTCTCTTCTCTTCTCTTCTCTTCTCTTCTCTTCTCTTCTCTTCTCTTCTCTTCTCTTCTCATCTCCATTGGGGGAAGACGAGAAGAGGGACAGAACAGGATTCTTTCCAAATTTAAGGACAAACAAGAAATTATGCTTCAAGATCCTTAACATGTCAGGATGTTCCTCACTGAACAAGCATCAAACACCAATTATTTACTTAAAACATACAAAACTTATTTGAATGCTTTAGATATAAAAAGTGAAAGCCAGAGGTGCTTAAGAAATGTTTGCCAAATCACTTTTCCTCAATCCCCAAGATGTAAGTGCAGTATCTCAAACACAGCATGTGCACACAGACATGATTCACATACTTCAGATCCAACAGGGAGGGAGGATAAGACAAAGCCCTGGCTGTGGTTTAAGAAAACTATTTTTGGTAACAAAAGCTAATTTTCCCTCCTCACCACCACTGAAACAAGGCATACACAAATAGGAGAGCCAAGAATGCCATTTAATAGCTAAAAGGTTTCAGTGTGGGAAGTGCTCACACCTTCTGGGCAAGGACTGTTAGACAATGGTGACTGAAAGCACAGTCAGAGAGAGCTCACACTCCCCACAAAGATCATGGAAACATCTCCTGTATGATCACCTGGCTTTGGAGCAAATTCAGTAATTCCTGCTACAAGCCAGTGTCCTCAGACTATTGAAATGGCTTTTTCAATGCATTCCCACACCTGCCAAGGTGTGATATTGCTGTCTAAGGTCAGCAGAATACAAGCAGGACACAACTGGGCCAGCACAGAAGCTGTCAGACTGTCAGATGACAGTTTCTAGTCTGTCCTTCTGCCTCCAGAAACAGAGATCATACAAGAATGCAGAAGTAAAAACTCATCAGAAACATCCCCTGCTCCTCCCACACCTTCACAGTGCACCAGACATCATGCTCTGGGGTCTGAAAGCAGGTTCCTCCCTCAGTCTGGCCTTGCCAAAAAAAAAAAAAAAAAAAAAAAAGATTTATGGGCCCAGGAATAAAATTATCTGTACTGAAAGTAATGAAAACAAATGATGTTTTACAGCTTAAATTAAGTTCCTAAGACAAATGGATGAGAAAAATTTTGCAAGGCTGGTTAATTACAACATGTAAAGCATTTAAGTGACACCTAAATCACATTTTACAACCTTGGACAAGAAAGGCAATTTCAATATACTGCCACCAAACATCCTATGACATCAAACACTTGCAATCTTCTTTAGAACAAGCCAACCTGCATTGCAGCCAGCTTCAAGCATCTTTACCTGTTCTTCCTTCCCAGTAAAAATGCAGATTTCCACAGATCTAGCAGGAACCTTTAAACCATTCAGCTTACAACAGCTTACATATAATTAGCACATTGCTAATAATTGCCATACAAGACAAGTTTTGCTCATTTGACCATCACCATAACATAGAAGATCTGTTTAGGCCTTATTGAGCACAATGAACTCTGTGGGTTTAACTTTTATTCCTAAACCTCTCCTTCTCTCTGGCTGGTTTAAACATGCAGAACAGAATTTGCAAACAAAAGGGGTTGTGTGTCCTCCTGGGACTGTTTGAATATATATCCATACATATTCCCAGTGCAGGTCAACTTCCCAGTCACTATCTCAACAATGGAAAAAATAGAAAAGCAATCACCTGCTCATCATCTGCTAAAGTAGCAGGTGAACTGGATCCTTCATCTCCATGAGAAAGGCTCAAGACCCAGACTCAGGCATGGCAAAAGTGCCTCCAAGTAAAGAAAACCACAGGATGTGGAGCTAGATGAGACTTTGTTTCCTACTTTGGAAACTCTACTTTTGGGTTTCAGGTTTTGCTACCTTTCTTCTGAAAAAGAACAAAGCTCTCTGGAAGCAGAGACCAAACTGGGTGCAAAGGAATCTCCATCTTCCTACCCCTCATACTAACTCCCCTCTCCTCTATTTTTATTATCCTTCATAAATCTCTTCACCTATGGCTCAGATGTGCTGCTCTAGGCAGTAGCAAGGAGAAGATAAGCAACCACTTAAGTTATGATTCCACTCCTATTCCCAGGGCTCTGAAGAGCAGCAGTTGATCAGACCAGCTGCTCACTTCATTCTGCTGTGACTGAGGACTGGCCAGACAACACAAAGTTTATCCCATTAGTTACACTGGCACATCCTCCTTCTCCACAACCTGAAGCATGACAAGCGCTTTAAGCACTGCTGCTCAATCTGGAAATGTGGATTGAGCTGCATCTCACCCAAACCACCTTTATATAAAGCAGCTGCACCTGTTGTGTCAGTCTAGACCTTGCAGGTAAAGATACTCACTGATTTCACTGACATAGTCACAAGAGATGAGTGTTAAATGTACTTGAGACAGCAGAAATCCCAGGACTAGCAGTCCTGACAGGTTATATATACAGCATTTACTCACACAAGGTTTCTTCATGCCCTAAACCATCACTACTTTGTTTAACCAGGGACTCTACAAATCACATTCTCTTCACTGCTGCCAAGGAATGGACTTTTTCAATCCTTGCTTCTCCTACAAACAGTATTCTGGAGGATGTTCTTGCCAGAGGAACAGCCTCAACTTGCACTTGACTAACCAGAGGGGGAGTCTGCTCACTGCAGCAGGACATCTGTGCCCAATACAAGTGTGCACAGGCACAGCTGCTTCCTTCAGCACTGTTCTGCTGGCAGCTGGGAGAGGCAAAAAAATAATTAAAAGAACAATGATAGCTTCCTCCTATGGTCACCACAGTCTAACAAGACACAGTGACACAAATGAGAAGTGCTATATTTTAAAGAGAGTAAAGAGGAGTCAGTACACTCAGAGAGATCTGACAGTGCAGTTTTTCAGGGGTTACCTGCATGTTAAATACTAGGGTGCTCTGGCAGGTTTTCTATCTCAGATAAAGGGTCTGCAGAACATTTATCTAGTCAAAGCAATGAACATATAAAATAATACACAGGACCCCTGGGCCAGGCCTGGCTGATGGTATTAGATAGCAGCTCTGAATATTTCACTGGCATACAACAAATGGTGAGCATGCAGGGCTGGGGAAAACCTTGTGCTTGTCTTTCACAGAGGCCAACAGGCAGACCCTGGGGACACAGCAATCCATACTGACTGCTGCTGCATCCACAATGACTGCTGCTTTGGTCAACACACAGATTCATTTCTCCCTGGGGTAACCACTTACCATATCAGAAAGGCCAATCAGTCTTAACATTTTGCTCCAAAAAAAAAAAAAATAATCAATATATTATTAGTCTAAATTCTTGGGAAATGAAAAGATGCCATAATTAAGTGAGCCATGAGGACACAAGATAAATCAGCAGCAGAACAAAGATTAGCATCCATGAGCTCTGATGTTTTTTTGCTCTTTCTGTAATGCCCAGTTACAGAAGTGAAAGACTGGTGGGGAATACTGGGGCCATGGGACATACTGACACCAGGGGAGAAAAAGAACAGGAATGGACTCTGTGCAATACAACCCAGCCTCCCTCTCCCACATTAAAAATAATAATCAGAAAATATGCTCATTTTCCTTCTTCTCTCCCCAGTTAATGATACAATCACAATTTTTTAAAATAATCGAAAACAATTTGGTTTCTTAATATGACCCTGTTTATTTTGGAGCATTTCTACCTTTTCCAAATTTCTCATTCTAAACATCAGAGCAAGAAATGTTCTTTTGTCAAGAAATCAAAGCAAAGACACTTGCAGGACATCCCAGTATCTGAGGCTCAAAGAAACGTGACCAAGAAACCTGTCAGGAAATCATCTGGGACACTCTCCTTTCTTTCAACTCTGGCTTTACTCTTGAAAAAAAACCCAAACCAACCCATCCCCAAAGCTTTCATTTTGTCAATTTCTATTTAGCTGTATTTATTATTTATAAATTGTAGTATTGAACACCAAGAGGCTCCACTGTCACCTCAAGTTACTCATTGGTAAGACCAAGACCAAAACTCTCCTCCCAGTTGCCTCTTCACCCTCACTGCTCCTCCCAATATTTTCCAAGCCAGTTGTCTCCTTTAAATCCTTCAATTCAGAAGAGACCTGAAACAGGATTTTCTTGAGGCAATTCAGAAGGCAGCTACAGCATAATGCAGCCTATTTAAGGAGACTTTGCTGAAGTCTAATTTAATAATTTAGGAGATTTAAGAGCAGAACACATTTAAAAAAAGCCCATGTTGCCTAGGCACTGTGTGCTTTTAGCTGCTGCCCCTGATACCAGGCTTGATGTTGCAAAAACAAAGGTTTTCATCTTCTGAGAACATTTATCACCAAATAATGAGAAATTAGAATTCCAATACATCACCCACTGAAGTTTAGCTTGCAAGCATTATAAAAAAAGGTACTCGCATGTCAGTAAAATTGTTAGCTTGGAATATTGAAATAAAAAGCATTGCTAAGGAAAAAAAAAAAATTGGAAATTGTACTGAGTTGAACTTTGAAGATTCATTGTTTTGGATGCTCACCAGCAGACCTCTTTTCATTTTGCAGAATCCACTGAGAGAGACAGAGTGACAGGACAGAGGGCACAGTGCCCTTGGGGAGAGGGACAGGGCTGGAAACCCTGCCCTGTGTGGAGGCTGCTGAGAAATCCTGCAGAGCTACCTGAACTCCCTCCTTGTGCTTCAGCTTCTGCAGAGTGCCATTTTAATGTGTGCCAAGGGAAAGCAGGAAGGGAAGCAGCCAAGCCCCACTACTCCCACACCCTCATACTACAATAAAAATGGAGCTGCCACTCCATACACAAACACTTGGGGACATCCTTGTCAGTGAGCAGAGCCCAGATTGGCATTTCATTTTGTGCTGTAGAAACCTTAATCTTTTTTTGCTTGCTAACAAAACACCCTTCCAACACACCTCCTAATACTCCCACATCAAGATCCCATAGCTCACTGTAAAGAGAACATAAATCATTCCCCAGAACTTCAACAGGATTTCATCCTGAGATTTTTTTTATTTTGCAGCATTAATATATCTTGAGTCCAGATGACTGAGAGTTGCTAATTTTATTACACCACAGCCACTTCTTCCCCTTCTGTGCTTGTTATGCCATTATTAAATACATGGCAGTGACCTTGTCTCTGAGCAAACTTTTCCCATTTTCTCTACACAAACACCTACCCCTCAAACTGTTGGAGGGGCTGTGTTTGGGAGGCTGAGCACAACACACTTGGGTGGTTCAATCTCTTTTTAAAAACTATCAACTCTCCATGTGTCAGATGGCAAGTTTAATTTAGTAGGCTAGGAAATTACTCAGAGTTGGAAAATCACTGCAATATAGTTTAAATCTAACTCAGCAAGTCCATCCTACAGGCAGGGCTGTTACTGCTTTGGAGCACTTCCCTCCTTGGACAGCTCTTACCAGCAGCTGTGCCTATAGCAAGAATTAAAGTTTATGTGACCTTTTAATTTTCTTACTTCTTCCCAGCAACATCTCCTCTATTACTGAGGATTTGCTACATGATCATCAACACAATCAGCTGGACAGCAGTGAGCAGAAAAAATACAGCCTAGATCTCCAGAATCACAATAAAGAGGCAAAGAGAAGCTTTTTCAAGTTCTGCTTGTGCTACACTGAGTATGGTGGAATATAAAGATAACAGGGCAGTGTCTCTGTGCCAGTCAATTAATGCCTGGTATCACTATGGATTTGTTTGGGGGCAATGCAGGCAACTGTCTGCTAGACACTTGTGGTAAAAGACAGGCCATTAGAAGGCACAAAGAAGTACAACAAAACAAAAAAAACCTGTATGAAGGGAAAATAAACACAAACAGCTCACAAAATGCATGATGCTGCCAAGAGACCCTGCAGGTTCAGTGACAGGGTCCCACATTAAACTGAAATCCACCATGAGCACACCAAGTCCTCAGTGCAAATACAAGTAAAATCTCGTGCCATGGGATTTTGGGCACTCAGATTTAAATGCAGTCCTGAAGGAGAACCTGAAAAATTTAAACAGACCTTTTTAAATTTTCAACCATCTTACACAAGTAAGAGAGAAACACAGCTTAGAAAGCAGTTCCTCAGGGAGATATGTATTGCTGTGGCATCAGACACCTTTCCAAAGAACATCAGAGACTATTTATAGATGCTATCAATGTCCTGCTGCTCACCAAAGGAAAATGCTTTTTCTGCACAATCCCAGTACAAGAAACACTCAAAAATGAAAGGTTGGGATGCAATAATCCACATGCACAACCATCCTTAAAGTCTGGGTACTAAAAATCTCCACACAAAAATGTAGGGCACTCTGGCTCTGAGCCAGCAAAGCATTTAAGCATTCAACTGCTTCTCCTTCAACTTCAGTGGAATTTACATATCTAGAGCCAGTTCATGCCACAAGGCTTTGCTGGCTTGTGATGAAATAGATCAAGAATACCCAAGAGCCCACCCATAGCTCAGCTTTACCTTGCAAAACACAAACTCTCCTTGACCATCACCTTACAGAAAACAAAAACAGGAACAAGACACGGACTGGAGCCAAAGCATGTCAGCTTGATGTAGATTTTCCAGCTGCAAATGATTTCTTTTTATTGAGAGGACACATACTGAACCAAAGGAAGACAAAGAGGATGGATTCCACAGGCAACAGTCTCTGCAGCACTGCATCCCTTGGATCTCACTGCCTGTGGACAATTCACCTTCTGAAGGTCTGTCCAGCAGTGACAGCTCTAGAGAGGACACAGGCACAGGGTGTCTGACCTGTGCCAAGGCTCAGAGGATGCTCTGAAGGAAGGGAGCCTTTCACTCAGGGCCTATGCTCAGCTCCCACCAGCTGACTGCCCAGTGCTCATTCCTGATGCAAAGTAGGTAGAGCTGAACTGATGCTGCTTCTTATCTGGGGAGGTTTATTTTGCTTCATCTTTAGTAACAGCATCTACAAAATGTTCCCTAACAAGCTCTTCCTCTGCTACCTGCTGGAAGCTATCTGTGAGCACACAGGCAGGGCATGGTGCATTAGTGTGGGGATCCATTCATCTCCCCCAGCAGGAAGTGAAATACTCCCAAACACTCACACAGAGGAGTGCTGGCTTCTGAAGCTTTGCAGCACTTTTACTGCTCTTGTTGTATGAAAGTTTAATTAGTTTTTAACTTAGATATTTACATAGAACATAAACTGTTCAGAAGGACAACTGTCAACCAGCCAAGACCTCTTTGGCAGGACTCTGGGATCATATTTTACTCTTCTGGTGATGGCAGCTCTGGCACAGACCTGTTTCAGTTCTGTAAAATTATGTCTAATATGTTTGATCCCTTTGGGGAGACTGCCAAAGCACCAAGATTAATTAGCAACTTACCTAAAATACACTCTCTATTAGATAGATCTTAAAGGGTTCCTTGTTACAGACAGCTTTATAAAAACACATTTTGAAATACTAATGAATCTGTATGACATAAGATGACATTTTGAACTTTGTCTCAGTGCCCATTCTCATTTCCACACTAAGTAAAATTACTTTTATTAGTTTCATGACAGCTCTGCACTTACATCAGCTCTGCAGAGTTCCAGCCAAATCACAGAAAATAAACTCACTTGATGGACAAATACAGTCTCATTATGCTTCCAGCTACTGCAACATCCTCAATCAATATAGCTTTGGATGTAAATAAGAAGGCAGGAATGTATTTAAACTGATGTGTGACCACAGTGCAAAAGTAATTGCAGAGGCTCTTAGCAATTGTGTTGATGGGTACACTCCCAGTACCTTTCCCAAAGGAAAAGAACAAGGAATGGATATGTGTCTCTGTTTGAAAGGCAGGTGTCTGCTAGGGAAGGCAGGAGCCCCCATTGGATTGGAGAATGTAAACCTCCTCCCTCCTAATTACTGTAATTTTGAAATTAAGGGGCTCTGAGGTAAAGATATGAGGATAGGAATAGCAGTTCTTTACTAGTACATATAACAAGGCAAACAAACAACAACAACAATAGAATTAATAAAAACAGCCCCAGGGACCCCCTGCCAGCCCAGGGACAGAGGGAGGAGAGGCTTTGCCTCGCCCAGCCCTGGGGCACTCGGTGCCCTGCCCTGCAGGACTCTGAGCAGCGCCGAGCTGGAAGGGCAGCAACGAGCAGAAACCCCGGGCTGGGGGAGGAGATGGATCAGAAACTCGGGGCAGTGCCTGAACTGCGGGTCCTGGCAGGGCAGGGGCTGGGGAATGAAACACAGAGAGAGCCAGGGCAGAGAGAGCCAGAGAGAGCCAGGGCAGAGAGACCAGGGCAGAGAGACCCAGGGCTCAGGGTTCCCTGAACACGAGCACAAGGGGACAGGACCCTCTTTCACTGAGGCAGGGGTTAATGAGGTCCTGAGTCAGTAGCTGCTCTCACGAGGAGAGGCTCATCCCACAGAAGAAGACAAAGAAGACAACGAAGAAGACAATGATGAAGACAAGACAAAGAAGAAGAGTGTCCCTGAAGCTGCAGAGTGAGAGCCAGCAGCTGCCCCAGCCCTCCTTTGCCTACCCAAAATCCTGAGATATTTCTGTCCCTCAGAGAGAAACGCCCCAGATGAGAGAAAATGCAACCAGACATCCTCCTTCTCCCCGACTTTGGCCACTTCTTTGTTTTCTTAAGTACTCATTATTAATGCCTAGTAGTCAGTGTTTCTTAGCAACTTATGGGAAAAATTCTATAGGTAAGAAGAGCAAAAGGAAAGAAACCTAACCCCCAATATGAAACCATTTCTGTAAATCCATGGAAGAAGTTTCAGAGTAGAAGAGGTTTTGTCTGCCAGGAGCAAGATGGAGACAACACCTTACTCCTGGCAGTAGGAATGTTTCATTTATTAGTGATCATTTCCAAACTGGTTCCAATACTGCTGGCCAACAGGCTGGACTTCTCAGGGAAAAGCACAGCTGTTCCAGGCCAGGCTTCCAGAGAGGCTTCAGCCCGTTTCCAGCTGGGAGCTGGCAGGGGCCACTGCCTGCAGGAGTCTGCATCAGCAGCACACCTGGGTACTGCAATGCAACGAGCCACACGTTTTCTTTTCCTTCTTCACCTGATCCTCATGCTCACAGAGAGTTTTTAGGGTAGAAACATTAGTTCATGGACTCATCCAGTCCTCATATGGGAATGAAGGGATACTGCAGTCTGACCACAGTTATCAGTGCAGCACTGAGGGGTCTGTGCTGCAACAGCATCAGTCCAGGGAAAGCCCAGGACTGCACAATTACAGAATTAGATGTTACTGTAGCTCTGCTCATCAGACCAATACAACTAAAAATAAACCAGGAAGACATTCCTCACCGAAGGCTCAGGAGGGTTCTGGTATGTAGCTGAGTCATGCAATAACCATTAAATTAAACACATCTTGATCCCTGGTTTATGCTCCATCAGCACAAACTAAAAAACTAAGCTTTTGTGCATACTGAAAAAGCACTGAAACAGACACAAGGAAGTAATTTGAAGGTCAAGGTCTCCTGGAAAGTGACTGCAGCAGTAAGAATGAATTGTCCTAAGAAAGGAGGAAGTGAGCACTAGCTCACACCCGTTTTTCTCCAAGCAGAATTTGAGAGAATATGTCTAGTGCTTGTGGAAGACATCAGGCTGACAGGAAAATCCTTAGTCCATGAAGCAGCACAAGCCTCCCCCATCCTGTCAGCACCACACACATTCTGCTGGCTAACTGCACTGCCAGTGAGATCACCTGTGCCAGACACTTCTCACAGTTCACTAGCACCAGGACAACTCAAAGGGATAATGCAAGCTCCACTTGTGATGGCTTCTCATGTCCCCATACCAGTTACCCAGGCCAGACTGCTCCTCTCCAAGCCAGTGCCAGCTGAGCAGCACCTGAATGGCTCCTGCACTTCCTACAGGATCTTCTCTGTTACCACTGCCCAGAAATGGAGTTTGACAGACCTGCAGCCGGCACAACAGCAGGCACAGGAACAACAGCACACACCCAGTTCAGGTTTGCTGTTTCTTGACCAGACCCCAGGCAGGCACTTAATGCTCAAATTTAACTTTACACTAGAGGCCCCAGCAAGAACAGGGCTTCTTGAAGTAAGAGGTAGGCATGTAGGCCAGTGGCCACAAGATCTTGTTTAGAGGCTCTAAAAACATAGGGACCAGTCTGGCTGAGAGGAGATGTGGAACAGACTCCCTGCTTCCACTGCTCTCACAAACTTCCCAGGTAATAGGGTGAGGAGGAAGGAATGGCCCCCTCATATCCTCTTTATGAATCACTTTTCATTTTGTGCACAACCACCTTAAAGGTCAACCTGAAGGAGCATCTCCTTCTCCCCCAGGCTGGCTGAGCCAGAGCCCCAGGGCTCATTATCAGACCAGCACAAGACACCTGCCCAGAGCTGAGCCTGTGCAGAGTATGGCTCTTCCCACCTGGTGTGGCCCTGGGAACACCCTGCTAAAGCTATCAGCAGAGCCAAGAAGTCAGAATCCCACTGGGATTAGCTGTCCATACAGAAGCAGTAGCCATATCCAGAACAATCACCACTAACAAGAGGAGTGTTAGAACAGAAATTAAGCCTCCAGTCCCTGGGACTAAGCTAGTTTAATGATTAGAAGCCAGTATTCAGGGCTTAAAGTGGAAGTCCACCCCATTTGCTTCTCAGTCATCAGGACTGGCCAAATTCAGAGTATCATGAAACCTTTGGTATTTTCAGGACTCTTGAGTTAGTACAGCCCTTTTGGAAGCTGAGTCCTTCCACCTCATTTTCCCAGAGGCTTCCAGGGAGAAATTACCCCCCTGCTTTACCCACATCACTTTGTCACATACACCCTCCTGGCTTGACTGCTATGCTACCCACTAGGATACCAAAACACATTTGCATTGAGAGTCAGTGAGAAAATTTAATTGAAGACCTGACAAACTGGACATTTGATGCTGGGAGGTCAGAATTCCTGAAAAGGAAGCACTGTGAAAAAAATGTAAAGCTGCAACTCCAAGCTCCACAGGCTTTCCAGAGCTCACTCTCCATGTGCCTTTGTTTGAACAGCAGTATATCCATGTTCTGTACCCAGCTCCCACACACTCCACATGTCCTCCCCTACTCCTCCCCCCCACAGGCAAACATGCTCTGCACACAAAGCTCCAGCAGCTCTGTGGAAGCCCTGGTAAAGGAGAATGCTATTCCCTGTGGAGAAGCAAAGATACCCACATAATGGAGCTGTCTGCTTGGGATGCTGTTCTGGTCTCCTGAGGATGGGATCAAGTATGTGCCGTACAATTAATTTGTTATTTGTGTAACACATCCTTATTACCATCTATTACCATCCACTGAAATTATTAAGAGCTCAATTCCCTTTCTTTTTAATTTTCTTGTCTTCTTTAAATCAAAGCCATTCCTGTTGGGTAAAACAGTCTGAACTGCAATTTACACTGACAACGTAAAGCAGCCCTACTGCAAACCCACACCTACCCCTTCACATTCCCTGCAATGATCAGAAACAATAAAACAGCTATTTATGAAACAGAAAGATCAATCTAGGATGCACTTCTGCAGGGGACAGACACAGGGTACAGCTGGGGGGTGGGAAAGTTTGAGACAGTGCTACTGGCCTAGAGGGGTTTTGGTTATTAACTGTGTGTGAAAGGCCCCCCCATGCAGTGAAAATCCAGACAGGCCTCATTCCCTGCTCCAGCAACACTGAGCTGTGCACTCACCCTGCAATGTTTTATTGATAAGGCTCCACTAATTTTGTGTTAGTCAGGCACAGGCAACCAACCATCAAAAATCAAAGCTGTGGTACAGGTGGTTTTAAACTAAACACAGCAGCACACAGACTATAAAATGCAGGACAGCTAGCAAGGCACAGAACAGACTCAAGAACCTGACCTCAAGGAGGCAGGGACTACAGCATATCCATTAATAGTAAGGAACATATTACCAAGGAAGAAATAATCAAGGAATGAACAACTGGAGTCAACCCCTATCACAGTCAGGCCTCAACTCTGAAAGCTGCAGGCAATTTTTAAAGGAGATGCTACCAAAGACCCCCCATGATTGTGGATATATCGTGCGGCACTTCCACAACCTCACACACCTGAAGCAGCAAGGCAGTATTTGCAAAAGTTCTGCCCCCTCAGAAGCCACTTCCAAAACTGGGCAGCCCTAAAAGCATATTATAAACATATTAAAAATCATCTGACCTGCCACGTTTAAGTGACTTCTCTGATTGACTGTTATACAGCTTTGTTTGTTTACTTTCATTCTTACCTGCTGATGTTGCCTGGCTGCTGCTGTGATAAACTCAACAAGAGTATTTACTAATGGCTTACACATGATCTGTAACAAAGAAAGACAGGGTCTCTTATTAGTGGTTTGCTGACAGACAGGTTTGTTTTTCAAGCAAAATAGTCTATATTTTACACAGCCTCTTGAGTAAGAAGAAAATTACACGAGAAAGAGAAATGCCCAGAAAACAGCAACAGTTTATTTGGAAATTAACAGCTTTGTTCACACCAGCTCTGAGTGAAATCTTGATCACAACAAAAAGCAGCAGCAAAACTCTTCACCCAGAAAAATCAGGCAAGCATTTTTCAGCCCCTTGTGTCCTGCCAAGTGAAAACTAAAGTCTGCATCTGGCCAACACTTTCTTGTCATATCAATTCACTTTGTGCAGAGCCTCAGTCCCAGGCAAAGAAGAACATGTTTAGTTGTAGCCAGGTGTGGGTTGGTCTCTTCTCCCAGGGAACAAATGACAGGACAAAAGGAAAGGGCCTAAAATTGCACCAGGGGAGGAGGTTTACATTAGGTATAAGGAAAAACCTCTTCACTGAAAGGCACAGGCTTCTCAGGGAAGTGGTTGAGTCACTACCCCTGGAGGTATTTAGAAAGCCATGTGGTAATTCTAAAAGACAATTCTACAAGGAACAGTCATATGGAATCCAAGGGCTTTAGAAACCTGAAGATGGGATCTTAAGTTTGCTGTCCATGTGGGCAACATACAACCCTGATCTCCCTCAATTTCTCAAACTTACATCCGAGGCATCATGGCCTAGTGTCCTACAGAGGAACTCTCTCCTGGATGGAGTCCTCAGAGCCTGAAAGCATCCTCCCCCAGTTACACAAGCCTACATCTCCTCCCACCCTCACATCAGACATCAATTCTAAGAGGTCTTCTGGCAGCTGTCTCTAGCTTGCTCTGACCCAAAAACCCCTGAAGAATTGTATGACATTCAGGCCCATGGGCTGTTTCTTAAAAACTGGCTGTCCTCATAGAGGAGACCAGCCCCAGGCATGGGTCAAGCTTGCAGGAAATACTCAAACATTTCAGATACTTGCACTCTCTGAATATCAGACATGGAGATTAGATTCCAATTAGACTTTACACTCTTCAGCATTCTTGGAAGAAAAGTGAGAAACTGAGCATGCAGTGAGAGCAGAGATGGCCAGAGCTACATTGGTTGTTCGAACAGGGTGACCTGTTTTGCCTTTGTGCAAACCTTGCTCATCCATGTTGTCTTGAATACTGGTAAAAAATTAGAGTTTCCTAGGCTATGTTTTAAAGAGCAGCCTGCTGCTCACCTGCTTTCTGCATGCAGTATCCCAGTCCAAACCATAAATGAGATCCTGGCCTCCGGCAGTGCTGCTATAAAAACTGAATCTGAGTTTTAGAGGCTGAGCAGGTGAAAATCCAAGGAAACCTCACAGCAATTTCAAAAGTGTGCAATAAAGCAGAGAAGTTTCTCTCCCTACTTTCCCCAGAATTCTAATCATATTTTGGAGCCAGCAGAAGACAGCACAGCACACAGGCAGCAGCACTCACTGGGAAACGTTTGAAGAGATCGTGGAACATGGAGAGGGTAAGGGGACTGTTCCGTTTGCTGAGGAACTGGGTCAGTGCCTGCTGATAGATAACAGCCACCTTCTCCACATCCAAACAACCTGGGTTCAAAAGCTGCAGGGAAGAAAACAGAACAAAAGCATTTCGAGTGAAATACAAGAATGAATCACTAACAGTGAATAAATTAATTTTCGTCAGTTCGAAGAGGTTTTTCCAACAACTAGTCATGCTTGAGATATGACACAGAACCATGAAGAAACAGCCAAATGGGCCCCAGATATGCTCTCCCAGGCACTGACAGCCATATGAACTTGTCACTGAAGGGCAGCACAGCTTCCTAGTAGGACACAGTCCATGTAGTGTGGGGGCTGTGCTCTAGGTTTGTGGCTGGCACAGGTAATACACGAGGCTCACAGAGCCCTGCAAGCCCATCCTGCAGTAGCTGGGCTGTGCACATGGTGTTCTCAGCTGAAGAGCTATTTGTATCTGTAGATTTCAGTGTATGTAAATATCTGTATCTACACTTAACACCTATGTCCAGGACTCCTAGGTACTCAGCAGACAAACCCTATCAGTGATCAGGGATCCAGCAAGCCCAAAACTGTGTCCATGCTCCAATATCCCCCTCTGGTGGGGAACAAGAATGCCAGACACAGCAACCAGCTGAGACCTGCTCAGGCTACATGGATCAAAACAAAAAGGAGTTATTGAAGAGCCAGCTGTGGAGCACTACATCCCAACATGAGGCTTCTTTGGACATGATCCTGGATCCACTGAATCAGAAGCCCCTGTGCCTATGGGCAAGCAGGCACTGAAAGGCAGGAGGGAGGGCCAGAAAGGGATGGGGAATTTTCAGTGTTATGGAAATTGTGTAGACAGGTACCTGCAAGCAGCAGGCCCAGTGACAATGAACAAGGAAGGCCCACTCAGCAGAACTAGGTACTGCAGCTTTACTGGCAAAAAACACATCCTCAGGAGCAGCCTGGTGTCTTACCTGACATGCTCTGCTGTCACTCTGTTTCTCAGGCTCAGGGGGAGGAACAGTTGATGATGTGTTTCCTTTCAACACTTTGAGCAGGTATAATGAGGCACTATAAAAGAAAAAGGGAGAACACAGCAGTTACCACAGTGAAGCTACCCAAGGGCAGAGGCCAAGCAGCACAGGCAGCTTACTCTGTAGCAAAGATGGTTACAGAATCTGAGAGGGTCCTTCTCTCAGCCTAACCCACTCCGGCCAGACCTAGAGACAAAGAAATCTTGGGAAGCTGAATCATTTCATTATGTGTGATTACTGTCAGAAAACCCCACTATCATCCTGGTTTCCTCAAACTCATGCTCTTGACTGGCACTGCTGGAGGAGCTCTGCACCTTGCCCAGGATTTCTGAGCCTACACAGCTCAGCCAGTGCTGCAGCATGGCCTCAGCCTCAGCTGCCATGCACTGGAGAACTCAGGTGTATCCACTGGGAGAGCATGCAGACCTCTGTGCTTCTGGAAAATTCAGTATTTCCTGGGCACTGCTCCACTGAGGACTGCCCCAGCTGGGAAGCTGTCAGGAGCCATGCAGCATACACAGCCAGCCCATGCTGCCGAAGTACCATGGTCCCTGCACAGCCATGGGGGAGATGTGCTGCAGAGCCAACCATGTCCCACTGGGCTGACCATGCAACATGGTACCCACTGCACACACACTTGAGCTGAAAAATCCCAGACTGAGTACAAAAGTCCCCATGAAACTGGCTGCATGTCACAAGAGAGCCTGCTGGTATGGCACTGCTATTTACACCAGAGAACAGCAAGATCACTCATCTTTCTAACAAATACATATCTAGCTTATCCCAATTTTCCCGTATTCTACAGTAAAGGAGAAAACACTGGTATGTACAGGACTTGATCACTATTGTCCTCATTGTGCTATCATGGAGACAGTAAACCCCATATTTAAAGAGCAATTATCACAGGTTGACTGGGAATTACACTCATCCCCCTCTGAATCACACACACTGCATTACTCCCAAAAGAAGCCTCAAGAAAGCACTTCCCACCAGCAGCAGCAATGTTATACGAGACCATTTCTGTATCACAGAAGCTATAAAAGACAATTACCAAAAAACAGGCATGTTTGAAAATGCTTCAGACTGCCAGGACTGACTAGTTCTTATGCAAGACACAGATGATGGTATCAAGCCTTCTGCGAGGCTCTTGCTTCCCAGACCTCTTAACACACATCACAGCTGCTGAGATGCTCCTTGTGAACACTCACCTGAAGTAATAGAGAGCCACTGCAGAGTCGGTGTGCTTGCAGGCTTTCTTGACAAGTCTCTGCACTAAAGCATGCACATCTTCCTGCAGGGAGGCCACTCTCTTGCAGTACTGCTTGCTGCGGCACAGCGAGTTCCTGCACAGCATTAGAACAAAGCCAAAGCCATCACCTACAGAGAGCTCTGGGGAGCAATGGCCAGCAACACATCACTTTATCAGGGTGAGTGAGAACAAAACCAGAACACAGTAAGTGATAAGAGACAATGCTAGCTGTGGGCAGCACATGGCTGTGGCAGGAAGGGTGAGGACACTGAACACTCTTCACCTTCAAGCACAAGTTTAGGCATCAGAGCCAACTTTCCTTCAGAGCTCCCACAAAGGGGACTGACTACCTCAAACCTTGTTACTTCTCAACTGCTTCTCAACTGGGGCAAGAGTGCAGCACTGAAAATGCTTTAGAGAGTGCTGAGGATGTCAAGAAGTGGTGCACAGAGGACACATGTGGCACACCTTATGTTATATCTGTCTAGCTGGTATCATCCCTCACTTCTGGCCATGAACAGAGAATTTGCACTCTGCCTGACTCAGAAATATCTTGCTGAAAGTTTGTTCTAGCCACAGCAAGAACTCTGTAAGCCTGGGGCATTGTTGCATGGTCTGACTTAGAGATCAGAGGCCCATGGAGGTATTCAGTGACATGGCTCCATAACTGCAATACCTGTGTTTGTTTTTGAGGCTTCCACCTGCAAACATGTTCAACATTTCAAGTTCTTTAGCCTAGAAAATCTAGATCCTAATTCCTTTCCTGCAGGTTATGACTAAGCACTGTGTTATGTGTGTAGTGTTGGTAATCTAACCTACACAATCTCTAAGCATAGCAATTATCCTTCAACCTTAGAAAGACCAGCTCCTGGTGTTCAACCAATACCACAGCTGTTTACCAAAAGCCATTGTCTATTATCTGAAGGTCTAAGGATACTCACTTGAAGATACTGGCTGTTTTCTGGAGAATGTCAACCTCCTGCTTGTCAGAGTCTGAGCTCATGCACTGTTCAATCAACTGAAGCAGGGGCTCAATGATATCAAACACCAAGGGGTTCTCTGCTTGCTTAACCAGGAATACATCAATCAGATCCAACACCTGCAAACACAGTTATCCATGTGAGTACGGCAGGCAGGGAAACAAGATGGATTTACCCAGACCACCTACGAGTAGGCTGTGCAGCAGCTGAAAGGGGCTGAAGAAAATTATTTACAGCTGAGATCTGTACACATTCTGGTATCATTTCTACTGTTAGGGCATGGGAAACTGAAAATTAAAATGTGAAACCGAAGATTAAGAGTTGTCTGTTGGTTCCAACTCTATTTCACGCAGTGACACCATTTAGAAAGAACAGTTACAAGAATCAGTGTCACCTGGCCGGTCACTCTAACCTGGCAGAGGTCTCAGCACCACTGACAGCCCTCACCCCTGCAAGCCCCCCTTGAATTATAGACAGTACATTAGCATAAAATCAGCCTTCTTATAGAACAGCATCAGAAGGGGAATGCAGTAGAGCCACTGGCTCACTTTACTATTGAGCCTTGGCTAACCTGACTCCAGATGCCAATTTCTGGAAGCAGCTGGAGCTGTCCCTGGATGCTGGAATGTCCCAGAAGTTCCACACTGACACCAAGTGGCCTGAACTCAGCATTACAGCATCACAACCAACCAGGGAGTTTATCAAAATCCCCTCCAATTTGAGCAACATAACAAGCCAAAAAAGCTTATGTTGCAAAATGACCAGAGGCATTTTATGCATGTCTCTTTAAGGAACACCAAATTTGTCCAGTTTAAAAAAAAACTGACATCTTTGGGTAGCTGCAGGAAAGGATCTTCTCAATTTAAGCATTTCAGATCAGCAAATGAAAACTATAGTGCACTTTGATAGCACAATCCTGGTTTTCAAACAGGCCTGTGAAACTCCAATCACTGACCCCAACAGAGCTGTGCCAGGTGCTGTACAAAGCCAGAACAATCCAGTCCCAGCTTCCAGGGGCTCATGGCATATGTGAATGTCCAAACTGTTTAGTGTTAGGTAGCTCATGGCATGCATAGGCTTCAACATGCTACTTCACCAGAAGTCTTCTCATCAAACACCTCTCCCACCTTAGCCTTGAAATCCCTTCGCAGGATCTTCTCTTTCCGCATTCTGTCTTTCTCATCTTTCTTCGCCTGGATCCGTTTCTGCTGCTCAGCAAAAAGGGCTGAGATGTTCTTGTCAAGAGCCATCATAGCATCATCATCCAGCTCTTCATCACTCTTATCTCCTTCCTTGTGTTTTTAGAAGAAAAAACCAAATACATCAACTCATACACTTCAAAAAGTCAGTGAGGAGGGAACCAGTGCCAAGACCAGACTCAAGCAGGGATGTAGCTAACCCAGAATAATACTGTAAGGAGGGAAAACATGCTCAGATCCATGGGAAATCTCACTTATATTTCTCATCAGGTAATCTGGCTGCACAGCACTAACATGTAGAGAGGGTCAGGAGAGAAAAGAGACTGAGGTTTTGACCTCTGTGCTGTTCCTCCTTCAGTAAAGAGGTTCATATGTTGCTATGTCTGTAACCTTTATTGGAATCATTAAACCAGATTCTATCACTGCTATAGTAAGTCTCCAGAGTGGCCTTCAGGGAACAGTCCTCCACCCAGGCCAGCCAACACATAACAGTATCTCAGTGCTTTAGTTCACATCAGTCTCATTTATTACAAGCAGAAGCACAAGCTGTGTCAGGATAGAATGAACAAGCTGAAGTGCTCAAGACATATGAATAATAAATAAAAGGACAAGTGACTTATTCCCACAGCTCACTTAAGACCCTGAGCTGTTTCAAGGGCCATACAAAGATGGCTACAAGGGCCAAGACTATAGGAGTTCAGGCAGGATGAGGGTTACTAGATCATCTCTGACCATCCCAACCTCCTGGTATCTGTATCAAGGCAGGCAGTGAAAACATACCTCAGTATTCCCTGCTTGGAGAACTTTCATCAGCTGACTGCGAAAATTATCATCAACTTCTTCAGTTTCCTCATCTTCACTGTCAGTGTTGTCCTCATCCGAGGAGTCCTCACTTCCTTCTTCATCCTAAGGAAGGAAAGTTCATCCCCTGAGCATACCATACCAGCCCAGCTCAATTCTCAGATGTGTCACTGCTCAGAAATAAAACCTCAACCCTCCCCTCCTGCCTTCCTTCTAGCCCTCAGAGCCAAGTACAGACAGCTCAGATAATGGGGTACTAGGTCTCCACAAGAGCTAAAGGCGGAATAATGCAGACTTCTCTGTCATACTAAATAAGTATCAAAGAGAACTTCCAAGGAAGAGCTCCCTTCTGACCCTCCTCTCTGCTGATTCCTGTAATGCCTCGTGACTTGAATCTCTACAGTCCTTACAAACATGAGCTCTGGAATCCAGCTGGCTGTGAATCACAGCCACAATTCTGTCTGTGGCTCATTTCAGAATGCAGCTATTTCTTCTCAGAAAGGCATCTGTTCAACCAGCCACACCTATGACACGCCAAGGGACTACAGCATGCATTTCCAACAAGACATCTGTGTGTTGAAACTTTAAAATCAATCTTAAGAGTGAGAGCTGTTTCCCTTAAATAGAGAAATGATGTTAATCTATTGACACAGTTCAGGCAATGGCACAGTTACCGTGTCCTGTGCAGATTTGGTCTTTTTGTTTGATTCTTCCATCACGACAACTGCACTTTCTTCATTTTCCTCTTGGTTAGGGTCAAAAACCTGCAAAAATAAGAGAATTGCATTTTTTCAGTACTTTGTTTTTAAGCATTTCTTGTGTACAACAGATAGAAATTTCAGCACAGTAAACCAGCTGAATAATGGAATTTTAACTAAGGGCATTAAATTTCTGCTTGTTAACATGCCATGTTCTTTCTGTAAGTAACAAAGAAGGTGGAGAAACCTGAAGAGGCTGATGGCATTGCACATCTTGGTTTGCTACAAATAAAGTATTAAGTTCCTCACATAGTATCTGATAGACCATCTTTGCAATCTACATATTATTTTCTCAGTAGGCATCATATTTCTTAGTGGTATGACCAATTCAGATTTTTAGTGTCACTTATTTTTAGCACCTCTATTAAAAAAGCACCTTTCTAGAAAAAAGAAATGTTACCATTCATACTCATATATAAAATCTATATAAACTGACCCAGGAATTTCCTCAGCCTAAAACTACCAAATAATACAGCTTAAAGTTAGCAGATCTCAGGCTCCTGTAAAAAAAACAATCAAACTCCTCCCCCAAAAAAACAATAAAAAAGCACCAACTCTCTCTAAACTACAGTTCAAATTCAGTCATCGGAGTTTTTCTAAATCAAGTAGACTGTAAATTAAACCCAAAAGTGAGACATGCTTGCACATAGATCTGTTAGGGACAGAACAGGCAAACAGTACAAGGCCCTAGTAGTGCCTCACTTACATCCAGGATCAGCTGCAGGCCCCTCTTGGTCAGGTTGGGGCATATGGATACAAACACACCCTTGGAAATGCGCCGCAAGAGGAGGCTGGGCTGGGCAAGGAGGGAGAGAAGGATTTCCACCATCACCTCAACCCATCCTGGCTCCGAGTTATCTGCACAGGAACAAACAAACAATGACAGGAAAAGGAATTGGCATATCAGTAAGAAACTACAGAAAAATTCACCAAGGAATAAAAAATAAAACTGCCCTTCTAGATGACTCTTAAAAGTACCCGCTCAGCAACCCACACCAGAAGGCGGGAAGGAGAAAGGAAGGAGAAACCACAGGGAGAAACAAGCATGAAATGGTCTTCTGACCACTGCAAAGGCTTACCAGGTAACAAAAGCTACCATTTATTAAATCATTACTTAGATTAGCAGTTCTCAAAGTCACATGACACCTACTTGGCCACATTAAAGCAATTAGCAGCTGGTCAGCATAAATATATGCACTTTATAGTGTTTCAGTGAAATCAGAAGTCACAGCAGCCCATGAAAAATGATGGCATTTGAAATTTGTCCTTTAGTCCAGAAGTTTGGGTATCCTGCTCTACAATCAACCAAACCACCAAAGAATTACAGCTTTTATTTTCACAGTGCCCTCAAATTGATTTACACAGATTTCAGAAGAACAAGACCACAGCTAGAGAGGAAATCAAAAGATCAAACTAAGTTTTTTCCTGGTCAAGTCACAACCTGGAGGGTCCACAGGCCCTAAACAAGGATCAGCCTTCATCTCCAAACATGCTGTGCATACACAGAAGACACATTTAGTTTGCTCAGAACTCAAGCTAAGAAGGAAACATGTTTCATGCCTGCTGGGTGTTCGAGCCCACAGCTTTGCCAGGCACACACCACCACTCCACTGGCCCACACAGAACAATGACTCAAGGAAAAGGAACCCCCTTGGAGTGCTCACCCAAACAAGGGCAGCAATGGAGCTCAGCCCTCCTTTCCAACCCACTGACAGTGCAGATAGAGAGCTGGAGCTGAAGATTCAGAATGGCACAGCAAAAGAATGAAGAAGGGATTCTCCTGGGGGTAAGTGCATCAAGCCAGAATCCATGCAGAGTGCTTCACTAATGCAGAATTGCCATCTTCTGTCTTTGACACACCACTAACAATCCCAGTCCCTTTCTTTGTGTAGGAAGGACTCACCAGTCTTCTTCTTCTTGGCTTCTTTGCTGAATGCCCTCTCTGTGCAGTTCAGAAGGTCACTTAGAACATCCACTGTTTCAGACTGATTCTGTTTGATCACAAGCAGACAGTAAACAGGCTCAGAACTCCCTACTACCAACAACAGCAGGAATATGCTCCAAATCTAAGACCACTCTAAACAGGTACATATATTACAATCAACTACTACAACTCTTTTGCAGGAAAAAACCCCATGTAATTAAGTAAAAATTGCTCCAATCAGCAGCAAATCAAGGGCAGAACTAATGCTCAGGCCAAGCTTTGCCCACTACACGTTCTGTAGGCAGTGTAAGAATCACAGTTTATTAGCTGCCAGCTGCCCATTTGCAGAAGCCAGAGGTTCTGAAAGGCTGGATCGCTGAACATAGAGAAACTCCCTCCTCATCTTGGTGTTCAGAAAGCCCAGCCAGCAGCCTATTCTATACTACAGAAATATTCATCAGAGATCTTACCTTGAAAAGATGAATGGCCATTGAAAGCAGAAGTTGCTGGAAAGCACCAACTTTGGCACTGTCTGATTTGTTTCCCTTCTTCTGCAGATTCTTCACAGACTGAAGTGTTCTGAAGAAAGAAACCTCTCTGAGTTTTTCACAATTACAACAGCAAATCATCTCATATGACCAGACTAAAAACATGACTAAAAGTCTAGTACTGTTTTGTGTACTTAGCATTTCATTTATTTGCATTGGATACTCTTTTAGTACACAATCTTAACCCAGTAATGGTATCTCACTGAATGTGAGTTATAAAAAAACTGCACTTGTGCACAGACTACATTCCTAATACCACAGCCAAGGCTAGACCTTTATGGGGAATCAAACTCAGAAAAGAGTCATTGAGATGTTTGTACAGGCATTATTAAGAGAAAAGATGAGCAGAGTGTTACAATTATGTTTGGGAGAAGCAAAAATAGAAAAGACATGGCTATTATAGTTAACACATAGAAGGAAGAAAGGAGTGGGGTGAAATAAAAAATGAAATAAAAAAAACAGAAAGACACTCTGAAACCCAGCCATGGGTGCAGGATACTAAAAGGGAAGAACAAGAACTGCCAGTGCCTGTGAAATTGCTGTTACAGAAACTAGAACAGCAAGAAGCAAAGAGAATACCACATCTCTTTTACTGTCCTGAAGAGAAAACAAGACCAGGGCTTTCCCACCTTTCTCACTTCACCAACCCAGCACCCAGTTTCCCAAATGCCTCACCTCTCCCAGATATCCCTTTGTTCCTTGGTAAAAGGTTTCACAGCTTTGACATGCTCACTGGAGAGCAGCTTATTGGCATACTCAACAAGGAGAAAGATCCACAGCTTCCCATCTGCAGTCACACCATGGACATGCTTCTCTCTCAAGGCTGCAGCCTCTGCTGTATCCCCCAAAACAGGCAGGGTGTTTAATGTCTGAAGTAACCTGCAAAGAAAGACAGCCATGTTGCCGTCAGAGGAACCAAATGGCCTGCTCCCACTTTCCAAAATCATACCCACCAGGAAAGCACTGTCATCCCAGAGCTCTGGTCACTCACTGCAGCCCAGACTGACAATGCCCAACTTTCACCCCACACATGTAGCCAAGATAGTAGTGTAGAGCTCATTATCTTGGTGGCCCTAAGCCATCTGGTGCTCTCCAGGACACTATTAATCTTGGCTGTTTCTCACCCTGTGTCCCACCATGTCCTCTGCTTTCCTTCTACTGAGGTTTGGCAATCGTCTAAAAACATCCATTACCAACTCTATCTTCCTTAGTACAAGGAGGGCTGTGGAGTCACCAGCACCTCACACACAGAGTGGACAGAAACCACCAGCACAACCCCAGCACTTCCCTCTTGGGCCCTTCCCTTTCCAGCTTGCAACAGAGGCAATGGAAGTATTATGGGGAAAAGCAGTATGAGCTCAACTCCACACTTGCCGTATCTCTCACATATACTCATCAGTTTTGCCATGGACAAAACATGGATATTTGAAAAATCCATCTCCTTAAAAAAAGTCATTTCCTGGTACTGGAGTCAAAGAAATGCTCCAATAGCAGCCTACCATTCCAAACTTCTCGCCCTGCTGTTCACAAGCTGCTCTTATCCTCAGGGAAAAAAAGAGAAATTTCCAAGCTTAAAGGATGCAATCAAATCCTTACCCAAAGAAGTAGTTTTCTGTCTCTGTGTGATCACGTTCATTTAGGGGCTCTGATGGAAGGACACTAGCCTCAGCTATCTGGGAATTCTTCTTCTTAGCAACAAAGAAAGCATGGAAGAAGCAAAACCTAGGATAGACAGAAACAGGAACAAAATGAAAACCCAGATTGGTTATAACAAAGCAAAATCAGCCCATTGTGTGCAAACCAAACAGCTCCACATTCAAGGAAGTCCAAGCACTGAAAAAAGCCACTGTCTACAATGAGACTGTGTTCTCGAGACACACAGGGTAAAGAAGAGAAAAAAAAACCTCAGGACTTCATGAAAGTGAAGCACCCACACTTAAAGTGACAAAATACAACACTAAGGCCATCAGATGTGGGTCACACCTCCAAGACACTTTAAGTGACAGATAAACATTTATTAAGACCCAATGTTAAAAATAATATCTTCAAGCAGTTTAGGCAAGCAGGAATGGAAAATTTATTGAAAATAAATGGACTAATGTGATTTTAAGTGCCAACTACTTATGATACAGGTTAGTCCAATCATGCAAAAGCTATTTTGAAAACAAAACCTAGTCTCCTAAATGATTTATTATGGAGTATTTCCACTACTGTCATGGGGACAGCTTATCTGGAATACTGTTGTTGGAGCTACACAGAATTATCCCAAGCACATGTGTCTTTACATCAGTCTCACCTGGCAATGTCCATCACAATGATCTCATCTTTTCTGGTTGCACTTTCAGTGATGTTAACCAGCCGGTGCATGATCCATCTTCTCAATCGAGCAGTTTTCTGTTGGGCTCTTTGGAGAAGAGGTGGGCACAATCAGCAGTTTGAACACTAGCCCACCATGAATACACACTGCACAACCCACTGCACCAAGTGGTAACTTTCAGATATTTAGAGGCTTCACACTAAAATTGGCAAAGTTATGTAGTAACAAAGCAACAGGTAGAAAAGAAGTCTTCTCAAGTTTGCTTTTTACTATGCAAAAGGAATCCATTTACCCCACAGAGTCTGCAGATGAGCAAAAAGCACTTCAAGAATTGCAGTCAGTAGAGTGGTTTATAGATGCCAGATAACACACAACCTGGCCTGAATGCCAGTGTGTCTAATAGACAGATAAAAGACAGGCATAATTCCTACAAAGACCTGAGTGTAGCTCAGTAGCTGTAGTGAAAGAAGAAACCACCAGACGTATTCCCCAAAGCAATTGGCAGGGCTAGAAAAAGAAGAGAAGATGCTCTTTTGGTGATCCAGTCTGCTTTGGGCAGGCTGGCTGGTTCTCAATACACTTGCAGAATTTGCAGAATTGAATTTTATCCCATCAAAAGAGCCAGATCTAGGGCTAAATTTTCTGAGACAGAGGAAATAAACAATTGTGAACTCATGGCAAGGGAACCAGCAGATGCTGAGGAAGGTGCAATACCCATGTACTCACATGTCTGCATTTTCCCGGTTCTGTTTTTGCCGGTTACTTGAGAAGTCTAAGCAAGAGTCCAAGTCTGGCCTGAGGAACATGTCTTTGAGCCAGCAGATGTATTTTTTCAAGGCCACTGCCTGCAGGTGTCTCACTACCTTAGAAGCACTCAACAGCACTGGCTTCCCTTGATTGGTAAGGGTAGAGAAGCCCAACATCACAGCCAGCTGCCTCTCTGGGTCATCACAGCCACTCAGAAATGTGTCTATATATCCCTCCATTTCTGCAGCAAACTTAAATCCCTGTGGAGACTGAAAAACACAGTCAAAGAAGCAATTCAGGAACTTCACACTCAGTCTGAATGGCTCTGTAAATATAAATCACAGAATCAGAATCATAAAATGGCCTGGGTTGGAAAGGACCTCAAAGCTCATCTCATTCCCAACTCCCTGCCATGGGCCTGAAGGGACAACTTCCACCAGATCAGATTGCTCCAAGCCCATCCAACCTGGCCTTGAACACTTGCAGTGTAAACCACATGAAAGAATATAGCTGCAGTAAGTAAATTAAAGTCATGTGCCTCAATATTTGTCCTAAAGCTTACAGTCAGTCTTCAATTTCACC
Organism: Oenanthe melanoleuca; assembly: GCF_029582105.1. Classification (NCBI taxonomy): domain Eukaryota; kingdom Metazoa; phylum Chordata; class Aves; order Passeriformes; family Muscicapidae; genus Oenanthe; species Oenanthe melanoleuca. The sequence continues at coordinate 7,433,095 of NC_079352.1, forward strand.
TCATGGACTTCCTCTCACAGCAGCAGCCACTGTAAGCAACCACACAATCCTGCCATGTACCAACATCAACCATTTGCACCTTCCAGAACAGTGAGGCTTCAGCAGGATGGACCACGTGCTGGTCAGTGCACCTAAGCTCCCAGGCTGATCAACTCTTTATTTTGGGTGAAAGTTCCAGTATGTTTCTCACATCATCTGCCTTAGAGTTTCCCTAGATTTGGAAATTCCCCACCATCAATTCCAGTCTCATTCAGCAGCCCCAGAGCCTGCTGACCTGAGGGAGTTAGAATAACTGCCACCTCCTCTCCCTGGTGTCTCAGAAGTATTGAGGCATTCTGAAAGAAGGGGTATTTGATTTGTTTAAGCTAAAACTGATATCCTGAGGTGTGGCTGTTTAGTGCTAAGTTTTATCTTTGGTCCTGCTGCTGCCCCACAAGGCATACAGCTGGCAGGCTGCCGGCCCTGGACACTGTCCAGCAGCAGAGAGACCACCAGGACATGCATCCCATTCCCTCAGGGTTTTTAACAGCCCACAGTGTTCAATCCCACTCAACTTGTTCTAGAAAAAAAATTAATGCTTAACTGGAGAAATCTTGAAGAGGGGGTCTCATTCCAAAAGTCCAACACAACTTTTTTTAAGTTAATAAAACAATTTGTTTGGTCTACTGTCACATTCAATACAGTGACCTGGCAGGAGCAGAAATAGAAGCAAAAGTCTAGGGAACACTGGTCTTTTAAATAAAGGGACTCTAAACTTGTAATTAACTACAAATACATCCAATTATAACATAAGCATCCCTGAAAGAAATCTCATAGAAAACACAATTTAGCAAGCTTCCAGTATTGGAGAACTCTACTTGTGCATCCAAATGAAAACTGGGAGAAAAATTCCAGGAAAGACACTGTAAACAGGCTAATACCACACAACAGGGAGTTCATCAAGCGCCTCTCAAGAAAAGCAAATCAGCTTTATTTGCTCCCTTGTTGATTAAAAAAAAAAAAAAAAAAAAAAAAAGTGGAATCAGGAGGATAACTGCCAGCAAATATCAGACTCCAGCTTTGTCTAGATCCACCTCCAATAATCATTAGAATTCCATCAGGAAATACAAGGTAACAGCATTTACTTCTCCAAACAAACAACCTATGTCAAGAAACAAAACAAAACAAACCCCTAAACCAGACTCAAATTCAAACTAAGATATTTTCTACTCTGTCATCATCAACAATATTAGGAGCTTCTTCCATTTAGTCTTATTGTCCTCAGGGGATTTGTACATTTCAGACAGGAACCAAATTTAAAAAATCTTGATGCACATGGAAGAACATTACTGTGCAACAAGCACTAAAAGTAAGAAATAGGAAAACTACTAAGCCAATGGACAAACCCTGGAGAAAGCTGGTCCATTTAGGGAGGCACCATGGTATGCAGTATTTGCAGAGTAAACCCATACACCTATGGCTGCTCTGATAACAGAACAAAAAGATGACACAGACTTATCTCTACTAAGAGACAACTAATTTTGGGCACACATGAGGATACTGGGGATTGTGTTACCACAAAAAGCCAAGTCAAAGCCATTTTTATCAGTATTCTCCTTTTACTTTTCCTCTGTTTATTGCAGAATTGTGTTGTTTGCTGGCTTCCCAGTAGGGAAAGAGGAAGAGGAGCTCCAATTCCAAATAAATTTTGTGCTTAAACCTCAGATGTGGTTATTGAAACAAGCACTAACAAACAAAAGCACGAGTTGTCCCTTTTTGTCTTTGCCTTCTAATGTTCATGCAACACCCAGCACAATAATAAACAAAAAGGAGCTTCTGGACACACAAAAGCAAAGGGACTGTTAAAGGACAACACATGACACTGTCAATTTGCTGAGGGCTGCCCTTCTTCTGCTTCCCCCATCATCAGAGCTTTCCTGGCAGCAGCAATGAAAGCAGGTGGGACAGTGCTGAACAGTTTCCATGCCCTTACAATAGGCAATGACAATCAAACACAGGCTATCCTCAGTCCACTGCAACCAGTGGTCATAAAATAACCTTGCTTCTAGTAGGAGTTCAAGGTCTACAATTACAGGTAGGTCTTTTTTTATACAAGATGATTTGAAACCAGAAGTAGAGCAGAGACAACTCATGCTCAAGACATGGCCTTTAGCTTGTTCAAAGACCTACCTGAGTGGCTACCACATGTTCTCCATAGTGCAGCATCACCTTCCCTTTGAGAAGCACCTGCAGCTGCTCCATGGACAGCAAGGGGAGAGCACTGCCCAGCAGTCGGTAGCACATGTAGCTGAGTGGGAACAAAGAACATTCCCTCAGGCTAAAGCACAGCAGTAAACCCACACACAGGGGTAAGACAGACAGGAAGTCTGGGGCAGGGCACAGGAGCATGCAGGGAGATGGAAGTCAAAACCTCTGGGTCAAGAAACAGGAAGATAACATGGGAAACAACAGTGTAAGTTAAAACAAACCTCACAGGTCCTGATTTCTCCTTCAATAGCCCATTCTCCACAACTTCATTCCAGAACAGTTCAAAGGCACCTTCCTTCAGTGCAACTTGTAGCAAATCAAATGCTACACTGGGCAATTTCTTGTCTTCCTTCTCAGACTTGGCAGCACTTTTCAGCAGCTCTACGAGCCTGGAAGATGAAATAAAATAATGTGAGAGATCTGATCGGAAAGGGAATTGCTGAAGATCAAATTCACCCTGCTGAAAGACATAGATCATTTCCTGGGAACTGCAGGCTGTGCCTCCTGGGAGAAATGGCACAACTATAACTTGGGAACTTGCATAACAATTAACACCTAACACTCAGCAGCACCTGCAGTGGCAAATACAAGCAGGAATCAGAACCACAGCCACATTTCTCTCACTGCTAGCCAAGAGGAAAATAATATTTATTTAAACCTCCTTAGTTAAGAACTTACCTAGAAATATTTTCTTTATTTACAACAGTGGGTGAGCCAAACAGCTTCTTCAGCTTTTTAGGTTTCAGAACACCAGGGAATTTCTGCATACCCACAAGCAAAAGGTGCAGGTTCTCTGGAGATGTGAAGGCTGAAGACAGGTCACCTTGCAAGATGTCAAACAGGACCTCCTCAAACACAGTTTCAGGTACCTAGACAGGAACAAGAGTGAGAGCATGAAAGAAATATCTGAGAGTATTTTACAAACTTGCAGTGAAGAAAGTACATTAAAATACCTGCATGGGAGGACATTTTACTAAAAGCTTGCAGTGTTCTGGAAACTCTAGAAATAGTCTTCATGGAGACACAACAAAAAATAAATAACGGATGTGTCCATGACTGCCAGACAGTCCCAGGTGCTTAACCATGGGGAGTAGGACAATATGCTGTCATCAGACAGAAGTTCTGGTCAACTGACTCCAGTTGCAATTGTTCTCTTGCTGTCTGACTGCTTTGCCTGTACAGCCAGGCAACCCAGGGACAAGGAAACTCTTTATTATTTGACACTGCTAGTCTTCATGTCTACAAATAATATCCATTAAAAAAAAGGGAAATAAATTCCTTTCTTTAACTACATACTCAGAGCTCTTTGCTCCTTATCCCTATATCATTTCATTCCCAACAGCCCAAAATTCAACCTTAGGCCCAGGCTTGGTGCATAGAAAAAGGTGGTTTGCTGTTCAGAGTTTTCAGCATACATCTATTCAGAAGAGCAGATGCTCTTACACATAACCCAAGCAAGTGAAATGGGAAACAAGAGGCTGTGGGATTGTCCACAATGAAGTCCAACTAAGCTAAACCAGAGCACCCTTCCCAGAGCACAAGCATCTGCCCACAGGCAATACAGAAACAGCTCCCACTTTACACTCATTCTTCCACATCCCCTGTAACTTCAGCTATGAACAAGCTAAAGGAAAATCTGACTCCAAAGCCAAGCTCTCTCCTCCTCCTGCCCCAGCAACCCCCAGCCCCACAGCTGCCCTGTACCTCAGAGGTGATGTCAATAAGAGTTTTGCGTGGGAGATCTCTGAGGTGTGTTTGGTAATTTGTCAGCTGCTGCAGAAGCTGGATGCTCTCCAGCAGAGCCTTCCGGTCCTAGAAAGGAAAGATAAGCCAAAGCCAGAGGACATATATCAGATATTAAGCTGAAGGCTCAAGTAATAATCCACTCTTTAGATGTTTATGCCTACTGGTAATAAAAAACACACAATTGTTTCTTGATAGGCCACTCAGCTTTTTCCAAAATCATGTTTTGCAGTAGGGTATGACAACACATCCCTTCCTTCCAGGGGAGGTAGAAACCTCCTGTACTATTTGACACAGTTCCTATGTTCTACTCAGGAACAGACATTAAAAAGGCACATAGAGTCCATGGATGGCAGAAATGAACTGAACTTGATGCTTCAAGTGCCACTGCATGGATTACCCAGTGACCTTCCTCTGTCAATCCTCTTTCCACATCAGAAGCCCCAGAACCAGAACTGACACACCTGACAGCAGCATTACCTTCACAAGCCGCCCAGACTGGAACAGAGCCATAACTCCAAAAAAGTTCCCAAAAGCAGCATTTCTCACAAGTTTCTGAAAGGAAAAAAAAAAAAAAAAGAAAATGGGTAAAAATCTACTTACCTTCCTGAGAGGCTAGATTTCACATGCAGCTACATGATCAGTGGAGCAAGATGGCAGGAAGATCCAGCCTTGAACACCCTCCCATGGGAAGAGAACATACTGAAAAGCAACCCCCTGCACAATGTTTAAGAACTGCTCTAGAGTACCTCTTCATCACACTGACAAATCTCACCTAAAACAGGGCCAGATGACACTGTCATCAACTTCCAACCCTTAGAAATATTTGTTATTTCATTAAAGTCACTTGCTTTAACAAGAACCCCAAAACTACACTATACGCCAAGACCTCAAAGAATAGAGAACAATTCATTTAAAGTAGCAGTTGGCAAATGTTGCCATGAGTTGACTTACTTTTTTCACTTTTTCCAGATTGTGTTTTTCTTTTATTTGTTCCAAAATGCTGCACAGTGGAATTTCCTCAAAAGCCTGCAAAACCTGAGGAGAGATATTTGCTGTTTGCAGTTCTTCCATTTCATGACATTGTATTGAGTTAAGCTAAAATAAAGCTGAACAGTTGATCAGCACCACAGCAGATATGCTGTTTTATGAGGCCTGAATAAAGACAACCAGATCAGTAAAGAGGTACAGAACAGGAAGGAGGCTGTGAGAGCTGGGATTGTGCAGCTTGGAGAAGGCTCCAGGAAGATTACTTAGAGCTTCTTCCAGTGCCTAAAGAGGCTCCCAGAGAGCTGCAGAAGGACTCTGGAGTCCCAGAGTGCTAGGACAAGGAAGAATGACTTCACATTGACAGAAGGTCAAGCTAGGTTAGATATTAGGAAGAAATCATTCCCTGTGAGGGTGCTGAGATCCTGGCACAGGTTGCCCAGAGAAGCAGCAGCTGTGGCTGCCCCATCCCTGAAAATGTTCAAGGCTAGGCTGGATGGGACTTGGAGCAACCTGGTCTAGAGGAAGGTGTCCTTGCCCATGGCAAGGGAGTGAACCAAGATGATTTTGAAGGTCCCATCTAATCCAAACCATTATAGGATTCAATGCAAACACAAATATACCAGCTGATATTCTAGGGTTTCTCCCTGTACATGACAGAATAAGAACATTTTGCTGAAACTGCCTGACCCCATAACAGAGGTAATCACACTTTTCATCATGGGCAAAGCCCTGATCAAAGCAGGAAACACACAGGCTCTTGCTTTTTCAAATTCTCAGGTGAGATGAGGTCTCACACCACTGGTGATACCAACTGCTGGGAGTCTTTGCTATGTTACACACTCAACCATTGGGGAGGAAAAAAACTCTGAAGTGTTTGTTAAAGGGTTACCTTTTCAGATATCCCACATCAACCAACCCAGAACAACAGCAAGACAGTTTTAAGAAATAGTAATAGTACTAAATACAGAATAATTGAAAACTTGCCCAAAGTTTGTAAGTTAAGGACGGTCCTTGAAGCAGGACTGAATTCTGTAGTATGAATGTGATATTGGTATGGTTCATAACTTTATAAGAGTTTCTAAAGCGGAGTAGTGTCATTTAAAACCACTAGGGTTAACTGTGAGAGCCTTCCTCCCACGTGCACACAGGAGCGGCCAGAAGGGAGCCCTCCTTGCACAGACAGCAAACGAGACCCTGATCCGAGCGGGGAAACACTGACCTGCGCCAAGGCCAAGCTGAAGCCAGGACGGGCGGCCTCGCGGGTGGCTCCCAGTCCCTCCACCAGCCGCTTCAGGGTGTACTTGAGCTCATCGTCCTGCAAGAGAGACCGAGCTGGGCGGTGTCCGGGCTGCTCCGAGCGCGGCCCGGCCGCCAGCCCCACGCGCGGAGCGGAGGGACGGAGGGATGTTCCGTGTGACCCACTGCCCGCCCGCACCCACCGCCCCGCCAGCGCCTCACCTTCTTGCCCTCCCGCAGGTGCCGCAGGAGGCTCTCCGTGGCCGCCAGCCGCACCTCCTGCTCCGGCTTAGCGATGTCCCAGAAGAAGTCGAGGAAGGCGCGGCCCTGGCGCAGCACGCCGCGGGGGTCGCTCACCGCCGCGCCGCCGCCCCGCTGCTCCATCTGCTCCGTCTCCTCCATCTCCTCCATCTCCTCCATCACCGCCATGCCGCCAGCGCTGCCGCACGTGGGGCCGCCCGCCCGCTCCGCCTCTTCCGGGGCAGCGCGGCCGCCGCGGGACGGGCTCGGCCGCCGTGTGAGCCGCTGTCCTCAGTGCCCCGGTACCTCAGTCCCGCTTCCCTCATGGCCGGGCCTCAATGGCCCCTCGGTGCTTCAGCGCCGCTCCCATCAGCGCCTGCCCGCCCTTCGGCCCCGCTCCCCTCAGCGCCTCCCGCTCCTCTCGCCCCTTTAGTCCCGCACCCCTCAGCGCCTCTCGGCCCTTCAGCCGCGCTCCTCTCGGCCCGGCTCCCCTCAGCGCCTCCCGCTCCTCTCTGCCCTTCAGCCCCGCTCCTCTCGGCCCCGCTCCCCTCAGCGCCTCTCCGCGCTTCAGCCCCGCTCCGCTCAGCGCCTGCTGCTCCTCTCGGCCCTTCAGCCGCGCTCCCCTCAGCGCCTCTCGGTCCTTGTGCCCCGCTCCACTCAGCGCCTGCCGACCCTTCAACCCTGCTCCCCTCAGCGCCCGCTGCTCCTCTTGGCCGTTCGGCCCCGCTCCTCTCGGCCCGGCTCCCCTCAGGGCCTCTAGACCCTTCAGCCCCCTCCTGTCCCCTCAGCCCCCGCTCCCCTCATGGCCGCCCTCCACACCGCGCTCCCTCAGCCCCTCATCCCACACAATCGGTTGCTTGCCCGGTGTGCCACAGGCCAATCGTGACACTCGACGGACACATCGATTGATTATTTCAGAGTTGCGTGAGTCGCTGTGCTCGGTGGTGTTCCACAAATCCAGCACACCCCACTGGGCTTCTCACACCATTATTTATACTCAGAAGTTCAGAGTTAGAAACTTTCCAAGTACTGCCCATCTGTCCGGATTGTTTACTAATATACAAGTTGCATAACCTCAGCTAACTTCTATACATGCTGAGAGGAAGGGTCTTCAGGGGTCTATAGAATTATAATGAACGTAGATGAGCTATAGGATATATGGACCTTGAGTCTTTTGCTAAATTAGCAAGTATACACAGGCATACACCAACATCCGAATTCGCTACATCCTTAATGCTCATTAGTTCCAGGATATCCTTGGGTAAGAAATGCTGGCTGCTGCCTGCCCCACGGGTTAGGTCTCCTTTCTTGCTGAAAGCATGCAAAGATCTTACATTAAAGACCATTGCAACTCAAGATAATCTCGACCTGTTCCACATTTGCAGCACCCCGCTGCCCTCAGCGCCACGCTCCCCTCCAGCCCCCAGCGCCGCTCCTCCGAGGGGCTCCTCCGTCCCCCTCTGCCCCGAGCACAGCTGGTTATCATATGAGAATCTGTCATTGGTTTTATTAGAAAACATTAAATTGTGGCCTGGCAAATGGAGACAATCCAGTTGGTACAAGTGGTACTTTTTAAGGACACTGTGAAACTGTCGGGCACATCCCGTTTTCTTAATTTGCAATAAAATCCAGCACTACCTTCCAGCAGCCCTGTGAACTCTGCGTGTTGCTGCTATCCTGCCAGACAGCGGTGCCGCCCGCGGGAGTGCAGGGAATGACCCCAGAGCAGGATCCATCCCCGTGATCACTGTGATGACTGTGACACCCGGAGCAGGATCCATTTCCATGGTCTCTGTGATCCCTGCCGGCAGCGATAACGGAATGCTTGCGGGATTAGAGCCGCGGGCTGGGCTTGCATCAGCGCTGGAGGGTCCAACGCTCACCGCAGGCGTTACCTCAGCCCAGCCCGGGCAGAGCCCCGGGGGGACGCCCGGCACAGCCCGGGCACATCCGCGGGCAGATCCCAGGCAGAGCCTCCGGCAGATCCGGAGCAGATCCCCGGGCAGAGCAGCGGGCAAATCCCGCTCAGATCCCAGAGCAGACATCAACAACACCCCCGGGCACATCCCGCCCCAGAGCCGACGCAAGCGAGCCGCGCGGTGCGCCTCCTGGCAGGCAGCAGCGCGGACAGCCCCGTCGGGGCGGGGAGCTGGAGGCAGGCACCGCGCGGGGCAGCCCCGGCCCGCGCGCCGCCGTATATAAGCGTTGCGGGGTCCTCGGGCGCGGTCCTGTCACGCTCGCACGGGGACGAGGCCGCGGCGGCGATGGCGGATTTCGATCCCTACGACGACCGGGCCTACAGCAGCTTCGGCGGCGGCCGTGGGTAAGCGGGGCCGGGGGCAGCACTCGGGGCTCCCCCCGTAGCTGGGACGGGAGCGGGGAGCTGTAGCCCCGGCCGGGCTCGGCGGGGGGCGCGGCCGCAGGGCCCGGCCTGCCCCGCTCCGCAGGGATGGCGGGCGGGGGTTGCGGGATGGGGGCGCTGCCTCGGGGAGCTGTTTGTGCTCGTTGTGCCCCCCGGCCGCCCTCCCTGGGGCGGGGAGGTGCCCTTCCCCGGCCCTGGCGGCCCCGCTTTGTGCGGGGAGCGGGGGCTGCGCTCCTGGGGGTCCCGGCCGTCCGCTCGCCGCAGCGTTCAGGGCCGGGCGGCTCGGCAGCGCCGGGAGGCGGCGGGAGGAAAAGGGTGTCGCTGTTCCCGCCGTCCCGGAGGCGAGCGGAGGGGGATTTAGGGAGGTGCTGGGCCAGAGCCAAGGAAGGCCGAGAGGAGCTTGTGCGGGGCTGGGCGGAGGGAGCGTCCCTGAAGGACTGGAGCGGGACAGGAGCAGGCGCCCCCGGGAGCGGGCAGCGCTGTGGTGCCTGCGGCGGGAGGAAATGGGGAATGGGAGGGAGCGCTTTGTGGTGTCTCCGCTCGAGGAGCCGCCGGCCTACCTTATCCGGGGCTGCGGGTGCTGACTGCAAATCCCTGATCCTTCGGAATCGGACTTCTCTCGGCCTCTTTGCTGAGGAGTATTTTTAGGGGAGGAGCTTCAGAGACAATAACCAGTAGTAGAAGTTTGTCTTAAATCAGGTTAGGAAGGTGCAATCAAACAATTGTTTTTTTTTGGAGATTGCTGCTGTTGCTGGTTTCTATGTATACTGAAATAAAGCAATAGGCATAAATCTGTGGAATAAACTCCCTTGTGAGCAAGTCTTCACAAGTGTATTACTGTATAATCTATTCTTCCAGGGTATATTTCCTGAACAACAGTATTCGTGCCCTTTTCTGCCCTTAAACTAATAACTTGGTTTCATTTCAGACTCTTTAGGCAGCAGGGAGGAGCTGCTGGAGTTAGGACAGCAGTAAGTTATTCTTGTCTTTGGAAGTACTCTGACACTTAAGCTTTTCGAGCTCATTTTCATGCAGTGATACCCTTTGTGTCTAATTCAGAGATGTCCTGGAGCAAGCAGATGATGTAGCCACTCGCATTTCTGTTATTTTTTTTCTTAATTCTGTAACAAAATAACCTTGCCAGCAGTCTAAAGTGGTACTTGACTTATTATAAATTCAGATATTGCTGCACAGTGTATCCTAATCAGTGAAGGCATATTCTGTGAGGCAGTGAAATACCACATAAAATGTTATTTTATATTCAGATTCCAGTAAGAGAACTTACATTTGCTGTAAGGGAAGATGTGAATCCTTACTTGGTAAACTAAAGGCATCCTGCAAATTAGTAGATGTCTTTACAGATAACATGTATGTGTTCTGATTTACCTGCAGTTCTGAACATCAGATACTACTAGAGTCCAATGTACACTTCTATCTAATTTATTATTATCACTATTAAGTCACTGATAGCTAATTCACAGTTCAACAGGTCTCTGTGTGTCTGGTATGAAGTCCTGTAATATATGAAGTGTAATGAAAATTAGTGTTCTTGAAGGTTCTGACAAAAGAATCCCATGTTAATTTAAAGTGGCTCCTGTTCATTTTTAGGTGCTCTAGGACTGTAGGAAAAGTGTAAACTCAGCTGAGGAGTAGTAATTCTTGTGGAAGTTGCATTTTGCATAACCCCTGCTGTACACAGTGAGTGAGCACAGGATTTCAGTGTGACAGATGGGAAATCAGTGCCCAGCAGGTTGTAACATGGAAGTTATCTGCCTCTTCCTCACCATCATCAAAATAGTGGTGGAAGAGCATCAAGATGACTGCTGTGATGAGATGGGATTTTGCTACACCTGAAATGTTTAGTGATGCACTGACTAAAAGCTGAATTGTAATATTAGGGGATGCAGAAGTCACTTTATTCCTGGTGAAGAAATGTGATGTTGACATAAATGACAAAAGACCTACTATAAGCTTTTTAGGAAGTATTTTGGAGCCCAAAATTTGACAGAAAAACCTGTAGTTAAGCATATTGAGGCCTAGTTGAAACTGAAACTGTAGAGCTTCTCAGAGCTGAAAGAAAGGGAGTGTTACCACTCCTGATTCACTGCTAGGCTGTTTATTTAGGTGTGGCTTGAAGTGCTGGACACCCTACTAAAGGTTAAGATTCACCTGCTGAAGTGCTGCACAGTTCAGTGACAATGAGGAGTTAGTCCTTTTGCTTCTGGCAGCTTGGATCCCATCTTACCCTTCTAGCACTGAAAGAGATCTCCTAATTTTTAGGCTTGGGTAAGCATTTTCCTGAAGACATCTGATTCTTACTCCAATGTGTTGTGGGTTGCTTGAACAAATTGGGTTTGAATTTAGTGTTGTGGCCTTGGAGGGTTGACACTGTCATCCTGCTAATCCTTATGCTGCCCCAGAAAAGCTCTAATGTCAGAACCCAGGTAAGCTATTGTCTCTGTGCTGTGCAAAAGGTAAATCTTGAGCTTTGATCTCTAGTGAAAGGCTATTTAACTCAAGTACTGGGTTTCAAAATATCCTTCATTTTGAATTTCTGGCAGCTATTTTCTGGAGACATAGCTAAACTTTGCAAAAGAGTAGCTTTAAAATGGGAGTTTAGTTGTTTTCTACCCAATATGGCCAAATTCATTAACTCATCCCACCAAAGTTTAATTATGGGGGTGTTGCTAGAAGCAAGCTTTCCTCTTCAGCCTTCTGCTTTGGTTTTCTGAGAAGGAAATCAAGTCATGTCTTTCAGATTCTTACAGTAAGATGACATAATTATTACCTAATTTTGTCTAAGCAAAATAGTGGGAAATGCAGATACTCATTCAGAACTCTGGTTTGCCTAGTTCAGATGTGTTTTCAATTTTTTTTTTACTTTTGTCCTACTTTGTTGCAAATGAGAGAATCTTCTTCTAATCTCATTGTTTGGTTACTGCAGTCAGCCTTTTTATTTCACTGTTTCAGTGTTGGAGAAAATGTAGGGAAGTACAGAAACAGTTTCTTTTTGTGTTGCCATACCTGAGTTCCATGAGAAACTTGGTTTGAAACTTAATTATTGCCATTCCCATTCTTCAAATGGAAACTAAAATACTAAAGGTATAGTTATGTATTTGATAATCAAACCTTTAATATCAAATTGGAGAAGAATATTTAATTTTCTGACTTTAAAATCAGTCTGGATTACACAACAGGGCATGGATTTCCACATGTGCAGTCCTGGTTCACTGTGGTAGGAAGGAGGTTTGTCTGTAGCACAAAAAATCCTTTTGGGGATTGAGAGTGTGGTTTTAGAAGTGGCTCAAATGGAGCTGAGTGGAGGTTGCTGATGGAAGTTGTAGTTCCAGCCCTTGTTCTCATTCCTATCTTGACTGAGAACTCAGCCCCAGGGTGGGTTTTTGGGTGAATCAGCTCCCTGTGAGGAGACTGACAGCTCAGGGGATGTCCTGAGAATATGTGCAAGGAGAGAATGCTCCTTTGAAACTCAATTCTGATGTTCCTGTAGGACATAAACATTAAGGTTTTCTGGTCTGGATGCAAGTTAAATGTATGGTATGTTAACAGCTGTTCTAATGCTGTAGATGATAAAAAAGGACAAAGGCATGGAACTGATTCTATGTTTTGTGGGATTATTTAGAACAGCAGCACAGCTTTCTTGGAGTTCCTCCTTAAAACTCAGTCTTGTGGCTAAAGTAATTCACAGCTATTACAGCTTTAGTTCTCCAGTATGGTTTTGACTTGTTAATGAGACAAAGGCAGATGAGAAATATTGTCAAAAATGCTAAAATGCAAACCTGGGTGGACACTAATTAAAGATATGTAGATTGTGATTCAAGTAGATTTAGCAGCATGTTGATAGTGTTGGTGATAAATTATTCTTGCATGGAGCTGCTAAATAAGGCACAAATGACAGGCTCACCTAGGAAAAGTTAAGGAATCTTATTCAAGCTTAATGCATTATCTGATTCATTAGTAGTAAAATATTTATACTTGAATGAAAAAAAATACTGTCAAATACCTTACTTGCCCAATGGGTTTTTTGACTGCATGCAACCAGACAGAATAAAAGGAAATGATAAAATTATTTGACCTTCTGGATTTTAGGAAGGACTTTGCAGCAATTTAATTGGTCCATGTCACATTGGCAAATCCTGCTTTGGTACAACTTGTGTTCCACCATGGTTTTAAATGCATGGGGAGTATCAGGAAAAGGGGAAAGAGAAACAAAGCCCAGTAGAAGGAAGGTGATGAAGGGAAGATGGACAGACTAGTAAGTAGATATTTCAGGTAAAGGTCAGGGATTACTTTTGTGGGACAAATGGTGTTGGAACCAGTGGCATTCTATAGTCTACAGGTCTAGGAGCTTTAACTTCAGGTTGCCTTGTACATACCTTGCTCTCTGTACAGAAATTCCAATCTTTTGAAGATTTGGCTTTGCAGGAAGTTCACACAGATGTGTTACATTAGTACAGTAAAGAATTTAGCAGTTACAATTTAGTTCTCAGCACCCAGTGCCAAGAGTTTAATTCATACTGAGGGACAAGGCAGGAAGAGACCACTCAGTTTACCTCTGTAATTCACAAGAAAATAGAAAAAAGCATCCAAGACAGCACATGGTTGTCTTCTGCCTCAGAACCCCTTGTTCAACAAAATTAATTTTGTGTTCAGTTCAAAGCATTCCAGTCCAGATATCTAACAATTATGGCCACAGCTTCAGACTTAGGGAAAGGTGTTTCTTTTAAGCTAAATGTTGCTGAGATAATTTGGATGA